>NW_028158792.1:0-462500 GCF_964263955.1 Coregonus lavaretus | reverse complement strand
ATTCCTTGGTACTCCTAACAACGAAAACCCCAACAAAATTGGGAGACCACTTGGGCGGTCGTCAGAACAGGGTGCACGCTGACGACGGTGCAGGCCGAGGGAGCAAACCAGAGAGTGCACGGTAATCAAAGTGCCCCCCAATCACAACACACAGCCATCAATACTGACACGCACGCAGTGAGGTGCGAGGGGCAGGAATGGTATCACACAAGCATAAGCTAACAAATAATCGTACATTTGCATACAATAGCCGAGGGCGCTACCTCCGAATACCGGCCGAATAATCCCTCTTGTTATATTGCCCTCAGGTTTCTCGGGAGTGCCAGACGGAGACAAGCAGTAGGAAACGGATGGCCCACCCTAGCAGTAGGAAACGGATGGCCCACCCTAGCAGTAGGAAACGGATGGCCCACCCTAGCAGTAGGAAACGGATGGCCCACCCTAGCAGTAGGAAACGGATGGCCCACCCTAGCCGGAGGAAACGGATGGCCCACCCTAGCCGGAGGAAACGGATGGCCCACCCTAGCCGGAGGAAACGGATGGCCCACCCTAGCAGTAGGAAACGGATGGCCCACCCTAGCAGTAGGAAACGGATGGCCCACCCTAGCAGTAGGAAACGGATGGCCCACCCTAGCAGTAGGAAACGGATGGCCCACCCTAGCAGTAGGAAACGGATGGCCCACCCTAGCCGGAGGAAACGGATGGCCCACCCTAGCAGTAGGAAACGGATGGCCCACCCTAGCAGTAGGAAACGGATGGCCCACCCTAGCAGTAGGAAACGGATGGCCCACCCCTAGCAGTAGGAGACGGATGGCCCACCCTAGCAGTAGGAAACGGATGGCCCACCCTAGCAGTAGGAAATGGATGGCCCACCCTAGCAGTAGGAAACGGATGGCCCACCCTAGCCGGAGGACCCCAGATACAGTAGCGCTAGTCCATTGGCGATCTCAATCCAGGTAAGTAGTGCGTAGCACATGGATGACTGACAGGACGACTGACGGCCAATCTGTAAGCCGGAAAAGGGTCAACTACCGCCACGCGGACCAACCGAATGTCAAATGAATGATATTCAAAGGAGACAAGCCCCGCTTCGCCGGTGCTCCTCACATCACAGTGAAGAAATTCAATGAAGCGTTGGCAGTAACTATGACTCTCTTAAGATGGCATGGCCATCTCAGTCTCCAGACTTTAACCCCATTGAAAACCTGTGGTTTGGTGTCAAAATGAGAATGCATGGCCATCTCAGTCTCCAGACTTTAACCCCATTGAAAACCTGTGGTTTGGTGTCAAAATGAGAATGCATGGCCATCTCAGTCTCCAGACTTTAACCCCATTGAAAACCTGTGGTTTGGTGTCAAAATGAGAATGCATGGCCATCTCAGTCTCCAGACTTTAACCCCATTGAAAACCTGTGGTTTGAATTGAAGAGGGGCAGTCCATAAGTGCAGATGAGGGATATCAAGGATCTGGAAGGACTCTGTATGGGGGAATCGTCTAAGATCCCTCCCAATGTGTTCTCCAAATCATTAAACATCTTAGAAAAAGGCTCAGTGCCGTTATCCTCCCAAGGTGAGGTATTGAAAGGGTTTGAAAACAGGGGTGTCAATACTTTTCACCCCTACCTAATTGAGAGGAAAACATGACTCCAGTGTTTCCCTTCTATTCATTTAGAATCGTTGCAGTTTAGACTTAAAACGACTAAAACCAGATATAAAGGACATAGAGGAAATAATTGAGGTATTTATATTTTTTATTGTTATTTATTATAAGATAATCCATGAGAACTAACAATCCCCAAAATAAAAACTAGACCATCAGGGAGAATCTAATGGCATTTTGTGATGTTTGAGTCACTCAGATAGCATGACATAAGCCATGTCAAAATGTGTAGAATTGTAGTAAACAAGCTTTAAAACAGGAAAAGGTTGTCCCTGATGCCAAGAGCCCCCCCCCCCCCCCCCCCCCCCCCCCCCAATCATTCCAGACCCCACTGTATTACTGTCAATGTTATTGTCGGTGCCCCTGTTTAAGACTGTACTTACTGGCGTTAATCCTATCTTCAGTCTCCTCCTCTTCTTCCCCCTCTTCTTCTTCCTCCTCCTCCTCTGCCTCCTCTTCCACTCCAAAACCTGAATCCTCCTCTATCTCTTCCTTCACCGTAACATCCTCCTCCTCTTTCACTCTGAACGCGTCTTCCTCTTCTTTCACTGTAACGTCTTTCTCTTCTTCTTTCACGGTAACAGCTTCACCCTCTACTTGTTTTTGTATTGTAACATCCTCATCTTCCTCCTCCTCTTTCACTAGAGCTTCTTTCTCCGTCCAGCAGACCTCCTCTTCTTTAGCAGGAGGAGAGTAGCTTAGTGACCTCATGGTCGGGGATGTTAGTTAGCATTAGCTTAGGGCCAGGCTAATTTAGCTGACTAACAACGTAAATATTACATTAAATTGGGTAACTAGTAGATACGACAGAAGTGTGTTCAAAACACAGTGGCAAATATACACCGAAATTGGTCTGAAGCGCTTAAATGTTTCGGTGGTGTTGGATAGCACGCTAACGAGGTGGCTTTGTTGTTCTCGAAGAAGCTTCCCGTCCACTAGATTATACGTCACACTGGCAGCATCGACTGGGCTACGTTCAGTACATACAAACGTAATACAACGTTAAATTGAACCAAAAACGGCACTGTACACGAACGACTAGTTGAAAAACGGGGAGGGGTTGGGTTGTGTGTTAAAAATGCACAGCTTCCTTTAAATATGTCACTCATTGATTACAGCCACACCCTGGCACACCCACCGAACGGAGCAAACGTATCTCAAAGTCTGTGTCGTTTAGCACAAACCGTTCCACAACGTAGCAAACGTTCAGGCGACCTGAATGCACCGCTGAAAGACGCCAATAGAGAGAAATAGTAATGGCGTCTTTTAGATTTTTTATTTTTTTTGTAGGGTTTCTGGATAAACACCGAAAATAAGGTCTGTGGTAAACACAGGCTTAGGAGTTCTTATGTGTTGTGTTCTAAGAGACTCTATAACGTCACTTTTTGTGAATTTTGAAGCATTTATTTAATGAAAACAAGCACATAAATCAAATGAAATTGTATTTGTCATGTACACATATTTTGCATATGTTATCGCAGGTGCAGCGAAATGCTTATGTTTCTAGCTCCAAAAGTCAGTGCAGTAATACCTAATAATTCAAAACAATACACACAAATCCAAAAAATAAAGAACTAAAAAATATAAAATCACATTTTATTGGTCACATACACGTGTTCAGCAGATGTTATTGCGGGTGTAGCGAAATGCTTGTGCTTCTAGCTCCGACAGTGCAGTAATATCTAACAATTTCACAACATATACCCAATACACACAAAACTAGTAAGCAATGAATTAAGAATATATACATATATGGACAAGCAATGACAGAGCGGCATGGACTAAGATACTGTAGAATAGTATAGAATACAGTATATACAGATGAGATGAGTAATGCAAGATATGTAAACATTATTAAAGTGGCTAGTGTTCCATTTCTTAAAGTGGCCAGTGATTTATAGTCGCTGTCTATAGGCAGCAGCCTCTAATGTGCTAGTGATGGCTGTTTAACAGTCTGATGGCCTTGAGATAGAAGCTGTTTTTCAGTCTCTCGGTCCCAGCTTTCATGCACCTGTACTGATCTCGCCTTCTGGATGATAGCGGGGTGAACAGGCAGTGGCTCGGGTGGTTGATGTCCTTGATGATCTTTTAGGCCTTCCTAAAGGCCAAGCCAAATGTATTTCGCCTCCTGAGGTTGGAGAGGCTCTGTTGCGCCTTCTTCACCACACTGTCTGTGTGGGTCGTCCATTTCAGTTTGTCAGTGATGTGTACACCAAGGAACTTGAATCTTTTCACCTTCTCCACTGCAGTCCAGTCGATGTGGACAGGGGGTGCACCCTCTGCTGTTTCCTGAAGTCCACGATCATCTCCTTTGTTTTGTTGACATTGAGTGAGAGGTTATTTTCCTGGCACCACTCCTAGAGCCCTCACCTCCTCCCTGTAGGCTGTCTTGTCATTGTTGGTAATCAAGCCTACTAATGTTGTGTCGTCTGCAAACTTGATGATTGAGTTGGAGGCGTGCTTGGCCACGCAGTCATGGGTGAACAGGGAGTACAGGAGGGGGCTGAGCACGCACCCTTGTGGGGCCCCAGTGTTGAGGATCAGCGAAGTGGAGGTGTTGTTTCCTACCTTCATCACCTGGGGGCGGCCCATCAAGAAGTCCAGGACCCAGTTGCACAGAGCGGGGTTCGGACCCAGGGCCCCGAGCTTAGTGATGAGCTTGGAGGGTACTATGGTGTTGAATGCTGAGCTATAGTCAATGAACAGCATTCTTACATAGGTATTTCTCTTGTCCAGATGGGATAGGGCAGTGTGCAGTGTGATGGCGATTGCATCGTCTGTGGATCTATTGGGGCGGTAAGCAAATTGAAGTGAGTCTAGGGTGACAGGTAAGGTAGAGGTGATATGATCCTTGACTAGTCTCTCAAAGCACTTCATGATGACAGAAGTGAGTGCTACGGGGCGACAGTCATTTAGTTCAGTTACCTTTGCTTTCTTGGGTACAGGGACAATGGTGGCCATCTTGAAGCATGTGGGGACAGCAGACTGGGATAGGGAGAGATTGAATATGTCCGTAAACACACCTGTATACAGTACCAGTCACAAGTTTGGACACACCTACTCATTCAAGGGTTTTTCTTTATTTTGACTATTTTTTATTGTAGAATAATAGTGAAGACATCACAACCATGAAATAACACATATGGAATCATGTAGTAACCAAAAAAGTGTTAAACAAATCAAAATATATTTTATATTTGAGATTCTTCAAGCTGCCTTGATGACAGCTTTGCACACTCTTGGCATTCTCTCAACCAGCTTCATGAGGTAGTCACCTGGAATGAATTTCAATTAACAGGTGTGCCTTGTTAAAAGTTAATTTGTGGAATTTCTTTCCTTCTTAATGCGTTTCAGCCAATCAGTTGTGTTGTGACAAGGTAGTGGTGGTATACAGAAGATAGCCCTATTTGGTAAAAGACCAAGTCCATATTATGGCAAAAACAGCTCAAATAAGCAAAGAGAAACGACAGTTCATCTTAACCAGCATGATTTACCTTTACTACATGATTCCATATGTGTTATGTCATAGTTTTGATGTCTTCACTATTATTCTACAATGTAAAAAAAATAGTAAAAATAAAGAAAAACCCTTGAATGAGTAGGTGTTCTAAAACTTTTGACTGGTACAGTACATCTTGTACAGTATATATACACACACTGAACAAAAATAAAACGCAACATGCAACAATTTCAAAGATTTTAATGAGTTACAGTTCATTGAAGGAAATCAGTCAATTGAAATACATTAATTAGAACCCTAATCTATGGATTTCACATGTGTCACGCCCTGGCTCTGGGG
Organism: Coregonus lavaretus; assembly: GCF_964263955.1. Classification (NCBI taxonomy): domain Eukaryota; kingdom Metazoa; phylum Chordata; class Actinopteri; order Salmoniformes; family Salmonidae; genus Coregonus; species Coregonus lavaretus. The sequence continues at coordinate 457,042 of NW_028158792.1, read as the reverse complement.
ACTCTTAAATGTTGAGCCAGGGTGTGGACTTGTTATGTTTAGTTGTCTATGGGGTGTTCTAGATTGTGTATATCTATGTTGGCCAGGGTGGTTCCCAATCAGAGACGGCTGTAGCTCGTTGTCTCTGATTGGGGACCATACTTAGGCGGCCTTTTGGCACTTTTGTTTTGCGGGATCTTGTTCCGTACGGTTTGTTTTGGTGTTAACCTAGGACTTCACGTATCGTTTGGTTTGTTGTTTTGTTCTTGTGTGTACTTCAATAAAAGATGTACGGTTATCACGCTGCGCCTTGGTCCGCTTCATCTATCGACGATCGTGACAGCATGACTGGGCAGGGGCTCAGCAATAGGTGGGACTGGGACGGCATAGGCCCACCCACTGGGGAGCCAGTTCCAGCCAATCAGAATGAGTTTTTCCCCATAAAAGGGCTTTATTACAGACAGAAATACTCCTCAGTTTCATCAGCTTTCTGGTCTCAGACGATCCCGGAGGTGAAGAAGCCGGATGTGGAGGTCCTGGGCTGGCGTGGTTACATGTGGTCTGCGGTTCTGAGGCCGGTTGGACAAACTATCAAATTCTCTAAAACGACGTTGGAGTATTCAGACCCTTTACTCAGTTTTTGTTGAAGCACCTTTGGCAGCGATTGCAGCCTCGAGTCTTCTTGGGTATGACGCTACAAGCTTGGCACACCTGTATTTGGGGAGTTTCTCCCATTCTTCTATGAAGATCCTCTCAAGCTCTGTCAGGTTGGATGGAGAGCGTCGCTGCACAGCTATTTTCAGGTCTCTCCAGAGATGTTCGATCGGGTTCAAGTCCGGGCTCTGGCTGGGCCACTCAAGGTTATTCAGAGACATGTCCTGAAGCCACTCCTGCGTTGTCTTGGCTGTGTGCTTAGGGTCGTTGTCCTGTTGGAAGGTGAACCTTCGACCGAGTCTGAGTTCCTGAGCACTCTGGAGCAGGTTTCATCAAGGATCTCTCTGTACTTTGCTCTGTTCATCTTTCCCTCGATCCTGACTAGTCTCCCAGTCCCTGCCGCTGAAAAACATCCACACAGCATGATGCTGCCACCACCATGCTTCACTGTAGGGATGGTGCCCGGTTTCCTCCAGATGTGAGGCTTGGCATTCATGGTCTGAGAGTCCTTTAGGTGCCTTTTGGCAAACTCCAAGCGGGCGGAGGAGTGTCTTTTACTGAGGAGTGGCTTCCGTCTGGCCACTCTACCATAAAGGCCTGATTGGTGGAGTGCTGCAGAGATGGGAGAACCTTCCAGAAGGACAACCAACTCCACAGAGTTTGGCCTGGAAAAGTCTCTAAGAAGAGTATTGGTGGTTCCAAACACTCTCTATAACTCTATACGGTGTCTTCAGAAAGTATTCATACCCATTGACTTATTCCACATTTTGCTGTGTCACAGCCTGAATTCAAAATGGATTGAAAAAATAATAATATTCACCCATCTACACACAAGGACAAAGTGAAAACATGTTTTTAGACATTTTTGCAAATGTATTGAAAATGAAATCCAGGAAATATCTCATTTACATAAGTATTCACACCGCTGAGTCAATATATGGTAGAATCACCTTTGGCAGAGATTACAGCTGTGAGTCTCTCTGGGTAAGTCTCTAAGAGCTTTGCACACTTGGATTGTGCAACATTTACCCATTATTATTTTCAGAATTCTTCAAGTTCTATCAAATTGGATGTTGATTGTTGCTAGACAACCATTTTCAAGTCTTGCCATAGATTTACAAGCAGATTTAAGTCCAAACTGTAACTCTGCCACTCAGGAACATTCCCTGTCTTGTTGATAAGCAACTCCATTGGAGATTTGTCCGTGTGTGTTTTAGATTATTGTCCTGCTGAAAGGTGAATTCAAATCAAATCAAATTGTATAGGTCACGTACACATATTTAGCAGATGCTATTGCGGGTGTAGCGAAACGCTTGTGTTCCTAGCTCCAACAGTGCAGTAGTATCTAACAATTCACAACAATACACACAAATCTAAAAGTAAAAGAATGGAATTAAGAAAGATATAAATATTAGGATGAGCAATATGTAGGAGTGGCATTGACTAAAATACAGTAGAGGTGAAAAATCTGTCGATGTGCCCTTGAGCAAGGCACTTAACCCTAATTGCTCCTGTAAGTCGCTCTGGATAAGAGCGTCTGCTAAATAACAATATATATATACAGTGGGGAGAAATAACATAGCTAGTTGGCTAAATAGCTAAAGTTAGCTGGCTGGCTAAGATAACTGCATATACAGTGGGGAGAACAAGTATTTGATACTATTTGGCTGGAGTAATGGAGAGGACAGTGTTTCGCTATCACAGGTGGTCATCTATCACAGGTGGTAATCTATCACAGGTGGTAATTATCACAGGTGGTAATCTATCACAGGTGGTAATCTATCACAGGTGGTAATCTATCACAGGTGGTAATCTATCACAGGTGGTCATCTTTCAATTTCACCGCATCAAAGGGACGATGGACGGGGCCATGTACCGTCAAATCTTGGGTGAGAACCTCCTTCCCTCAGCCAGGGCATTGAAAATGGGTCGTGGATGGGTATTCCAGCATGACAATGACCCAAAACACACGGCCAAGGCAACAAAGGAGTGGCTCAAGAAGAAGCACGTTAAGGTCCTGGAGTGGCCTAGCTAGTCTCCAGACCTTAATCCCATAGAAAATCTGTGGTGGGAGCTGAAGGTTCGAGTTGCCAAACGTCAGCCTCGAAACCTTTAATGACTTGGAGAAGATCTGCAAAGAGGAGTGGGACAAAATCCCTCCTGAGATGTGTGCAAACCTGGTGGCCAACTACAAGAAACGTCTGACCTCTGTGATTGCCAACAAGGGTTTTGCCACCAAGTACTAAGTAATGTTTTGCAAAGGGGTCAAATACTTATTTCCCTCATTAAAAATGCAAATCAATTTACAACATTTTTCTCATTTTTCATCTCTGGATAAGAGCGTCTGCTAAATAACAATATATATGTCTCAATATAATAGTATTATATAATTAAATACATTTAAAATATACTTTGTCAATAAAAAATTGATCCTCAACTGCGTTACCCACTCCAGTCAGCAGATGGCGATGTGTGTCTTTCAGGCGATGCTGAAAGCGTGACGTATAATCTAGTGGACGGGAGGCAACAGTCAACCACCTCCGTAGCTGGTTAGCCAACAGCCGAAAGATTCAAGCTCTAGATGTTTTCGGTGTATATTAGCTACTGTGTTTTAAACACACTTCGGTCGTATCTACTTGTTAACCTATTTAATTTAATATTAAGTTGTTATTAGTCAGCTAGCTGGCTGGTTAAGTTAGCACTAGCCTAGCTAGCTAACATCCCCGACCATGAGCTCACTAAGCTACTCTCCTCCTGCTAAAGAAGAGGAGGTCTGCTGGACGGAGAAAGAAGCTCTAGTGAAAGAGGAGGAGGAAGAGGAGGATGTTACAATACAAAAACAAGTAGAGGGTGAAGCTGTTACCGTGAAAGAAGAAGAGAAAGACGTTACAGTGAAAGAAGAGGAAGACGCGTTCAGAGTGAAAGAGGAAGAGGATGTTACAGTGAAAGAAGAGGAAGACGCGTTCAGAGTGAAAGAGGAGGAGGATGTTACAGTGAAAGAAGAGGAAGACGCGTTCAGAGTGAAAGAAGAGGAGGAGGATGTTACAGTGAAAGAAGAGGAAGACGCGTTCAGAATGAAAGAGGAGGAGGATGTTACAGTGAAAGAAGAGGAAGACGCGTTCAGAGTGAAAGAAGAAGAGAAAGACGTTACAGTGAAAGAAGAGGAAGAGGCGTTCAGAGTGAAAGAGGAGGAGGATGTTACAGTGAAAGAAGAGGAAGACGCGTTCAGAATGAAAGAGGAGGAGGATGTTACAGTGAAAGAAGAGGAAGAAGAGATAGAGGAGGATGCCGTTTTTGGAGTGAAGAAGGAGGGAGAGATTACTGTCACGTTGAAAGATGAAGAGGAGGAGATAGGAGATCTGATTAACACCAGTAAGTACCGCCTTAAATGTGTTTTTCACTTTGGATATTTGGAGTTCGCTCGTCAATTCAATGGAGAGAGATGCTATGCTACTAGCATCATGTTATGAATTTGCAAAGCCATCTCCTATTTTGTTTTTTCTCAAAGTTGTCGGTATGTCACGTGTCCTACTGTAACCTACTGGTCACCATAGCAACATCCACCCTACTGACCTGGAGAGCTAAAGTTTTAAAGTTCCCGGATTTTAAATGAATATTTTCCAGTAATAATAATAAGTTGTGTCTTCCTATCCACACGTCCTAGAGATCTACAGACCACTACTGTGGGTTCCCTCTCCAATAACAGACAACTACTGTGGGTTCCCTCTCCAATAACAGACAACTACTGTGGGTTCCCTCTCCAATAACAGACAACCACTGTGGGTTCCCTCTCCAATAACTACTGTGGGTTCCCTCTCCAATAACAGACAACTACTGTGGGTTCCCTCTCCAATAACAGACAACTACTGTGGGTTCCCTCTCCAATAACAGACCACTAATGTGGGTTCCCTCTCCAATAACAGACCACTACTCTGGGTTCCCTCTCCAATAACAGACCACTACTCTGGGTTCCCTCTCCAATAACAGACCACTAATGTGGGTTCCCTCTCCAATAACAGACCACTACTCTGGGTTCCCTCTCCAATAACAGACCACTACTGTGGGTTCCCTCTCCAATAACAGACAACCACTGTGGGTTCCCTCTCCAATAACAGACAACTACTGTGGGTTCCCTCTCCTTTGTCATCCACTCTACACATATTCCTCTCCTTTGATTTCTTTAAAATATTCAGTTGAGATACTTATATGTTTTATTTACTACATTTCAAAAAAGCTTCCTATCCACATCACATTGAGATCTACAACCAGTTTGGGTGATGGCACTGATCTCGCTCAGTAATGCTACACCCATTATAATGTAGAATATAATATATACACATTACATGCTAACAATGCTAAATGCTAAATAATGCTACCAGGGTTTCTGTTAGGAAGATGTGGCGTCGGACAAAGTGACCGGGAAGATTTTAATTTACCGGCCATTTGAGAACTTTACCGGACCCACCGTATGTATTGGGTGCATAACCCATTAGGCTCGTCGACCCACGGTGATCGACCCACGGTGCTCAACCCACGGTGCTCAGAATGACAGAAATCACATTTAGATTATGGTAATGAATCTTAACAGGACATGCAACTCATGTAATGAAGCAGCCAATAAAACATACACCACCGTTCAAAGGTTTGGGGGTCACTTAGAAATGTCCTTGTTTTCGAAATAAAATCTTTTTTTTTGTCCATTTTAAAATAACATCAAATTGATCAGAAATTGAGTGTAGACATTGTTAATGTTGTGAATGGCTATTGTAGCTGGAAACGGCTGATTTTTTTAATGGAATATCTACATAGGCGTACAGAGGCCCATTATCAGCAACCATCAGTCCTGTGTTCCAATGGCACGTTGTGTTTGCTAATCCAAGTTTATCATTTTTAAAACCCTTTTGCAATTATGTTAGCATAGCTGAAAACTGTTGTGCTGATTAAAGAAGCAATACAACTGACCTTCTTGAGACTAGTTGAGGATCTGGAGCATCAGCAATTGTGAGTTCGATTACAGGCTCAAAACGGCCAGAAACAAAGAACTTTCTTCTGAAACTCGTCAGTCTATTCTTGTTCTGAGAAATGAAGGCTATTCCATGCGAGAAATTGCCAAGAAACTGAAGATCTCGTACAACGCTGTGTACTACTCCCTTCACAGAACAGTGCAAACTGGCTCTAACCAGAATAGAAAGAGGAGTGGGAGGCCCCGGTGCACAACTGAGCAAGAGGACAAATACATTAGTGTCTAGTTTGAGAAACAGGCGCCTCACAGGTCCTCAACTGGCAGCTTCATTAAATAGTACCCGCAAAACACCAGTCTTAATGTCAACAGTGAAGACGCGACTCCGGGATGCTGACCTTCTAGGCAGAGTTGCAAAGAAAAAGACATCTCAGACTGGCCAATAAAAAGAAAAGATTAAGATGGGCAAAATAACACAGACACTGGACAGAGGAAGATTGGAAAAAAGTATTATGGACAGACGAATCAAAGTTTGAGGTGTTCGGATCACAAAGAAGAACATTTGTGAGACGCAGACCAAATGAAAAGATGCTGGAGGAGAGCTTGATGCCATCTGTCAAGCATGGTGGAGGCAATGTGATGGTCTGGGGGTGCTTTGGTGGTGGTAAAGTGGGAGATGTGTACAGGGTAAAAGGGATCTTGAAGAAGGAAGGCTATCACTCCATTTTGCAACGCCATGCCATACCCTGTGGACGGCGCTTGATTGGAGCCAATTTCCTCCTACAACAGGACAATGACCCAAAGCACAGCTCCAAACTACAGTGGGGAAAAAAAGTATTTAGTCAGCCACCAATTGTGCAAGTTCTCCCACTTAAAAAGATGAGAGATGCCTGTAATTTTCATCATAGGTACAAAATGACAAAAAATAATCCAGAAAATCACATTGTAGGATTTTTAATGAATTTATTTGCAAATTATGGTGGAAAATAACTATTTGGTCAATAACAAAAGTTTCTCAATACTTTGTTATATACCCTTTGTTGGCAATGACACAGGTCAAACGTTTTCTGTAAGTCTTCACAAGGTTTTCACACACTGTTGCTGGTATTTTGGCCCATTCCTCCATGCAGATCTCCTCTAGAGCAGTGATGTTTTGGGGCTGTCGCTGGGCAACACGGACTTTCAACTCCCTCCAAAGATTTTCTATGGGGTTGAGATCTGGAGACTGGCTAGGCCACTCCAGGACCTTGAAATGCTTCTTACGAAGCCACTCCTTCATTGCCCGGGCGGTGTGTTTGGGATCATTGTCATGCTGAAAGACCCAGCCACGTTTCATCTTCAATGCCCTTGCTGATGGAAGGAGGTTTTCACTCAAAATCTCACGATACATGGCCCCATTCATTCTTTCCTTTACACGGATCAGTCGTCCTGGTCCCTTTGCAGAAAAACAGCCCCAAAGCATGATGTTTCCACCCCCATGCTTCACAGTAGGTATGGTGTTCTTTGGATGCAACTCAGCATTCTTTGTCCTCCAAACACGACGAGTTGAGTTTTTACCAAAAAGTTCTATTTTGGTTTCATCTGACCATATGACATTCTCCCAATCCTCTTCTGGATCATCCAAATGCACTCTAGCAAACTTCAGACGGGCCTGGACATGTACTGGTTTAAGCAGGGGGACACGTCTGGCACTGCAGGATTTGAGTCCCTGGCGGCGTAGTGTGTTACTGATGGTAGGCTTTGTTACTTTGGTTCCAGCTCTCTGCAGGTCATTCACTAGGTCCCCCCGTGTGGTTCTGGGATTTTTGCTCACCGTTCTTGTGATCATTTTGACCCCACGGGGTGAGATCTTGCGTGGAGCCCCAGATCGAGGGAGATTATCAGTGGTCTTGTATGTCTTCCATTTCCTAATAATTGCTCCCACAGTTGATTTCTTCAAACCAAGCTGCTTACCTATTGCAGATTCAGTCTTCCCAGCCTGGTGCAGGTCTACAATTTTGTTTCTGGTGTCCTTTGACAGCTCTTTGGTCTTGGCCATAGTGGAGTTTGGAGTGTGACTGTTTGAGGTTGTGGACAGGTGTCTTTTATACTGATAACAAGTTCAAACAGGTGCCATTAATACAGGTAACGAGTGGAGGACAGAGGAGCCTCTTAAAGAAGAAGTTACAGGTCTGTGAGAGCCAGAAATCTTGCTTGTTTGTAGGTGACCAAATACTTATTTTCCACCATAATTTGCAAATAAATTCATTAAAAATCCTACAATGGGATTTTCTGGATTTTTTTTTCTCAATTTGTCTGTCATAGTTGACGTGTACCTATGATGAAAATTACAGGCCTCTCTCATCTTTTTAAGTGGGAGAACTTGCACAATTGGTGGCTGACTAAATACTTTTTTCCCCCACTGTAATAGTGGTTCCAAATGTGACAGAGATAAAAATCTCTGTTAGAAACTTAGAAAGAGGGGGAATCTAATGATGCAACAACTAGGATGGGATGCTAATATGACTAGGATGGGATGCTAATATGACTAGGATGGGATGCTAATATGACTAGGATGGGATGCTAATATGACTAGGATGGGATGCTAATATGACTAGGATTGTGCCTTTGGCTTCTGGACAACGAAAGAAAGGTGATATGAGAACCAATAGAACAGGAGAGAAATGACATAGCGCTGGGTCCAATAGGAAAGTTAATGGAACAGGAGAGAAATGACATAGCGCTGGGTCCAATAGGAAAGTCAATGGAACAGGAGAGAAATGACATAGCGCTGGGTCCAATAGGAAAGTTAATGGAACAGGAGAGAAATGACATAGCGCTGGGTCCAATAGGAAAGTTAATGGAAATAAATTTGCCAAAACGATATATTTACTCCTGTCTATACAGAAATAAATAAAAAATACTTCACCAGAAAGCATGACTTGGCCACAGAGGAATCAGGGATCATTAGCGTCTTTAATAAAAAAATAGCTGTGGATAGTTTCAGATCACAGCCTGTTTGGGAAGCCAGCAGTTTGGGCATTGCCGTGGCGATAGGTCTATCTGATTGCTGAGTGGTGACTGTCAGTGAAAAGCATCTAGAATATGTGGGAAGATAATGCCTCTTCAGTATCATTTAATATGTTGAGACGAGAAGAAGAAGGGAAGGGTTATGTGGGAAGATAATGCCTCTTCAGTATAATTTAATATGTTGAGACGAGAAGAAGAAGGGGAGGGTTATGTGGAGAAGAAGATATAGGCCAGTCTCTCTTCAGAATGTCCTCCGCTGGCTTCCACCAATTTTTGAATTGCCCTTTGATTTAACAAAAAATCTATTCCCCATTACATATGTCACCAGTAGTAAATCTACCGTTAATCCCTGTCATTTGGTTAGATTAATTTCTGTGAATGCATATATTAATTACAGGCCTCACTCCAATGACAACGGAACCAGAAATAAGACCAGACTAGAGTTCCACATTGTAGAAAGGAACTGCCAATGCAACGCATCTCCACGCCTTGTACTAACTAACACACTGTAACCAGTTGCTGAAGCATCTCCACGCCTTGTACTAACACACTGGAACCAGTTGCTGAAGCATCTCCACGCCTTGTACTAACACACTGTAACCAGTTGCTGAAGCATCTCCACGCCTTGTACTAACACACTGGAACCAGTTGCTGACGTGGCAAAAAACACCCTCCAAAAAGGAATGAACGGCTTCCCCAGTATCTCCCAGTATCTTCACCGGCTGCTTAACAGCATCACCACTCTGCAGTGACCCAGAACCTGTCTGAAACAAACGGTTCGTACACATCTGATCCAACATCTGGTTTAGGAGATACCCCAGTCCCAACCAGAGACTTAATGAGAGTCCCAACCAGAGACTTAATGAGAGTCCCCAGTCCCAACCAGAGACTTAATGAGAGTCCCAACCAGAGACTTAATGAGAGTCCCAACCAGAGACTTAATGAGAGTCCCAACCAGAGACTTAATGAGAGTCCCAGCCAGAGACTTAATGAGAGTCCCAACCAGAGACTTAATGAGAGTCCCAACCAGAGACTTAATGAGAGTCCCAACCAGAGACTTAATGAGAGTCCCAACCAGAGACTTAATGAGAGACCCCAGTCCCAACCAGAGACTTCATGAGAGACCCCAGTCCCAACCAGAGACTTAATGAGAGTCCCAACCAGAGACTTAATGAGAGTCCCAACCAGAGACTTAATGAGAGTCCCAACCAGAGACTTAATGAGAGTCCCAACCAGAGACTTAATGAGAGACCCAACCAGAGACTTAATGAGAGACCCCAGTCCCAACCAGAGACTTAATGAGAGTCCCAACCAGAGACTTAATGAGAGTCCCAACCAGAGACTTAATGAGAGTCCCAACCAGAGACTTAATGAGAGTCCCAACCAGAGACTTAATGAGAGTCCCAACCAGAGACTTAATGAGAGTCCCAACCAGAGACTTAATGAGAGTCCCAACCAGAGACTTCATGAGAGTCCCAACCAGAGACTTCATGACAGACCCCAGTCCCAACCAGAGACTTAATGGGCTGGAGTGCTCCCACAAGAAGAAACATATTTTTCTGTTTCAACTTAGGACACTGAGAAACAATGTGTCCTTTCTCATGGCAGTAATTACAAACGGGTGGATACGATAAACCAGTTTTCTGCCAATCTTTATCTTTTGGCACTGTAGAAAAGGACTAAAATCTCGCAGTAGGAGGTGACTTCTCTGGATTGATTTTTGCATAGAGATACAGTGGGGGAAAAAAGTATTTAGTCAGCCACCAATTGTGCAAGTTCTCCCACGTAATGTAGAATGATGAAACAAGATTGGTTGCCTTCTAGAGTGTCTGAGGATTGCACAGAAACCGAACTTGACTGGGTGAAACAAGGTTTAGCGTTTAGATTTCATCGATTGTTTTGTTGCAAGTTGAGAGAGTCGGAATTCATGCGAAACACTGTATACAACATGGTTCGTGTTAGGATATAAAAATGGATTTTTATCAAACAAAAATACGCTACATTTTATCTCTGGGACCCTCAGGATGTCAAATCAGAGCAAGATTACTGAATGTAAGTACATTATTTACCTTCAGAGGTGAATGTATCAAACCAGTTGCCGTGATAACTTTTTTGTTGTTGTGCACTCTCCTCAAACAATAGCATGGTATTTTTTCACTGTAATAGCTACTGTAAATTGGACAGTGCAGTTAGATTATCGAGAATTTAAGCTTTTCTGCCCATATAAGACATGTCTATGTCCCGGAAGGTTGGCTGTTGTTTACAACGTCATTCTAGTCACATTATCGCATATCGAGCAACAACCGTCCCGATTTCGGGACACTGATCCAATAGAGGCCCTTAACCAACAATGCAGTTTTAATAACAAAAAATACAAAATAAGTGTTCAAGTATTTACTAAATAAACTGAAGTAAACAATTAAATAAATAAAATAATAAACTGTTCATTACTATTGTGTCTAAGTTTAATGGTTTTAACACACAGTGGTTAAAAAAACTCGGGTCACAAAAATGTAATGACATTGAGCAATAGACCACATTACTTGTTACTACTAATATATTTCTGGTTTTAGAAACAAAGCATGGTCATTCATTACTTGTTACTACTAATATATTTCTGGTTTTAGAAACAAAGCATGGTCATTCATTACTTGTTACTACTAATATATTTCTGGTTTTAGAAACAAAGCATGGTCATTCATTACTTGTTACTACTAATATATTTCTGGTTTTAGAAACAAAGCATGGTCATTCATTACTTGTTACTACTAATATATTTCTGGTTTTAGAAACAAAGCATGGTCATTCATTACTTGTTACTACTAATATATTTCTGGTTTTAGAAACAAAGCATGGTCATTCATTACTTGTTACTACTAATATATTTCTGGTTTTAGAAACAAAGCATGGTCATTCATTACTTGTTACTACTAATATATTTCTGGTTTTAGAAACAAAGCATGGTCATTCATTTTTGTGATTTTTGGTGTAATCATGGCAAAAACAATATTTTGGCTGGTAACAAAAAACTGAATGGCTGGTATATTCTTTAATCTGCCTGCCACAGTGGCTGGTATATTCTTTAATCTGCCTGCCACAGATGCTGGTATATTCTTTAATCTGCCTGCTACAGTGGCTGGTATATTCTTTAATCTTTCTGCCACAGTGGCTGGTGGACCAAAAACGAACCAAAACAAGACTTAGAAGACAATTGTCAAAGTTTGTGAAAGACATTTTTAAAATTCACTAGATTAGCTAGGTTTCCTTCCAATTTGTGACAGATTTTCATGTGAATATTCAAAATATATTCATACAAATATATGCACATGTTTCCATCCAACCTGTTTTCAGATAAAGGTCAGTGCGTGATGACGTAGTATCAGAATAACTCCTGCGGTTAAATTCCCATCTACCGAATAAAGAAACAACCAGTTCAATGGGATTCGGCAGCCAAGCATCGATCATCATGTCACCAGACTAAGACCGTCGATACTTATTGGAATTGGAGCGTCAAGCTCATCACCGTGGCACTTTCACCAACCCTGTGAAGTTCATCGTAACTTATTTAATCTGTAGCCTAATAAACATAAAAGCGTTTCCGCTGCCATTTCTCGAATAATTAATTTTACTGACAGAAAAAGTTCCCACCATGTTGAATGAACAAATGTCTGTCGGCATTTATAAAATTGTACCTGCATTTCCTGTTTCCATCAGCCCAGTCGTGACCTTTTTCATGTGTTCATCTGAATGAAATGGTTGAATGGAAACCTGGTTAGTGACTGTGTGACTTTGTCGTTCACACAGGAGAGAGACGTGACTGTTGTGGATCCTCTGGGGAGCCTCAACAACATCATGATGCTGACGAGGCAGAGAAGAGTCTCTCCAGATCAGAACACCTCAAGAAACACCAGCGGAGACCCACAGGGAAGAAACCTCACTGTGGGAAACGTTGCAAATCTTCATCAAAACATGAAATACACCAGCGAGTACACACAGGAGAGAAATCTTATAGCTGTGATCAATGTGGGAAGTGTTTTGTTCATTCAAGAAATATGAAAACACATCAGCGGATACACACAGGAGAGAAACCTTTTAGCTGTGATCAATGTGACAAGAGTTTTACTCATTCAAGCAACCTGAAAACACACCAGCGGACACACACAGGAGAGAAGCTTCACCACTGTTCAGATTGTGGGAAAAGCTTTTCAACATCACAGACTTTGATGCTGCACCAGAGAACCCACACAGGAGAGAAGCCTTATAGCTGTGATCGGTGTGGGAAAAGTTTTTCTCGTATAGAACACCTTAAAGAACACCAGAGAACCCACACAGGAGAGAAGCCTTATAGCTGTGATCAATGTGGGAAGAGATTCACTCAGTCAGCACACCTGACTGTACACCAGAGAATCCACACGGGAGTGAATCCTTATAGCTGTGATCGGTGTGGGAAAAGTTTTTCTCGTATAGAACACCTTAAAGAACACCAGAGAACACACACAGGAGAGAAACCTTATAGCTGTGATCAGTGTGGGAAAAGCTTTGGTAGAGCTTATTATCTGACTGAACATAAGCAAACACACACAGGAGACAAACCTTACCACTGCTCTGACTGTGGGAAGAGCTTTGCTTCCCTAAGAAACCTGACACAACACCAGAGAACACACACAGGAGAGAAACCTTATAGCTGTGATCAATGTGACAAGAGATACTCTCATTCAAGTTCTCTGATTAAACATCAGAAAATACATGCGGGAGATCCACAGAGTGTGGAATGATCTCCAACACCAGACCTGGGTAGTAGAACACAGAGTGTGGAATGATCTCCAATACCAGACCTGGGTAGTAGAACACAGTGTGGAATGATCTCCAACACCAGACCTGGGTAGTAGAACACAGAGTGTGGAATGATCTCCAACACCAGACCTGGGTAGTAGAACACAGAGTGTGGAATGATCTCCAATACCAGACCTGGGTAGTAGAACACAGAATGTGGAATGATCTCCAATACCAGACCTGGGTAGTAGAACACAGAGTGTGGAATGATCTCCAATACCAGACCTGGGTAGCAGAACAATCATCATTGCATATCGTTTTTATATAGCACATGCGCAGAGCGTTATATGTCAGACATTTAGAAAATGCAAAAAAGTGTGTTTGTGTTGGAGGTGTTTTTATTCACACTCATGGGTTATTAAATCACTTTTTATCTTTAGTTTTTACCGCATGGAATGGGCTTTAAAATTATGCTCCCTAGTGAAAATTATTGTTATCAATCAATAATGACAAACCTCCTGGCATTGACAACTTAGATGAAAAGCTACTGAGGATGTTAGCTGACTCTATAGCCACTCCTATCGGTCATATCTTTAATCTGAGCCTAGAGGAAAGTCTTTGTCCTCAGGCCTGGAGGGAAGCCGAAGTCATTCCGCTACCCAAGAATGGTAAAGCAGCCTTTACTGGTTCCACCAGCCGACCTATCAGCTTGCTGCCAGCTCTTAGTAAACTGTTTGACCAAATACATTTTCTCTGTAAACAACAGACTTTTCAGCATGCTTATAGAGAAAGGCACTCAACATGTACTGCACTGACGCAAATTACTGATGATTGGTTGAAAGAAATTGATAATTAGAAGATTGTGGGAGCTATACTGTTAGATTTCAGTGCAGCCTTTGATATGATTGACCATAACCTGTTGTTGAAAAAGCGTATGTGTTATGGCTTTTCAACCTCCGCCATATCGTGGATTCAGAGCTATCTATGTAAAAGAACACAGAGGGTTTTCTTTAATGGAAGCTTCTCTAATGTTTAACATGTAAAGTGTGGTGTACCGCAGGGCAGCTCTCTAGGCCCTCAACTCTTTTCTATTTTTACCAATGACAACGTAATGGATCCAGATAAAATCAAATAAAAAAAATACTCAATTCTGTTCTTTGTATTTTATGCTACCCTTGTAAAAGAGACAGTCTCAATGTAACCCAGAACTAAAATATTTCTAAATTTGGTCAGATGCTCTATTTAATTCTGGGGGCATACATGTTAAATGTTAGAAATTGAGATTTTCCACCCTCACCAATGGAAACTCTCAGCAAAAGGCTGATGTTTACATGCACACCATGTGAAGCAGTGAAGGAACATGGAAGTGTTCAGACTACATTTTACATTTTGCATTCGGAAAGTATCCAGTGAGCTCGGGACAGACACAGCTGTAGGCGATTTTGCGCCAAGGGATAAGAAGCGGTGGTTGACTTGGGCAGAGTACCTCAGATGTTCTACTGCTTGAGCTCCTGTTCCTTCCTTTTATAGAATTTGAAACATGATATCAACTGGGTCCAGCCCAATGAACTTGAAACATGGTATCAACTGTCCAGCCTGAAGCTTGTGCTATCGAACTTGCAACATTGTATCAAATATTCTGGGCCCTCAGTTTCCTGCTCCAGTGAGCTCGGGACAGACACAGCTGCTATTTGAGCAAGGGATAAGAAGCAGTGGTTGATTTGGGCAGGAGCTCACCGGAGCTGAGTACCGGCACCTCAGATTGTTTTTATAGAATATCAGCTGAAAAGAATTGTGGAGCTCCTGCACCTAAATATAAACAGAACCAGCCCCCAGAATGAGAAACCGGAACCTATTTCAGTCCAAGTCAAGCACTGATAAGAAGTAATCAGCTAGGCCTATTTTATGATGTTTCCACTGGATCAGAGCATGGCATTTTTCGCTTTCACGCTGAGTGGTTATCGAAAGGGAGAGAGCTGGAAAGATTTTTTTCAGGCCAGGTAGCCTATAGTCCTACTTCTATGCGTAATCAGGTGAGTGTCCATTACTCAACATTGACAGGAGCGCTCCAAACAAAAGACAAAACTCGTAAATGTTAATTTAGGTTAATCAAAATTCTATCTAAATCTAAATGAAGATTATACAAATCTAAAATTAACTTCTATTGCCATGGCTAACTATTTAAAATTATAGACTGATCATGTCGTTGTCAGTGGGCAAACGTACAAAATCAGCAGGGGATCAAATACTTTTTTCCCTCACTGTATTATTATTATTATTATTATTATTATTATTATTATTATTATTATATGGCAACTATGTAAAAATAGCCAACATAAAGCTAACCAAAAAAAATCTTTGCAGCCTGCAGGTAGAAAATCTCCTGATCAAAATAAATATCCTATAAATCACATTGACTACAAATGGCCTGTCTGCAACGAACTTGAAACATGGTATCAACTGGGTCCGGCCTGAAGCTCATGCTAGCAAACTTGCATAATTGTATAAAATATTCTGGGCCCTCAGAGTTTTCGGTGCCAGTGAGCTCCGAATAGACACAGCTGTAGGCGATTTGCGCCAAGGGATAAGAAGTAATCAGGTAAGGCCCTATTTTATGATGTTTCCACTGGATCAGACCATTTCTTTCCTTTCACGGCGAGTGATTATCGAAAGGGAGAGAGCTGGAAAGATTTGAGGAACTATTGTAATTCTCAATTAATGTAAAAACAGACTTTGTTTACTTCCTGTTTGAGGTGAAGGAGAAAAATAATTTGAGAAGCTCATTAGTGGTGGTGCGTTAAGCCAATCATAAATACTATCAGACCCCAAAATGGGCACATTTATAGGCCTACATTTGTGCGCAGGCCAGGTAGCCTATAGGACTACTTCTATGAATAATCAGGCCAGGTAGCCTATAGTCCTACTTCTATGAATAATCAGGTGCATGTCCTTTACTCAACATTGACAGGAACGCTGCAAACAGAAGATCATTAATAAATTGACAAAACTCATAAATGGAATGAAATAAACCATAACTTGTTTCTCACAAGTGTAGCAGGTTGTTGTGGTCCTCAAACAATGTGTCCACCCAGACAATGAGAACAGGAAGACATTAAGATAGTACGTACTGGTGTTAATCACAAGTGTAGCAGGTTGTTGTGGTCCTCAAACAATGTGTCCACTCTGACAATGAGAATGTTTAAAGACTGTAATAATAACCTATTGAATGCATTAACAGAAGTTACCGTAACAAACATTGTAGATTAGAAATTATAGAAATTACGGTAAATGTACTTCTGGTGATGTATGTAATGGGGAATTGATAGACACTGACAATCAAACACAAACATCTGAGTGCATGGTCAATCCCAACGTCTCCATTGGCCATGCAGTATTTACGGTGATACGGCCTCAGCAGAAGTTTACGGTGATACGGCTTCAGCAGAAATCAGGGCATTCACACTTCTTGCTCTTCACGGAGCAGTGCATTGTTACAAACATTTTGGGAGGCGCACAGCGATGCGGTACAGAGCTCGATTTGGCCTCTGCATGCCTCTGGAGGCTGCGCAATTGCGTCACACCCTTAATATGGAGCCTCTGACCACATTTTCGGATCAAGCATTAATTGTATTTTAGTCTCCGCAATGGATTAGTTCACAGAGATGGGCGCAAGTTTAAATTGATTTGAGCTGCAAATATACAGCCTTTTTTTTATTGAACCTTTACTTTAGCAGGGAAATTATATTTTACACATGTACAAACACAGTCATGGGAAAATATATTTTACACATGTACAAACACAGTCATGGGAAAATATATTGAGTCCTAGGTCTCTTTTCCACATGTACATACAACATAAATATAAACATTATACCCAAACATATACTCATTAAAATACAAAAACACAGTCATGGGAAAATATATTGAGACCTAGGTCTCTTTTACACATGTACATACAACATCAATATACACATTATACCCAAACATATACTCATTAAAATACAAAAACACAGTCATGGGAAGCAAAAATAAAACATCGCAAAATCTCCCAGAAAAACAGTTACATTCCTCCACAAATAATTCCCCAATCAATACTTTAAATTCTGTCCCTTTTCAGAGTTTCATCGGGCTTGTATTGAGTTTGTGAACCTCTCCGTGATAATAAAGATTGCTTCATTTACTTTGAATTTGAGTCCTTAGTGGTGAATTTAAACTAAAAGCAGATTTACCTTTTAGCTCGGTGGAGACCCTAGGAACCTCAAGAGTTAACCAATCCTGTGAACGGGTTAAACAACTCAGGTGTCTATACTTCAACAGCAAAGTTAGATAAGACAGAAGGTTATGGAGTAGGGCCTTGTAAACAGAAAGGGGGTAATGTAGAAATCTACGGAAGGGCACTGTGGTAGACGGCATCCAAAGGGTTATGAGTAGTAGCAGCTGGACTTTGATAAATAACATCACCATGATCAAGAACAGATAAAAAGGTTGACTGAATAATCTGCTTCCTACTGCTTAGAGAAAGGCACCATCTGTTTCTGTAGAAAAAGCCAACTTTAAATCTTAGCTTCTTAACCAGCTCATCTATATGTATTTTAAACATAAAATCCATGTCAATCCAAATGATTAAGTATTTATATGCGGGGCACACGTTCGATTGGAGAACCATCTAATGAGTGAACATGTAGTTCATCTGAAACATTCTTACGAGAGTTTGAAAACAACATGTATTTAGTTTTACTTGTATTAAGCACAAGTTTTAAATCAGCAAGGGATTCCTGCATAGCTCTAAATTCTGACTAGTTTTGACACAGCCAGATCATTACCCATCATACCATGAGACATCCGTGTCTTCATCACTGGAAAAGATAAAACGGTTCAGATCGATATCATTTAAAACAAACAGGGTTATCAAACTATTTCATCATTTCTGGGAAAAAATCAAATAAAATCTGTAATATTTGCACCTTTAAAGTCAATTATCTTAAACTTGTAAACTCTGATTTTTTTTCATATTCGCATACAGTATGTTGTAGCTTAGACCCTATTTTACATGTGAGGTTCCTGTGTTGTGCCTTCTGTTGAGACACACCATGCTCCTGAATAAAGGGTGGTGTCATGTTGAATTCAAATGGATTTACCCAGCCTACAAAGCACTACAGCCACTCTGTGATGACAAGCTCTGCTCTTTAATTGAGGGATCTAGTCTGGATTAAACCTCATAGGAAGACAGTTGAGACACACCATGCTCCTGAATAAAGGGTGGTGTCATGTTTTGGCTGATACATTTTACTAAAATGGGAATAACATTTCAACTTTTCAAATGGAACCACAAAGATCGTTGGAGGACCACAGAGAATGTTGACTTGAAAATATGTGTTGTTTTTAAATCCGGGACGGGCAGCTCCAGTCCTCGGGGACGGAGTGGTGTCACACTTTTCCCCCATCCCTAGCAAACACAGCTGATTTTAAACTAATTGCATTCTAAACTGAAGATCACGATTAGTTGATTGTTGGAGTCAGGTTTGTTAGCTGGGGCTGGGGGCATAAGTGACACCAATCAGGCCCCCCCGGGGGGACTGTCAATCCTCCATAGGGAACCCTATTGAAATCATAGAAATATGGATAATAGAATAGACATTACCATTTAACTTGACATTGGACGGTGGGTGGACCGGTGGTCTTTTTTGTGTTGTAGTAATTAGAAGTAAACATTTCAATCCAATTAAAATGTCATTAAGGTGTATCAGCTAAATTGCAGCGGTCTGAAGGGATAGGTCCATTCTATGAATTATATTTCTATAATTTGAAATGACACCCGCTCTGTATTCAAGAGAATGCTGTCTCAACCGATGGCAGCACAACCCAAAAAACCTCAGATGATGTAAAGTAGAGTCCAAGCTACAACGTGAAAATATATTTATTTTTTAATCGGAGTTTAAACGTTTTTAGATCATTGACGGTAAAGGGATTACATTAGTTTTTATTAAAACACTTTTTTTCCCCCCCAATAAATAATCAAATAGTTTGACAACACTGTTTGGAAGCTTTTATATGATATCGAACTAAACCGTTAATATTTTACAGTGATGAAGACGATGGATGATTCATTGCATGGTGGGGTTTGCAAAAAGAGTCAACTTTGAGCACCTTTTATGTCATGAATGTTTTGGCTTTCAGTTCCAAAAAGTCACTGTCTTGCCACTTCTTCCAAAGGCAAATATGTAAGGAAAGCTTTTTTTAAATCAAAAGGGATGCTGTCAAAAATGTATTGAATTCAAATGGATTTACCCAGTCTACAAAGCACTACAGCCACTCTGTGATGACAAGCTCTGCTCTTTTATTGAGGGATCTAGTCTGGATTAAACCTCATAGGAAGACAGTTTTATCATGTGGAGGTTTCATTCAAGTCTCTAAATAATCTGTTTGTCTTTGGCAGGAGAGAGACCAGACAGCGGGAAGAGTCCTACAGGGGAACCAGAACCAGAGACGTCCAAACCAGAGACACACCACCACTGCTCCCACTGTGGAAAGAGTTTTAGCTGCTTAGGGAACCTAAAACGGCATGAGTGGACACACACAGGAGAAAAGCCTTTCCAATGTTCCCACTGTGGAAATAGTTTTACCATGTTAAATAATCTGAAAAGGCATGAGCGAATACACACAGGAGAAAAGCCTTTCCAATGTTCCCAGTGTGGAAAGAGTTTTACTCAGATAGGGCACCTAAAAGAGCATGAGAGAAAACACACAGGAGAAAAGCCTTACCACTGCTCCCAATGTAAAAATAGATTTTCCCGAGTAGGGTACCTAAAAGCTCATGAGAGGACACACGCAGGAGAAAAGCCTTACCAATGCTCCCAGTGTGGAAAGAGTTTTACCGTGTTAGCTACCCTGAAAAGGCATGAGAGAATACACACAGGAGAAAAGCCATTCCAATGTTCCCAGTGTGGAAAGAGTTTTACCTGGTTAAGGAACCTGAAGGAGCATAAGAGAATACACACGCAAAAAGCCCCACCACTGCTCTCTCTCTGTGTGGAAGGACAATTTCCCAGTCAGAGAACCTGAAATCACATGAGAGAATAGAGAGGCTGTGTTCTGTCTTATGGTTTTGACTGACAATTTGTGTTTTTGTTTATGCCACATGAAATCCAGACGCAAAAAAAAAAATGTATGCACGCACGACTGTAAGTCGCTTTGGATAAAAGCGTCTGCTAAATGGCATATTATTTATTATTATTATCATTTTGTTTATATGAATTCTTACTCAGAAATAGGCATATTTTTGTTTTTTCACCTCGAGGCCTGATCATATCTAAAATCAGATTAAATACTATAAAATGTGTATTTTGTTTTGGATATGAACTGTAATGCGTTGGTTACAGGTATACACCCTCAGTTGTTCATTATATAATTTGGATATTGCTAAATGTAAATTATTATATAGATGAATGGAACTTTGCATTTCTTGATTCTAACCTTGAAACCTATAGACTTTGATTTGATATATAAGATTAGGCTTTTGCTTAATGAATTTGATTGAAATTGATTGGATATATGATTTGGATATTGCAAAATGAATTTGATTGATTACATGATTTGGATATTGCTAAATGTAAATGATGAACTAGATTCATAGCTTGTGCATTTCTTGATTCTAACATTGAAACCTTTTGAATTTACTTGTTGTGTTTCATTGAGTTAGTTTGTGTACTAGACGTCAAGCCAAAGGAATATGAAAATGTGATGATGTTGTTCTGAGAACATTGATAAGTTGTTGACCTGAAAAACATTCACTACCTCATGGATGTTCCAAACAGTATTATTCCACCATGTCAGAGAGAACTGGTGCTGATTGTAAAAATGATTGAATTAATGCAGCGTCATTTTATCTGAATAGAAATAAAATGTGGAACACTAGTTCATTATTCTACATTTATGTCTGTTCATTATATACATCTACATGATGTATTGTTACACCATGTAGGAGCAGTATAGACCTAGTCTGTTCATTATATACATCTACATGATGTATTGTTACACCATGTAGGAGCAGTATAGACCTAGTCTGTTCATTATATACATCTATATGATGTATTGTTACACCATGTAGGAGCAGTATAGACCTAGTCTGTTCATTATATACATCTATATGATGTATTGTTACACCATGTAGGAGCAGTATAGACCTAGTCTGTTCATTATATACATCTACATGATGTATTGTTACACCATGTAGGAGCAGTATAGATCTAGTCTGTTCATTATATACATCTATATGATGTATTGTTACACCATGTAGGAGCAGTATAGACCTAGTCTGTTCATTATATACATCTATATGATGTATTGTTACACCATGTAGGAGCAGTATAGACCTAGTCTGTTCATTATATACATCTATATGATGTATTGTTACACCATGTAGGAGCAGTATAGACCTAGTCTGTTCATTATATACATCTATATGATGTATTGTTACACCATGTAGGAGCAGTATAGATCTAGTCTGTTCATTATATACATCTACATGATGTATTGTTACACCATGTAGGAGCAGTATAGACCTAGTCTGTTCATTATATACATCTACATGATGTATTGTTACACCATGTAGGAGCAGTATAGACCTAGTCTGGTCATTATATACATCTATATGATGTATTGTTACACCATGTAGGAGCAGTATAGACCTAGTCTGTTCATTATATACATCTATATGATGTATTGTTACACCATGTAGGAGCAGTATAGACCTAGTCTGTTCATTATATACATCTACATGATGTATTGTTACACCATGTAGGAGCAGTATAGACCTAGTCTGGTCATTATATACATCTATATGATGTATTGTTACACCATGTAGGAGCAGTATAGACCTAGTCTGTTCATTATATACATCTATATGATGTATTGTTACACCATGTAGGAGCAGTATAGACCTAGTCTGTTCATTATATACATCTATATGATGTATTGTTACACCATGTAGGAGCAGTATAGACCTAGTCTGTTCATTATATACATCTACATGATGTATTGTTACACCATGTAGGAGCAGTATAGACCTAGTCTGTTCATTACATACATCTATATGATGTATTATTACACCATGTTGGAGCAGTATAGACCTAGTCTGTTCATTATATACATCTACTTTATGTATTGTTATACCATGTAGGAGCAGTATAGACCTAGTCTGTTCATTACATACATCTATATGGGCGGCAGGTAGCTTAGTGGTTAAGAGCGTTGTGCCAGTAACCGAAAGGTCGCTGGTTCTAATCCCCGAGCCGACTAGGTGAAAAATCTGTCGATGTGCCCTTGAGCAAGGCACTTAACCCTAATTGCTCCTGTAAGTCGCTCTGGATAAGAGCGTCTGCTAAATGACCAATTATTTATTTATTATTTATATGTATTATTACACCATGTTGGAGCAGTATAGACCTAGTCTGTTCATTATATACATCTACTTTATGTATTGTTACACCATGTTGGAGCAGCATGTTAGATAGTTACTTATTTAGATTTTGTTTGACTTAATGAAACTGCCTTAAATGCAGATGTGCTGTAGTATAATTGTTTTTATTCTTACTCATTAAAAATCCGCACTAATCAATCAGCACATCCCTGTCTTTGTACGACTCAATATAATAGTATTATTTAATTATATACATTTAAAATAAACTTTGAAAATAAAATATTTTCCTCAACCGCGATACCCACTCCAGTCAGCAGATGGCGATGTGCGTCTTTCAGGCGATGCTGAAAGCGTGACGTATAATCTAGTGGACGGGAGGCAACAGTCAACCACCTCCGTAGCTGGTTAGCCAACAGCCGAAAGATTCAAGCACTAGACGCTTTCGGTGTATATTAGCTACTGTGTTTTAAACACACTTCGGTCGTATCTACTTGTTAACCTATTTAATTTAATATTAAGTTGTTATTAGTCAGCTAGCTGGCTGGTTAAGTTAGCACTAGCCTAGCTAGCTAACATCCCCGACCATGAGCTCACCAAGCTACTCTCTTCCTGCTAAAGAAGAGGAGGTCTGCTGGACGGAGAAAGAAGCTCTAGTGAAAGAGGAGGAGGAAGAGGAGGATGTTACAATACAAAAACAAGTAGAGGGTGAGGCTGTTACCGTGAAAGAAGAAGAGAAAGATGTTACAGTGAAAGAAGAGGAAGACGCGTTCAGAGTGAAAGAGGAGGAGGATGTTACAGTGAAAGAAGAGGAAGACGCGTTCAGAGTGAAAGAGGAAGAGGATGTTACAGTGAAAGAAGAGGAAGACGCGTTCAGAGTGAAAGAGGAGGAAGATTTTACAGTGAAAGAAGAGGAAGACGCGTTCAGAGTGAAAGAGGAGGAGGATGTTACAGTGAAAGAAGAGGAAGACGCGTTCAGAGTGAAAGAGGAGGAGGATGTTACAGTGAAAGAAGAGGAGGAAGAGATAGAGGAGGATGCAGATTTTGGAGTGAAGAAGGAGGGAGAGATTACTGTCACGTTGAAAGATGAAGAGGATGAGATAGGAGATCTGATTAACACCAGTAAGTACCGCCTTAAATGTGTTTTTCACTTTGGATATTTGGAGTTCGCTCGTCAATTCAATGGAGAGAGATGCTATGCTACTAGCATCATGTTATGAATTTGCAAAGTCATCTCCTATAGTGTTTTTTCTCTAAGTTGTCTTTATGTCACGTGTCCTACTTATCAGTACACTCAGAACAACTTAAGCATTACGAAACTTCTATTAGATCAAAGTAAACATCACGTAGCACGTAAGCCATTCATTTTGTTGACCAACTTGGACCAGCTCACAGACCTCCATACAAAAACTCCACCTGCTGGAAGGAGAGATATTCCCGTGAGTTGGTTCTCTCTCTTCCTCTAGGGCTACACTAGCTTGTGCTAGCTAGCTAGTAATCTCGTTCCCAGACACTTCCACGCAGTGTGGGGACGAGGTTAGCCAGCTAGCTACATTCCCTCGGCGTAAAGCAGTGCTCGGCAGGCCGGGGCTAAGGACACAGTGAAACACAGACTTGCCGTGCAGGCTGTTGTGCTGCTTACAACTTGGAGGAAAACATTTGGCCACGTTAACTACCGCCGGCGACACCGTGATACAGCTGCCCAGTGGGAAGCACCTCAGGCCGGCATGCACCTCGAACACCGGTGATTTGGTATTTTATTAGGTGTAATGGTCGTTCGCACGGCTCGTCTTCCTGCTCCTGAAATCAGTAACGTGTTGGTGCTTTCAAGAGAACTTCGGAACCTCATAGTTAAAGTGTATGGAAGTTTGTTGTGTAGAGCTTCCTGTTGGTCGATTCCGATATTTTCCAAGTGAGGAAACCAAGGAAATGTTTCTATGAGTGTTCAAGTCGGAAATGTCAGAATGACCGATTCCCCAGTTGTCTTGAAAGCGGAAGGAACTAATTGGTAAGTCACTGTGACATCCAGATGGTGACCAACTCTCGCTCGACCATCAAAATAAACACAACTCTTGAGTCACGGGATGTTGGGAAGCAAGGTGGTTGTCTGAAATGAGCCTCCCGATAAAACCCTCCCAGTTTCCTCAAAGTTCGATAGAATAGTCAATTTAGTATCATTGTTTTTTGAGGGATTTTGTTGTTTTATCTAAGTTTTTCAACAATGTCTGCATTGAATTCAGCTTCAACACACGTAGCACAATGGCTAACCGTCTACCTCTTGTTGCACTTATAATAATAATAATATGCCATTTAGCAGACGCTTTTATCCAAAGTGACTTACAGTCGTGCGTGCATACATTTTTTTTTTTGTGTATGGGTTGTCCCGGGGATCGAACCCACTACCTTGGCGTTACAAGCGCCGTGCGCTACCAGCTGAGCTACAGAGGACCACACTTCAGCCAGTATGACTTTGAAAGGGCAGAACATAGAACCCAGCTTGTTGTCGGCCTTGCAATCATCCCTGCAGAAGGCCATGGAAGAAATGGGTAGAGTCAAGCACCATTCTTGAATCTCTTGAGTCTGATGTTTTCTCAGGTCAAGCGATCTCAGATGAATATGCAAGAAGATGTATCGGTCCTATTACAGAGGCAATATGAGGCAGAGGGTCAGAGATCAACGCTGGAGGACGACAACGACCGACTGATTTAAGGAAGTCGAGAAGAACGCCAAACCGTATGAGGATCTCCACAGAAGCGTTCAAGATTCAGCTAACCGAGACAGGCTCCTCAATTTAAGACTTTTAGGGGTCTGGAGGATAGCAAGCCGCGGGAATGCGTGAGACAAATTATCTGGGAAGCTCTTGGGGTGGATCTGGACAAATCCGAGCTTCAACTGAGTCCACCGTTCCCTAGCAACAATACCACGGGAGAATCAGCCGCCTTAGACCGATCATCATCCGCTTTCTCAGGGATCTGGAGAGAGAGTACTGGCGGCTGCAGAAGGGAACGTATCGGGAGAAGAGAGGGGTGACTTGGAAGGACTAAAGCTTATGTTAGGGGCACAATAATAGCACACACCAGCAGAAAGAAAATGGAGAAAGAGTTGGAAAAAAACTAAAGTCTCAAATTTAAAGAGTTGGCGAAAAATAGTTCTCCGAGGAAAAATTCCTATTATGCAATAAAATGCAAATTAATTACTTAAAAATCATACAATGTAATTTTCTGGATTTTTGTTTTAGATTCCGTCTTTCACAGTTGAAGTGTACCTATGATAAAAATTACAGACCTCTACATGCTTTGTAAGTAGGAAAACCTGCAAAATCGTCAGTGTATCAAATACTTGTTCTCCCCACTGTATATATATATTTTTTTATACTGGCCCCCCGTGGGAATCGAACCCACAACCCTGGCGTTGCAAACGCCATGCTCTATCAACTGAGCTACATCCCTTTATCTCATGAATGTTTTGGCTTTCAGTTACAAAAAGTCACTTTCTTACCACTTCTTCCATAGGCAAACATGTAAGGAAAGCTTTTTTTAAATCAAAAGGGATGCTGTCAAAAATGTATTGAATTCAAATGGATTTACCCAGTGTACAAAGCACTACAGCCACTCTGTGATGACAAGCTCTGCTCTTTTATTTAGGGATCTAGTCTAGGTTAAACATCATAGGAAGACAGTTTTATCATGTGGAGGTTTCATTCAAGCCTCTGTTTAACTAAATACTCTGTTTGTCTTTGGCAGGAGAGAGACCAGACTCTCACTCTGACAGCGGGAAGAGCCCTTCAGCGGAACCAGACCCAGAGACGCCCAAACCAGCGAGACAACACCACTGCTTCCAATGTGAAAAGAGATTTTCCCGATCAGGGGACCTCAAAGCTCATGAGAGGACACACACAGGAGAAAAACCTATCCAATGTTCCCAGTGTGGAAAGAGTTTTACTCAGATAGGGCACCTAAAACAGCATGAGAGAATACACACAGGAGAAAAGCCTTATCAATGTTCCCAATGTGGAAATAGTTTTACTCAGATAGGGCACCTAAAACAGCATGAGAGAATACACACAGGAGAAAAGCCTTATCAATGTTCCCAATGTGGAAAGAGTTTTACTCAGATAGGGCACCTAAAACAGCATGAGAGAATATACACAGGAGAAAAGCCTTACCACTGCTCCCAGTGTAAAAAGAGATTTTCCCGATCAGGGGACCTAAAAGCTCATGAGAGTACACACACAGGAGAAGAGCCTTTCCAATGTTCCCAGTGTAGAAAGAGTTTTACCGTGTTAGCTAACCTGAAAAGGCATGAGAGAATACACACAGGAGAAAAGCCTTACCAATGTTCCCAGTGTGGAAACAGTTTTACTCAGTTAAGGATCCTGAAGGAGCATGAGAGGACACACACAGGAGAAAAGCCTTTCCAATGTTCCCAGTGTAGAAAGAGTTTTACCGCGTTAGCTACCCTAAAAGCTCATGAGAGGACACACACAGGAGAAAAGCCTTTCCAATGTTCCCAGTGTGGAAAGAGCTTTACCAAGTTAAGTAACCTGAAAAGGCATGAGAGGACACACACAAGAGAAAAGCCATTCCAATGTTCCCAGTGTGGAAAGAGTTTTACCAAGTTAAGGAGCCTGAAGGAGCATAAGAGAACACACACGAAAAAAGCCCTACCACTGCTCTCTCCCCGTGTGGAAGGACAATTTCCCAGTCAGAGAACCTGAAATCACATGAGAGAATAGAGAGGCTGTGTTCTGACTTATGCTTTTAACTGACAATTTGTGTTTTTGTTTATGCCACATGAAATCATTTTGTTTATATGAATTTTTACTCAAAAATAGGCATATTTTAGTTTTTTCACCTCGAGGCCTGATCATATCTAAAATCAGATTAAATACTATAAAATGTGTTTTTTGTTTTGGTTATGAACTTTAATGCATTGGTTACAGGTATAAACCCTCAGTTGTTCATTATATAATTTGGATATTGCTAAATGTAAATTATTATATAGATGAATGGAACTTTGCGTTTCTTGATTCTAACCTTGAAACCTATAGACTTTGATTTTATATATAAGATTAGGCTTTTGCTAAATGAATTTGATTGAAATTGATTGGATATATGATTTGGATATTGCAAAATGAATTTGATTACATGATTTGGATATTGCAAAATGTAAATGATGAACTAGATTCATAGCATGTGCATTTCTTGATTCTAACATTGAAACCTTTTGAATTGACTTGTTGTGTTTCATTGAGTTAGTTTGTGTTTCTAGTCATCAAGCTAAAGGTGTATGAAAATGTGATGTTCTGATAACATTGATAAGTTGTTGACATGAAGAACATTCACTACCTCATGACTGTTCCCATCAGTATTATTCCACCATGTCAGAGAGAACTGGTGCTGATTGTAAAAAGGATTTTATTAATGCAGTGTAATTTTATCTGAATAGAAATAAAATCACATGAGAGAATAGTGAGGCTGTGTTCTGACTTATGTTTTTGACTGAGAATTTAGTGTTTTTGTTCATGGCACATGAAATCATATTGTTTACGATTATACCTGTCTATATAAGGTCCCACAGTTGACAATGCATGTCAGAGCAAAAACCAAGCCATGAGGTCGAAGGAGTTGTCCGTAGCGCTCTGAGACAGGATTGTGTCTGGGGAAGGGGTACCAAAAAATATCTGCAATATTGAAGGTTCCCAAGAACACAGTGGCCTCCATCATTCTTAAATGGAAGAAGTTTGGAACCACCTAGACTCTTCCTAGAGCTGGCCGCCCAGCCAAACTGAGCAATCGGGGGAGAAGGGCCTTGGTCAGGGAGGTGACCAAGAACCTGATGGTCACTGTGACAGAGTTCCAGAGTTCCTCTGTTGGGATGGGAGAACCTTCCAGAAGGACAACAATCTCTGTAGCACTCTACAAATCAGGCCTTTATGGTAGAGTGGCCAGACGGAAGCCACTCCTCAGTAAAAGGCACATGACAGCCCGCTTGGAGTTTGCCAAAAGGTACCTAAAGGACTCTCAGACCATGGGAAACAAGATTCACTGGTCTGATGAAACCAAGATTGAACTCTTTGGCCTGAATGCCAAGCGTCACGGGTGGCGTAAACCTGGCATCCTCCCTACGGTGAAGCATGGTGGTGGCAGCATCATGCTGTGGGGATGTTTTTCAGTGGTAGGGACTAGTCAGGATCGAGGGAAAGATGAACGGAGCAAAGTACAGATGAAAACCTTCTCAGGACCTCAGACTGGGTTGAAGGTTCACCTTCCAATAGGACAACGTCCCTAAGCACACAGCCAAGACAACGCAGGTGTGGCTTCGGGACAAGTCTCTGAATAACCTTGAGTGGACCAGCCAGTGCCCAGACTTGAACCCGATCGAACATCTCTGGAGAGACCTGAAAATAGCTGTGTAGCGACGCTCCCCATCCAACCTGATAGAGCTTGAGAGGATCTGCAGATAAGAATGGGAGAAACTCCCCAAATACAGGTGTGCCAAGCTTGTAGCATCACACCCAAGAAGACTCGATGCTGTAATCGCTGCCAAAGGTGCTTCAACAAAGTACGTAGTAAAGGGTCTGAATACATACAGTGAGGGAAAAAAGTATTTGAATCTCTGTTGATTTTGTACGTTTGCCCACTGACAAAGAAATGATCAGTCTATAATTTTAATGGTAGGTTTATTTGAACAGTGAGAGACAGAATAACAACAAAAAAGTCAAGAAAAACGCATGTAAAAAATGTTATAAATTGATTTGCATTTGAATGAGGGAAATAAGTATTTGACCCCCTCTCAATCAGAAAGATTTCTGGCTCCCAGGTGTCTTTTATACAGGTAACGAGCTGAGATTAGGAGCGCACTCTTAAAGGGATTGCTCCTAATCTCAGCTTGTTACCTGTATAAAAGAAACCTGTCCACAGAAGCAATCAATCAATCAGATCCCAAACTCTCCACCATGGCTAAGACCAAAGAGCTCTCCAAGGATGTCAGGGACAAGATTGTAGACCTACACAAGGCTGGAATGGGCTACAAGACCATCACCAAGCAGCTTGGTGAGAAGGTGACAACAGTTGGTGCGATTATTCGCAAATGGAAGAAACACAAAATAACTGTCAATCTCCCTCGGCCCGGGGCTCCATTCAAGATCTCACCTTGTGGAGTTGCAATGATCATGAGAACGGTGAGAACGGTGAGGAATCAGCCCAGAACTACACAGGAGGATCTTGTCAATGATCTCAAGGCAGCTGGGACCATGGTCACCAAGAAAACAATTGGTAACACACTATGCTGTGAAGGACTGAAATCCTGCAGCGCCCGCAAGGTCCCCCTGCTCAAGAAAGCACATATACAGGGCCGTCTGAAGTTTGCCAATGAACACCTGAATGATTCAGAGGAGAACTGGGTGAAAGTGTTGTGGTCAGATGAGACCAAAATCGAGCTCTTTGGCATCAACTCAACTCACCGTGTTTGGAGGAGGAGGAATGCTGCCTATGACCCCAAGAACACCATCCCCACCGTCAAACATGGAGGTGGAAACATTATGCTTTGGGGGTGTGTTTCTGCTAAGGGGACAGGACAACTTCACTGCATCAAAGGGACGATGGACGGGGCCATGTACCGTCAAATCTTGGGTGAGAACCTCCTTCCCTCAGCCAGGGCATTGAAAATGGGTCGTGGATGGGTATTCCAGTATGACAATGACCCAAAACAAACGGCCAAGGCAACAAAGGAGTGGCTCAAGAAGAAGCACATTAAGGTCCTGGAGTGGCCTAGCCAGTCTCCAGACCTTAATCCCATAGAAAATCTGTGGAGGGAGCTGAAGGTTCGAGTTGCCAAACGTCAGCCTCAAAACCTTAATGACTTGGAGAAGATCTGCAAAGAGGAGTGGAACAAAATCCCTCCTGAGATGTGTGCAAACCTGGTGGCCAACTACAAGAAACGTCTGACCTCTGTGATTGCCAACAAGGGTTTTGCCACCAAGTACTAAGTCATGTTTTGCAAAGGGGTAAAATACTTATTTCCCTCATTAAAAATGCAAATCAATTTATAACATTTTTTTGTTGTTATTCTGTCTCTCACTGTTCAAATAAACCTACCATAAAAATTAAAGACTGATCATGTCAGCGGGCAAACGTACAAAATCAGCAGGGGATCAAATACTTTTTTCCCTCACTGTATGTAAATGATATATTAAAGTTTTTATTAATGTATTAATTAATTAATGTTAATATTAATATTTATGTAAATGTGATACTTCATTATTTCTTTATTTATATAAATTAGCAACAAAAACGTGTTTTTGCTTCGTCATTATGTGTATATTGATGAGGATTTGTATTTTATTTTAGTCTATTTTAGAATAAGGCTGTAACATAACAAAATGTGGGAAAAGCCAATGGGTCTGAACACTTTCCGAATGCACTGTATTGTTACACCATGTAGGAGCAGTATAGACCTAGTCTGTTCATTATATACATCTATATGATGTATTGTTACACCATGTAGGAGCAGTATAGACCTAGTCTGTTCATTATATACATCTATATGATGTATTGTTACACCATGTAGGAGCAGTATAGACCTAGTCTGTTCATTATATACATCTATATGATGTATTGTTACACCATGTAGGAGCAGTATAGACCTAGTCTGTTCGTTATATACATCTACATGATGTATTGTTACACCATGTAGGAGCAGTATAGACCTAGTCTGTTCATTATATATATCTATATGATGTATTGTTACACCATGTAGGAGCAGTATAGACCTAGTCTGTTCATTATATACATCTACATGATGTACAGTGGGGAAAAAAGTATTTAGTCAGCCACCAATTGTGCAAGTTCTCCCACTTAAAAAGATGAGAGGCCTGTAATTTTCATCATAGGTACACGTCAACTATGACAGACAAAATGAGAAAAAAAATTCCAGAAAATCACATTGTAGGATTTTTAATGAATTTATTTACAAATTATGGTGGAAAATAAGTATTTGGTCAATAACAAAAGTTTCTCAATACTTTGTTATATACCCTTTGTTGGCAATGACACAGGTCAAATGTTTTCTGTATGTCTTCACAAGGTTTTCACACACTGTTGCTGGTATTTTGGCCCATTCCTCCATGCAGATCTCCTCTAGAGCAGTGATGTTTTGGGGCTGTCGCTGGGCAACACAGACTTTCAACTCCCTCCAAAGATTTTCTATGGGGTTGAGATCTGGAGACTGGCTAGGCCACTCCAGGACCTTGAAATGCTTCTTACGAAGCCACTCCTTCGTTGCCCGGGCGGTGTGTTTGGGATCATTGTCATGCTGAAAGACCCAGCCACGTTTCATCTTCAATGCCTTTGCTGATGGAAGGAGGTTTTCACTCAAAATCTCACGATACATGGCCCCATTCATTCTTTCCTTTACACGGATCAGTCGTCCTGGTCCCTTTGCAGAAAAACAGCCCCAAGGCATGATGTTTCCACCCCATGCTTCACAGTAGGTATGGTGTTCTTTGGATGCAACTCAGCATTCTTTGTCCTCCAAACACGACGAGTTGAGTTTTTACCAAAAAGTTATATTTTGGTTTCATCTGACCATATGACATTCTCCCAATCCTCTTCTGGATCATCCAAATGCACTCTAGCAAACTTCAGACGGACCTGGACATGTACTGGCTTAAGCAGGGGGACACGTCTGGCAGTGCAGGATTTGAGTCCCTGGCAGCGTAGTGTGTTACTGATGGTAGGCTTTGTTACTTTGGTCCCAGCTCTCTGCAGGTCATTCACTAGGTCCCCCCGTGTGGTTCTGGGCTTTTGCTCACCGTTCTTGTGATCATTTTGACCCCACGGGGTGAGATCTTGCGTGGAGCCCCAGATCGAGGGAGATTATCAGTGGTCTTGTATGTCTTCCATTTCCTAATAATTGCTCCCACAGTTGATTTCTTCAAACCAAGCTGCTTACCTATTGCAGATTCAGTCTTCCCAGCCTGGTGCAGGTCTACAATTTTGTTTCTGGTGTCCGTTGACAGCTCTTTGGTCTTGGCCATAGTGGAGTTTGGAGTGTGACTGTTTGAGGTTGTGGACAGGTGTCTTTTATACTGACAACAACTTCAAACAGGTGCCATTAATACAGACAATGAGTGGAGGACAGAGGAGCCTCTTAAAGAAGAAGTTACAGGTCTGTGAGAGCCAGAAATCTTGCTTGTTTGTAGGTGACCAAATACTTATTTTCCACCATAATTTGCAAATAAATTCATTCAAAATCCTACAATGGGATTTTCTGGATTTTGTTTTCTCCATTTGTCTGTCATAGTTGACATGTACCTATGATGAAAATTACAGGCCTCTCTCATCTTTTTAAGTGGGAGAACTTGCACAATTGGTGGCTGACTAAATACTTTTTCCACCACTGTATTGTTACACCATGTAGGAGCAGTATAGACCTAGTCTGTTCATTATATACATCTATATATACATATATCAGTATGGATTTACAGTAGATAGTTACTTATTTAGATTTTGTTTGACTTAATGAAACTGCCTTAAATGCAGATGTGCTGTAGTATAATTGTTTTTATTCTTACTCATTAAAAATCTGCACTAATCAATCAGCACATCCCTGTCTTTGTACGACTCAATATAATAGTATTATATAATTAAATACATTTAAAATATACTTTGTCAATAAAAAAAGATCCTCAACTGCGTTACCCACTCCAGTCAGCAGATGGCGATGTGTGTCTTTCAGGCGATGCTGAAAGCGTGACGTATAATCTAGTGGACGGGAGGCAACAGTCAACCACCTCCGTAGCTGGTTAGCCAACAGCCGAAAGATTCAAGCTCTAGACGCTTTCGGTGTATATTAGCTACTGTGTTTTAAACACACTTCGGTCGTATCTACTTGTTAACCTATTTAATT
The DNA here is from genome assembly GCF_964263955.1 of Coregonus lavaretus. Classification (NCBI taxonomy): domain Eukaryota; kingdom Metazoa; phylum Chordata; class Actinopteri; order Salmoniformes; family Salmonidae; genus Coregonus; species Coregonus lavaretus. Next base: position 423,341 of record NW_028158792.1, on the reverse strand, counting down.
TAATATTAAGTTGTTATTAGTCAGCTAGCTGGCTTGTTAAGTTAGCACTAGCCTAGCTAGCTAACATCCCCGACCATGAGGTCACTAAGCTACTCTCCTCCTGCTAAAGAAGAGGAGGTCTGCTGGACGGAGAAAGAAGCTCTAGTGAAAGAGGAGGAGGAAGAGGAGGATGTTACAATACAAAAACAAGTAGAGGGTGAAGCTGTTACCGTGAAAGAAGAAGATGAAGACGTTACAGTGAAAGAAGAGGAAGACGCGTTCAGAGTGAAAGAGGAGGAGGATGTTACAGTGAAAGAAGAGGAAGACGCGTTCAGAGTGAAAGAGGAGGAGGATGTTACAGTGAAAGAAGAGGAAGACGCGTTCAGAGTGAAAGAGGAGGAGGATGAGATAGAGGAGGATGCAGATTTTGGAGTGAAGAAGGAGGGAGAGATTACTGTCACGTTGAAAGATGAAGAGGAGGAGATGGGAGATCTGATTAACACCAGTAAGTACCGCCTTAAATGTGTTTTTCACTTTGGATATTTGGAGTTCGCTCGTCAATTCAATGGAGAGAGATGCTATGCTACTAGCATCATGTTATGAATTTGCAAAGCCATCTCCTATAGTGTTTTTTCTCAAAGTTGTCGGTATGTCACGTGTCCTACTTATCAGTACACTCAGAACAACTTAAGCATCACGAAACTTCTATTCGATCAAGTAAACATCACGTAGCACGTAAGCCATTCATTTTGTTGACCAACCTGGACCAGCTCATTGACCTCCATACAAAAACTCCACCTGCTGGAAGGAGAGATATTCCCGTGAGTTGGTACATTTTACATTTACGTCATTTAGCAGACGCTCTTATCCAGAGCGACTTACAAATTGGTGCATTCACCTTATAGCCAGTGGGATAACCACTTTACAATATTTTTATTTTTTTGGGGGGGTGGAGTAAGGGGGGGGGGGGGGGTAGAAGGATTACTTTATCCTATCCCAGGTATTCAAATCAAATCACATTTTATTGGTCACATGCGCCGAATACAACAGGTGCAGACATTACAGTGAAATGCTTACTTACAGCCCTTAACCAACAGTGCATTTATTTTAAACAAAAAAGTAAGAATAAAACAACAACAAAAAAGTGTTGAGAAAAAAAGAGCAGAAGTAAAATAAAGTGACAGTAGGGAGGCTATATATACAATAAAATAAAGTGACAGTAGGGAGGCTATATATACAGGGGGGTACCGTTGCAGAGTCAATGTGCGGGGGCACCGGCTAGTTGAGGTAGTTGAGGTAATATGTACATGTGGGTAGAGTTAAAGTGACTATGCATAAATACTTAACAGAGTAGCAGCAGCGTAAAAAGGATGGGGTGGGGGGGCAGTGCAAATAGTCCGGGTAGCCATGATTAGCTGTTCAGGAGTCTTATGGCTTGGGGGTAGAAGCTGTTGAGAAGTCTTTTGGACCTAGACTTGGCACTCCGGTACCGCTTGCCGTGCGGTAGCAGAGAGAACAGTCTATGACTAGGGTGACTGGAGTCTTTGACAATTTTGAGGGCCTTCCTCTGACACCGCCTGGTATAGAGGTCCTGGATGGCAGGGAGCTTTGCCCCAGTGATGTACTGGGCCGTACGCACTACCCTCTGTAGTGCCTTGCGGTCAGAGGCCAAGCAGTTGCCATACCAGGCGGTGATGCAACCAGTCAGGATGCTCTCGATGGTGCAGCTGTAGAATTTTTTGAGGATCTGAGGACCCATGCCAAATCTTTTTAGTCTCCTGAGGGGGAATAGGCTTTGTCGTGCCCTCTTCACGACTGTCTTGGTGTGTTTGGACCATGATAGTTCGTTGGTGATGTGGACACCAAGGAACTTGAAGCTCTCAACCTGTTCCACTACAGCCCCGTCGATGAGAATGGGGGCGTGCTCAGTCCTCTTTTTTTTCCTGTAGTCCACAATCATCTCCTTTGTCTTGGTCACATTGAGGGAGAGGTTGTTGTCCTGGCACCACACGGCCAGATCTCTGACCTCCTCCCTATAGGCTGTCTCATCGTTGTCGGTGATCAGGCCTACCACTGTTGTGTCGTCGGCAAACTTAATGATGGTGTTGGAGTCGTGCCTGGCCATGCAGTCATGGGTGAACAGAGAGTACAGGAGGGGACTGAGCACGCACCCCTGAGGGGCCCCCGTGTTGAGGATCAGTGTGGCAGATGTGTTCTTACCTACCCTTACCACCTGGGGGCGGCCCGTCAGGAAGTCCAGGATCCAGTTGCAGAGGGAGGTGTTTAGTCCCAGGATCCTTAGCTTAGTGATGAGCTTTGAGGGCACTATGGTGTTGAATGCTGAGCTGTAGTCAATGAATAGCATTCTCACGTAGGTGTTCCTCTTGTCCAGGTGGGAAAGGGCAGTGTGGAGTGCGATAGAGATTGCATCATCTGTGGATCTGTTGGGGCGGTATGCAAATTGGAGTGGACTGGGATTATGCTGTTGATGTGAGCCATGACCAGTCTTTCAAAGCACTTCATGGCTACAGACGTCAGTGCTACGGGTCGGTAGTCATTTAGTTAGGTTATCTTAGAGTTCTTGGGCACGGGGACTATGGTGGTCTGCTTGAAACATGTTGGTATTACAGACTCAGTCAGGGACATGTTGAAAATGTCAGTGAAGACACTTGCCAGTTGGTCAGCACATGCTCGGAGTACACGTCCTGGTAATCCGTCTGGCCCTGCGGCCTTGTGAATGTTGACCTGCTTAAAAGTCTTACTCACATCGGCTACGGAGAGCGTGATCACATAGTCGTCCGGAACAGCTGGTGCTCTCATGCATGCTTCAGTGTTGCTTGCCTCGAAGCGAGCATAGAAGTGGTTTAGCTCGTCTGGTAGGCTTGTGTCACTGGGCAGCTCGCGGCTGTGCTTCCCTTTGTAGTCTGTAATAGTTTTCAAGCCCTGCCACATCCGACGAGCGTCAGAGCCAGTGTAGTATGATTCAATCTTAGACCTGTATTGACTCTTTGCCTGTTTGATGGTTCGTCGGAGGTCATAGCGGGATTTCTTATAAGCGTCCGGGTTAGAGTCCTGTTCCTTGAAAGCGGCAGCTCTACCCTTTAGCTCAGTGCGGATGTTTCCTGTAATCCATGGCTTCTGGTTGGGGTATGTACGTACGGTCACTGTGGGGACGACATCATCGATGCACTTATTGATGAAGCCAGTGACTGATGTGGTGTACTCCTCAATGCTGTCTGAAGAATCCCGGAACATGTTCCAGTCTGTGCTAGCAAAACAGTCCTGTAGCTTAGCATCTGCGTCATCTGACCACTTTTTTATTAGCCGAATCACTGGTGCTTTTCCTTAAAGAGGTAGGGTTTCAAGTGTCTCCGGAAGGTGGTGAGTGACTCCGCTGTCCTGGCGTCGTGAGGGAGCTTGTTCCACCATTGGGGTGCCAGAGCAGCGAATAGTTTTGACTGGGCTGAGCGGGAACTGTGCTTCCGCAGAGGTAGGGGGACCAGCAGGCCAGAGGTGGATGAACGCAATGCCCTAGTTTGGGTGTAGGGACTGATCATAGCCTGAAGGTACGGAGGTGCCGTTCCCCTCACAGCTCCGTAGGCAAGCACCATGGTCTTGTAGCAGATGCGAGCTTCAACTGGAAGCCAGTGGAGTGTGCGGAGGAGCGGGGTGACGTGAGAGAACTTGGGAAGGTTGAACACCAGACGGGCTGCGGCATTCTGGATGAGCTGTAGGGGTTTAATGGCACAGGCAGAGAGCCCAGCCAACAGCGAGTTGCAGTAATCCAGACGGGAGATGACAAGTGCCTGGATTAGGACCTGTGCCGCTTCCTGTGTAAGGCAGGGTCGTACTCTCCGAATGTTGTAGAGCATGAACCTACAGGATCGGGTCACCGCCTTGATGTTAGCGGAGAACGACAGGGTGTTGTCCAGGGTGTTGTCCAGTTCTCGCCATGGATGAGAAGCCCCTGATTGATCATGCCCACCGGTCACTGCGCCCAAGGCCACAGGACAGTGAGAGGCCCCCGTGACATCATTCAGCACTTTTTCCATGAGAAGATGTCGATTCTCTGATCCCGCATTACCACTCTGAGCTTTCAAGGACAGAGCTTCTCTATCTACCAGGACTACTCCCCCCACTGTGTCCAGGCAGCGCTCAGCTTTCGGGCAGGCCAAACGACTGCTACGCGACCATCCAGGTGTGAAGTACGGACTGCGATTCCCGGCCCACCTGTGGCTTTCTCATGATGTAAAAGACTACACTTTTGACTCTCCACAGGGAGGCTATGGCTCACATCAAGAAGTCTTGAACTCATAGATCAGAAACAGTGGCTTGTTAATAGTGACACTAAGAAGCCGTAGCAGAACTATGTTTAGTTCTAACTGTATTATCCTGTACAGTTCGGGAGGAGGCGAACCCACTCAGGCTTATCTGATGTGATCCAATGTTTTGATCATCTAGTTTGCTTGCCTTACAAGCGTTCAGTCACTTTTATTGAATGTTATTAGGGTTTACGTCATTCCTGGAGGAAGGAGGTTGAATTGTTTAGTTCTAATGTTGTCATTCTGTCATTCTATTCAGCTTCTTTTTCCAAGTATCTTTATATTATATTACATCATATTATTATATAATATTATACATTATAACATTATATAGTAACATTATTACTCTGAGAATTATTCCTGGGGATTATTAGCAAATAAATCTAAAAACCTGTTTTTGCTTTGGCATTATGGGGTATTGTGTGTAGATTGACGAGGAAATTTTTTATATAATCAATTTTAGAATAAGGCTGTAACGTAACAAAAATGTGGATGATAATGTAATCCCTTACCCCCCCCCAAAAAAATAAAAATAAAAGTAATAATAATTGTAAAGTGGTTAACCCACTGGCTATAAGGTGAATGCACCAATTTGTAAGTCGCTCTGGATAAGAGCGTCTGCTAAATGACGTAAATGTAACGTAAATGAGAACATCCTTCAGCAGCCCGGAAACTAAATCTGTTTGCGCGAGGCATTTCTGCTGAATCTGGGACCGATACCAGTCTCAGGTTATTGGGGCAAGAAAATCCCTCTAAGCTCACACAGCTCTCCTGCACCTTTTTCAGATCCGCAGCCAGGCGTTTCACATCAGCCTCCAGAGAGGTAGTCAGGTCTCCCAGCCAGGCGTTTCACGTCAGCCTCCAGAGAGGTAGTCAGGTCTCCCAGCCAGGCGTTTCACGTCAGCCTCCAGAGAGGTAGTCAGCTCTCCCAGCCAGGCGTTTCACGTCAGCCTCCAGAGAGGTAGTCAGGTCTCCCAACCAGGCGTTTCACGTCAGCCTCCAGAGAAGTAGTCAGGTCTCCCAGCCAGGCGTTTCACGTCAGCCTCCAGAGAGGTAGTCAGCTCTCCCAGCCTGGCGTTTCACGTCAGCCTCCAGAGAGGTAGTCAGGTCTCCCAACCAGGCGTTTCACGTCAGCCTCCAGAGAAGTAGTCAGCTCTCCCAGCCAGGCGTTTCACGTCAGCCTCCAGAGAGGTAGTCAGCTCTCCCAGCCAGGCGTTTCACGTCAGCCTCCAGAGAGGTAGTCAGCTCTCCCAGCCAGGCGTTTCACGTCAGCCTCCAGAGAGGTAGTCAGGTCTCCCAGCCAGGCGTTTCAAGTCAGCCTCCAGAGAGGTAGTCAGCTCTCCCAGCCAGGCGTTTCACGTCAGCATCCAGAGAGGTAGTCAGGTCTCCCAGCCAGGCATTTCACGTCAGCCTCCAGAGAGGTAGTCAGGTCTCCTGCACCTTTTTCAGGTAGTCAGGTTGGAGTCAGGTGTAAAGGGCTGTAATCATCATGGTGTGGAACTCTTTTGTTGTTTTGAGTGATGCAATAACAGGCAGTCTCGTTTCGCAGATTAGTTGAATCTGCTTTGAAAAGTACCAGAAACCTCTTGCCCACAGTGGTCTAAAGTAGTGCACTATATAGGGAATATGATGCTTGTATTCAACTACATACATTTTCATCTTAACTTTCTCAGAGCGTAGAAGAAGAAGTGTAGAAGAAGCTTGATGGCCTCGAATGTTCATTTTAGCGCCCCCAGACAAAACCACACCACTGGGCAAAGTGCGAGTCTGTGGGCTTCCAGGCTCAGGAGAGGACAGTGATGAAACTGGGTCTTGTAGGCCGGGTTTTTCCTCAGTCCTGTTTTTGGCTTTATGTTTCGTGACATTTTGAAAGCAAAGTAGTCTTCTTGCGTACTCCAGAAAGGGATCACCAAAATAATATTTGAAAAGAAATCCGGTTTTACTGCTAAATTCACATTAACTTTAAGAATACTGCGGGAGCAAACGGAAAACACACTGCGACCGAAATGTTTGATGATTGTCTAGGTTGCCTTGGTGACCACTGTTCTTCACACTGGCTATTACTTTCATGAACTCCACCCCCAAACAAGACCAAATCTGAACCAATCATAGACGTCCGTTTCACAAGTTTGGACACACAGTAACTGGATACTCTGTTTGTCTTTGGCAGGAGAGAGACCAGACTCTCCCTCTGACAGCGGGAAGAGTCCTTCAGAGGACCCAGACCAGGGTCCTTCAGGGCAATCAGACCAATCAGAGGCTCCCAAACCAGCAGGACAACATCACTGCTCCCACTGTGGAAGGAATTTTACTAAGTTAGGGAGCCTGAAGAAACATGAGAGGACACACACAGGGAAAAATACTTTCCAATGTTCCGAGTGTGGGAAAGGTTTTCTTTGGTTATATCACCTTAAAAGGCATGAGAGGACACACACAGGAGAAAAACCTTTCCGGTGTTCCGAGTGTGGAAAGAGTTTTAACGAATTAGGGTACCTGTTAATACACAAGAGAATACACTCGGGAGAGAAGCCTTACCACTGCTCCAAATGTGGAATGACTTTTACCTGGTTAGGGAGCCTGAAAACGCATGAGAGAATACACACTGGAGAAAATCCTTTCCAATGTTCCCACTGTGGAAAGAGTTTTAGCCAGTTAGGGAACCTGAATAGGCACAATGGGACACACACAGGAGAGAAGCCTTACCAATGCTCTCAGTGTGGAAAGAGTGTTAGGGGTTTAGTGAGCCTGAAACAGCATAAGAGAATACACACAGGAGAGAAGCCTTACCACTGTCCCCAGTGTGGAAAGAGTTTTAGATGGTTAGGCACCTTGAAAATGCACGAGAGGACACATACAGGAGAAAAGCCTTACCAATGCACCATGTGTGGAAAGAGGTTTACCCAGTTAAAGTCCATGAAATTACACGGGAGGATACATACAGGAGAGAAGCCTTACCACTGCTCCCACTGTGGAATGACTTTTACCTGGTTAATAAACATGAAAACTCATGAGAGAATACACACAGGAGAGAAGCCTTATCAATGTTCCGAGTGTGGAAAGACTTTCAGGGGTTTAGTAAACCTGAAACAGCATGAGAGAACACACCCACAAGAAAAGCCCTACCAATGCTCCCTGTGTGGAAAGAGTTTTACCAAGTTAGGGGGCCTGACTAGGCATGAGAGGACACACACAGGAGGGGATAAGACCTACCACTGCTCCCAGTGTGGAAAGACATTCAACCGGTTAAGACATCTGAATAAGCATGAAAGAATACATACACAGGAGGAGAAGACATACCACTGCTCTCATTGTGGAAAGACATTTTCCCAGTCAGAGGACCTGAAATCACATGAGAGAATAGAGAGACTGTGTTCTGACTTATGTTTTTGACTGAGAATTTGTGTTGTTGTTGATGCCACATAAAATCATGTTGTTTAATGAAATCATTAAAAAATCGGTTGACTTAAAAACAAAAACATTGTATCATGTATAAATGAGATGTAAAAAAATAGGTGTATGACAGGTGTATGAAATCGAGCAATCTTCATAGAAAAACATTGGCAGTAGAATGGCCTTACTGAAGAGTTCAGTGACTTTCAATGTGGCACTGTCATTGGATGCCACCTTTCCAACAAGTCACATTTCTGCCCTGCTTGTGCTGCCCCGGTCAACTGTAAGTGCTGTTATTGTGAAGTGGAAACGTCTACAAGCAACAACGGCTTAGCCGCAAAATGGTAGACCACACAAGCTCACAGAACGGGACCGCCGAATGCTGAAGCGCGTGAAAATCGTCTGTCCTCGGTTGCAACACTCACTACCGAGTTCCAAACTGCCTCTGGAAGCAACATCAGCACAAGAACTGTTTGACGGGAGCTTCATGAAATGGGTTTCCTTGGCCGAGCAGCCGCACACAAGCCTAAGATCACCATGAGCAATGCCAAGTATCGGCTGGAGTGGTGTAAAGCTCGCTGCCATTGGACAGTGGAAACGTGTTCTCTGGAGTGAAAATGGGTCTCTGTTTCCCCCAACGGACGTACCTTTACGTTTTCACTGTACTGTTTACACCTGCTGTGTCCTGTGCACATGACAAACTTTGATTTGGTTTTTATTTGAGACAAAGCTATGAATGCAAGGACTGACCATCCATAAGATTGAAATGATAGTTTAAACCCATTACAGTCTAAGCCCTGTCTAAGGATAGGGGAGGGGGGGTCTACTGAGCTATATGGAATGGCTTTAGGAAGGTTATACCAAGGATCATTTTGGGGGGGGGGTCTACTGAGCTATATGGAATGGTTTTAGGAAGGTTATACCAAGGATCATTTTGGGGGGGGGTCTACTGAGCTATATGGAATGGTTTTAGGAAGGTTATACCAAGGATCATTTTGGGGGGGTCTACTGAGCTATATGGAATGGTTTTAGGAAGGTTATACCAAGGATCATTTTGGGGGGGGTCTACTGAGCTATATGGAATGGTTTTAGGAAGGTTATACCAAGGATCATTTTGGGGGGGGGGGGTCTACTGAGCTATATGGAATGGTTTTAGGAAGGTTATACCAAGGATCATTTTGGGGGGGGGTCTACTGAGCTATATGGAATGGTTTTAGGAAGGTTATACCAAGGATCATTTTGGGGGGGTCTACTGAGCTATATGGAATGGTTTTAGGAAGGTTATACCAAGGATCATTTTGCTATTTGATTTTGAATTGTAAGACCCCTTGAAGTATCAACAAAAAAATAATCAAAAGTTATTTCATGTCGAAAGGTTATTTGCCGATACTGCTAGTAGCCCATACAAACACATTGAATAACATATTCACTACATGGAACAACAGATAGTCCCCCCCAAAAAAATCTAAAGGACGATTGTTCTTAAATGTCTGTCCTATATCTGAGAGATATAAAAACACATTTTTTGTCCCTAAGCAGTTTCCATATCAAGTGCATTCGGAAAGTATTCAGACCCCTTGACTTTTTCCACATTTTGTTTCGTTACAGCCTTATTCTAAAATGGATTAAATTACACACAGTACCCCATAATGATAAAGCGAAAACAGGTTTTTAGAATTATTTTCACATTTATTAAAAATAAAAACAGAAATACCTTATTTACCTAAGTATTCAGACCCTTTATGAGACTCGAAATTGAGCTCAGGTGCATCCTGTTTCCATTGACCATCCTTGAGATGTTTCTACAACTTGATTGGAGTCCACCTGTGGGAAATTCAATTGATTGGACATGATTTGGAAAGGCACACACCTGTCTATATAAGGTCCCACAGTTGACAGTGCATGTCAGAGCAAAAACCAAGCCATGAGGATGAAGGAATTGTCCATAGAGCTCTGAGACAGGATTGTGTAGAGACACAGATCTGGGGAAGGGTACCAAAACATTTCTACAGCATTGATGTCCCCAACAACACAGTGGCCTCCATCATTCTTAAATGGTTTGGAACCACCAAGACTCTTCCTAGAGCTGGCCGCCCGGCCAAACTGAGCAATCGGGGGAGAAGGGCCTTGGTCAGGGAGGTGACCAAGAACCCGATGGTGACTCTGACAGAGCTCCAGAGTTCCTCTGTGGTGTTGGGAGAACCTTCCAGAAAGACAACCATCTCTGCAGCACTCCACCAATCAGGCTTTTATGGTAGAGTGGCCAGACGGAAGCCACTCCTCAGTAAAAGTCACATGACAGCCCGCTTGGAGTTTGCCAAAAGGCACCTAAAGGACTCTCAGACCATGAGAAACAAGATTATCTGGTCTGATGAAACCAAGACTCATTGACATGAATGCCAAGCGTCACGTTTGGAGGAAACCTGGCACCATCCTTACGGTGAAGTATGGTGGTGGCAGCATCATGCTGTGGGGATGTTTTTTAGCGTCAGGGACTGGGAAACTAGTCAGGATCGAGGGAAAGATTAACGGAGCAAAGTACATAGAGGTCCTTGATGAAAACCTGCTCCAGAGTGCTCAGGACCTCAGACTGGGGGCGAAGGTTCACGTTCCAACAGGACAACGACCGTAAGCACACATCCAAAACAACACAGGAGTGGCTTCAGGACAAGTCTCTGACTGTCCTTTAGTGGCCCAGCCAGAGCCCGGACTTGAACCCGATCGAACATCTCTGGAGAGACCTGAAAATAGCTGTGCAGCGACGCTCCCCATCCAACCTGACAGAGCTTGAGACGATCCGCAGAGAAGAATAGGAGAAACTCCCCAAATACAGGTGTGCCAAGCTTGTAGCATCATACCCAAGAAGACTCGATGCTGTAATCGCTGCCAAAGGTGCTTCAACAAAGTACTGAGTAAAGGGTCTGAATACGTATGTAAATGTGATATTTCCGTAAAAAACAACAACAGCTTTTGCTTTGTCATTATTGGGTATTGTGTGTAGATTGATGAGGAATAATCTTTTAAAATCAATTTTAGAATAAGGCTGTAACGTAACAAAATGTGGAAAAAGTCAAGGGGTCTGAATACTTTCCGAAGGCACTGTATTAGAGGGAAATCGTTGCTGTTTGGAGAGGAGAGGCCAACCAGCTTGTCTAAGGAGGAAACCGTTCCTGTTTGGAGAGGAGAAGCCAACCAGCTTGTCTAAGGAGGAAACCATTCCTGTTTGGGGAGGAGAGGCCAACCAGCTTGTCTAAGGAGGAAACCATTGCTGTTTGGGGAGGAGAGGCCAACCAGCTTGTCTAAAGAGGAAACCATTCCTGTTTGGGGAGGAGAGGCCAACCAGCTTGTCTAAAGAGGAAACCATTCCTGTTTGGGGAGGAGAGGCCAACCAGCTTGTCTAAGGAGGAAACCGTTCCTGTTTGGGGAGGAGAGGCCAACCCGCTTGTCTAAGGAGGAAACCATTCCTGTTTGGGGAGGAGAGGCCAACCAGCTTGTCTAAGGAGGAAACCATTCCTGTTTGGGGAGGAGAGGCCAACCAGCTTGTCTAAGGAGGAAACCGTTCCTGTTTGGGGAGGAGAGGCCAACCAGCTTGTCTAAGGAGGAAACCGTTCCTGTTTGGGGAGGAGAGGCCAACCAGCTTGTATGAGGAGGAAACCGTTCCTGTTTGGGGAGGAGAGGCCAACCAGCTTGTCTGAGGAGGAAACCATTCCTGTTTGGGGAGGAGAGGCCAACCAGCTAAGGAGGAAACCATTCCTGTTTGGAGAGGAGAGGCCAACCAGCTTGTCTAAGGAGGAAACCGTTCCTGTTTAGGGAGGAGAGGCCAACCAGCTTGTCTGAGGAGGAAACCATTCCTGTTTGGGGAGGAGAGGCCAACCAGCTTGTCTAAGGAGGAAACCATTCCTGTTTGGGGAGGAGAGGCCAACCAGCTTGTCTGAGGAGGAAACCATTCCTGTTTGGGGAGGAGAGGCCAACCAGCTTGTCTGAGGAGGAAACCATTCCTGTTTGGGGAGGAGAGGCCAACCAGCTTGTCTAAGGAGGAAACCATTCCTGTTTGGGGAGGAGAGGCCAACCAGCTTGTCTGAGGAGGAAACCATTCCTGTTTGGGGAGGAGAGGCCAACCAGCTTGTCTAAGGAGGAAACCATTCCTGTTTGGGGAGGAGAGGCCAACCAGCTTGTCTAAGGAGGAAACCATTCCTGTTTGGAGAGGAGAGGCCAACCAGCTTGTCTAAGGAGGAAACCATTCCTGTTTGGAGAGGAGAGGCCAACCAGCTTGTCTAAGGAGGAAACCATTCCTGTTTAGGGAGGAGAGGCCAACCAGCTTGTCTAAGGAGGAAACCATTCCTGTTTGGAGAGGAGAGGCCAACCAGCTTGTCTAAGGAGGAAACCATTCCTGTTTGGGGAGGAGAGGCCAACCAGCTTGTCTAAGGAGGAAACCGTTCCTGTTTGGGGAGGAGAGGCCAACCAGCTTGTCTAAGGAGGAAACCATTCCTGTTTGGGGAGGAGAGGCCAACCAGCTTGTCTGAGGAGGAAACCATTCCTGTTTGGAGAGGAGAGGCCAACCAGCTTGTCTGAGGAGGAAACCATTCCTGTTTGGGGAGGAGAGGCCAACCAGCTTGTCTAAGGAGGAAACCATTCCTGTTTGGGGAGGAGAGGCCAACCAGCTTGTCTAAGGAGGAAACCATTCCTGTTTGGGGAGGAGAGGCCAACCAGCTTGTCTAAGGAGGAAACCGTTCCTGTTTGGGGAGGAGAGGCCAACCAGCTTGTCTAAGGAGGAAACCATTCCTGTTTGGGGAGGAGAGGCCAACCAGCTTGTCTAAGGAGGAAACCATTCCTGTTTGGGGAGGAGAGGCCAACCAGCTTGTCTAAGGAGGAAACCATTCCTGTTTGGGGAGGAGAGGCCAACCAGCTTGTCTAAGGAGGAAACCATTCCTGTTTGGGGAGGAGAGGCCAACCAGCTTGTCTAAGGAGGAAACCGTTCCTGTTTGGGGAGGAGAGGCCAACCAGCTTGTCTAAGGAGGAAACCGTTCCTGTTTGGGGAGGAGAGGCCAACCAGCTTGTCTAAGGAGGAAACCATTCCTGTTTGGGGAGGAGAGGCCAACCAGCTTGTCTAAGGAGGAAACCATTCCTGTTTGGGGAGGAGAGGCCAACCAGCTTGTCTAAGGAGGAAACCATTCCTGTTTGGGGAGGAGAGGCCAACCAGCTTGTCTAAGGAGGAAACCATTCCTGTTTGGGGAGGAGAGGCCAACCAGCTTGTCTAAGGAGGAAACCGTTCCTGTTTGGGGAGGAGAGGCCAACCAGCTTGTCTAAGGAGGAAACCATTCCTGTTTGGGGAGGAGAGGCCCTTTTTATGGAACCTTTACTTTAACAGGGAAAATATATTGAGACCTAGGTCTCTTTTCCACATGTATATACAACATCAATATAAACATTATACCCAAACATATACTCATTAAAATACAAAAACACAGTCATGGGAAAATATATTGAGGTCTCTTTTCCACATGTATATACAACATCAATATAAACATTATACCCAAACATATACTCATTAAAATACAAAAACACAGTCATGGGAAAATATATTGAGACCTAGGTCTCCTTTCCACATGAATATACAACATCAATATACACATTATACCCAAACATATACTCATTAAAATACAAAAACACAGTCATGGGAAAATATATTGAGACCTAGGTCTCTTTTCCACATGTATATACAACATCAATATAAACATTATACCCAAACATATACTCATTAAAATACAAAAACACAGTCATGGGAAAATATATTGAGACCTAGGTCTCTTTTCCACATGAATATACAACATCAGTATACACATTATACCCAAACATATACTCATTAAAATACAAAAACACAGTCATGGGAAAATATATTGAGACCTAGGTCTCTTTTCCACATGAATATACAACATCAATATACACATTATACCCAAACATATACTCATTAAAATACAAAAACACAGTCATGGGAAAATATATTGAGACCTAGGTCTCCTTTCCACATGAATATACAACATCAATATACACATTATACCCAAACATATACTCATTAAAATACAAAAACACAGTCATGGGAAAATATATTGAGACCTAGATCTCTTTTCCACATGAATATACAACATCAGTATACACATTATACCCAAACATATACTCATTAAAATACAAAAACACAGTCATGGGAAAATATATTGAGACCTAGGTCTCTTTTCCACATGTATATACAACATCAATATAAACATTATACCCAAACATATACTCATTAAAATACAAAAACACAGTCATGGGAAAATATATTGAGACCTAGGTCTCTTTTCCACATGTATATACAACATCAATATACACATTATACCCAAACATATACTCATTAAAATACAAAAACACAGTCATGGGAAAATATATTGAGAACTCTTTTCCACATGAATATACAACATCAATATACACATTATACCCAAACATATACTCATTAAAATACAAAAACACAGTCATGGGAAAATATATTGAGACCTAGGTCTCTTTTCCACATGAATATACAACATCAATATACACATTATACCCAAACATATACTCATTAAAATACAAAAACACAGTCATGGGAAAATATATTGAGACCTAGGTCTCTTTTCCACATGTATATACAACATCAATATACACATTATACCCAAACATATACTCATTAAAATACAAAAACACAGTCATGGGAAAATATATTGAGACCTAGGTCTCTTTTACACATGTATATACAACATCAATATACACATTATACCCAAACATATACTCATTAAAATACAAAAACACAGTCATGGGAAAATATATTGAGATCTCTTTTCCACATGAATATACAACATCAATATACACATTATACTCAAACATATACTCATTAAAATACAAAAACACAGTCATGGGAAAATATATTGAGACCTATATCTCTTTTCCACATGTATAAACAACATCAATATACACATTATACCCAAACATATACTCATTAAAATACAAAAACACAGTCATGGGAAAATATATTGAGACCTAGATCTCTTTTCCACATGAATATACAACATCAATATACACATTATACCCAAACATATACTCATTAAAATACAAAAACACAGTCATGGGAAAATATATTGAGACCTAGATCTCTTTTACACATGTATATACAACATCAATATGCACATTATACCCAAACATATACTAATTAAAAGCAAACATCATGAATCACCCAGAAAAACAGTTACATTCCGCCACAAGTAAATTCCCAATCAATACTTTAAATTACCCGAACGGCACCAGAACATCAAGAAACAATTTATTTAGAACTTTGTTCCGGTAATACGGCGCATTTAAACAAAAAGCAGATTTACCTTTTAGCTCGGTGGAGACCCTAAGAACCTCAAGAGTTAACCAATCCTGTGAACGGGTTAAACAACTCAGGTGTCTATACTTCAACAGCAAAGTTAGATAAGACAGAAGGTTATGAAGTAGGGCCTTGGAAACAGAAAGGGGGTAATGTAGAGATCTACGGGTCTTTAGCGAAGTCCAGCCAACTTTTTGATACAGGATGCAGTGATGAGTATCAAACCTGTCGCCTGTAACAAAACAAAGGGCACTGTGGTAGATGGCATCCAAAGGTTTAGGAGTAGTAGCAGCTGGACTTTGATAAATAACATCACCATAATCAAGAACAGTTAAAAAGGCTGACTGAATAATCTGCTTCCTACTGCTTAGAGAAATGCACGATTTGTTTCTGTAGAAAAAGCCAACTTTAAATCTTAGCTTCTTAACCAGCTTATCTAAACTCAGCAAAAAAAGAAACGTCCCTTTTTCAGGACCCTGTCTTTCAAAGATAATTCGTAAAAATCAAAATAACTTCACAGATCTTCATTGTAAAGGGTTTAAACACTGTTTCCCATGCTTGTTCAATGAACCTTAAACAATTAATGAACATGCACCCGTGGAACGGTCGTTAAGACACTAACAGCTTACAGACAGTAGGGAATTAAGGTCACAGTTATGAAAACTTAGGACACTAAAGAGGCCTTTCTACTGACTCTGAAAAACACCCAAAAAAAGATGCCCAGTGTCCCTCCTCACCTGCGTGAACGTGCCTTAGGCATGCTGCAAGGAGGCATGAGGACTGCAGATGTGGCCAGGGCAATAAATTGCAATGTCCGTACTGTGAGACGCCTAAGACAGAGCTACAGGGAGACAGGACGGACAGCTGATCGTCCTCGCAGTGACAGACCACGTGTAACAACACCTGCACAGGATCGGTACATCCGAACATCACACCTACACAGGATGGCAACAACAACTGCCTGAGTTACACCAGGAACGCACAATCCCTCCATCAGTTGTATCATAGACCCATACAGTATGTTGTATCTTAGACCCATACAGTATGTTGTATCTTAGACCCATACAGTATGTTGTATCTTAGACCCATACAGTATGTTGTATCTTAGACCCATACAGTGTTGTTAGACCCATACAGTATGTTGTATCTTAGACCCATACAGTATGTTGTATCTTAGACCCATACAGTATGTTGTTAGACCCATACAGTATGTTGTATCTTAGACCCATACAGTATGTTGTATCTTAGACCCATACAGTATGTTGTATCTTAGACCCATACACTATGTTGTATCTTAGACCCATACAGTATGTTGTATCTTAGACCCATACAGTATGTTGTATCTTAGACCCATACAGTATGTTGTATCTTAGACCCATACAGTATGTTGTATTTTAGACCCATACAGTATGTTGTATCTTAGACCCATACAGTATGTTGTATCTTAGACCCATACAGTATGTTGTATCTTAGACCCATACAGTAAGTTAAGGTTTAGATCCTATTTTACAGGGTGGTGTCGTGGCTGAAACATTTACTAAAAGTTGAAATGTAAATGTTATTCACCTTTCAAATGGAACCACAAAGATCGTTGGAGGTCCACAGAGAATGTTGACTTGAAAATATGTGTTGTTTTAAATCCAGGACGGGCAGCTCCAGTCCTCGGGGACGGAGTGGTGTCACACTTTTCCCCCATCCCTAGCAAACACAGCTGATTAAACTAAATGCATTCTAAACTGAACATCATGATTAGTTGATTATTGGGGTCAGGTTTATTAGCTGGGATTGGGGCAAAAGTGACACCAATCAGGCCTTTATTAAAACACTTTTTTCTCAAGAAATAATCAAATAGTTTGACCACCCTGTTTGGAAGCTTTTAAATGATCTCAAACTCAACCGTTAATATTTTCCAGTGATGAAGACGATGGATGATTCATTGCATGGTGGGGTTTGCAAAAAGAGTCAACTTCGAGCACCTTTATCTCATGAATGTTTTGGCTTTCAGTTACAAAAAGTCACTTTCTTACCACTTCTTCCAAAGGCAAACATGTAAGGAAAGCTTTTTTTAAATCAAAAGGGATGCTGTCAAAAATGTATTGAATTCAAATGGATTTACCCAGTCTACAAAGCACTACAGCCACTCTGTGATGACAAGCTCTGCTCTTTTATTGAGGGATCTAGTCTAGGTTAAACATCATAGGAAGACAGTTTTATCATGTGGAGGTTTCATTCAAGTCTCTGTTTAACTAAATACTCTGTTTGTCTTTGGCAGGAGAGAGACCAGACTCTCACTCTGACAGCGGGAAGAGTCCTTCAGCGGAACCAGACCCAGAGACGCCCAAACCAGCGAGACAACACCACTGCTTCCAATGTGAAAAGAGATTTTCCCGATCAGGGGACCTCAAAGCTCATGAGAGGACACACACAGGAGAAAAGCCTTTCCAATGTTCCCAGTGTGGAAAGAGTTTTACCATGTTAAATAACCTGAAAAGGCATGAGAGAATACACACAGGAGAAAAGCCATTCCAATGTTCCCATTGTGGAAAGAGTTTTACTCAGATAGGGCACCTAAAAGAGCATGAGCGAAAACACACAAGAGAAAAGCCTTACCACTGCTCCCAGTGTAAAAAGAGATTTTCCCGATCAGGGGACCTAAAAGCTCATGAGAGGACACACACAGGAGAAGAGCCTTTCCAATGTTCCCAGTGTGGAAAGATTTTTACCCTGTTAGCTAACCTGAAAAGGCATGAGAGAATACACACAGGAGAAAAACCTTACCACTGCTTCCAATGTGAAAAGCGATTTTCCCGATCAGGTGACCTAAAAGCTCATGAGTGGACACACACAGGAGAAGAGCCTTTCCAATGCTCCCAGTGTAAAAAGCGTTTTACCGTGTTAGCTAACCTGAAAAGGCATGAGAGAATACACACAGGAGAAAAGCCTTATCAATGTTCCCAATGTGGAATGAGTTTTATTCAGTTAGGGAGCCTGAAGGAGCATGAGTGGACACACACAGGAGAAAAGCCTTTCCAATGTTCCCAGTGTGGAAAGAGTTTTATCGTGTTAACTAACCTGAAAAGGCATGAGCGAATACACACAGGAGAAAAGCCATTCCAATGTTCCCATTGTGGAAACGGTTTTACTCAGAGAGGGCATCTAAAAGAGCATGAGAGAATACACACAGGAGAAAAGCCTTACCACTGCTCCCAGTGTAAAAAGAGATTTTCCCGAGTAGGGGACCTAAAAGCTCATGAGAGGACACACACAGGAGAAAAGCCTTTCCAATGTTCCCAGTGTAGAAAGAGTTTTACCGTGTTAGCTACCCTGAAAAGGCATGAGAGAATACACACAGGAGAAAAGCCATTCCAATGTTCCCAGTGTGGAAAGAGTTTTACCTGGTTAAGGAGCCTGAAGGAGCATAAGAGAACACACACGAAAAAAGCCCCACCACTGCTCACTCTCTGTGTGGAAGGACATTTTCCCAGTCAAAGAACCTGAAATCACATGAGAGAATTGAGTGACTGTGTTCTGACTTATTTTTTAAACTGACAATTTGTGTTTTTGTTTATGCCACATGAAAACATTTTGTTTATATGAATTCTTACTCAAAAATAGGCATATTTTTGTTTTTTCACCTCAAGGCCTGATCATATCTAAAATCAGATTAAATACTATAAAATGTGTGTTTTGTTTTGGTTATGAACTTTAATGCATTGGTTACAGGTATACACCCTCAGTTGTTCATTATATTATTTGGATATTGCTAAATGTAAATTATTATATAGATGAATGGAACTTTGCATTTCTTGATTCTAACCTTGAAACCTATAGACTTTGATTTGATATATAAGATTAGGCTTTTGCTAAATGAATTTGATTGAAATTGATTGGATATATGATTTGGATATTGCAAAATGAATTTGATTACATGATTTGAATATTGCTAAATGTAAATGATGAACTAGATTCATAGCATGTGCATTTCTTGATTAACATTGAAACCTTTTGAATTTACTTGTTGTGTTTCATTGAGTTAGTTTGTGTACTAGTCCTCAAGCTAAAGGAGTATGAAAATGTGATGATGTTGTTCTGATAACATTGATAAGTTGTTGACATGAAAAACATTCACTCATGACTTGCTGTGCTGTGTAAAACAAACAAAAACAGCACAGCAAGTGAAGCGCGTTTCAGGAGGTGGATCCATGTGTATATATACAGTGGCATTCGGAAAGTATTCAGACCCCTTGACTTTTTCCACATTTTGTTACGTTACATCCTTATTCTAAAATGGATTAAATAAATACAAATCCTCACCAATCTACACACGTACCCCATAATGACAAAGTGAAAACAGGTTTTTAGAAATGTTTGCAAATGTATTAAAAATAAAAAAACTGAAAAAACGTATTTACATAAGTATTCAGACCCTTTGCTATGAGACTCGAAATTGAGCTCAAGTGCATCCTGTTTCCATTGATCATCCTTGAGACGTTTCTACAACTTGAATGGAGTCCACCTGTGGTAAATTAAATTGATTTTACATGATTTGGAAAGGCATGTACCTGTCTATATAAGGTCCCACAGTTGACAGTGCGTGTCAGAGCAGAAACCAAGCCATGAGGTCGAAGGAATTGTCCGTAGAGCTCCGAGACAGGATTGTGTCGAGGCACAAATCTGGGGAAGGGTATCAAAATATGTCTGCAGCATTGGAGGTCCCTAAGAACACAGTGGCCTCCATCATTCTTAAATGGAAGAAGTTTGGAACCACCAAGACTCTTCCTAGAGCTGGCCGCCCAGCCAAACTGAGCAATCGGGGGAGAAGGGCCTTGGTCAGGGAGGTGACCAAGAACCTGATGGTCACTCTGACAGAGTTCCAGAGTTCCTCTGTTGGGATGGGAGAACCTTCCAGAAGGACAACAATCTCTGTAGCACTCTACAAATCAGGCCTTTACGGTAGAGTGGCCAGACGGAAGCCACTCCTCAGTAAAAGGCACATGACAGCCTGCTTGGAATATGCCAAAAGGTACCTAAAGGACTCTCAGACCATGAGAAACAAGATTCTCTGGTCTGATGAAACCAAGATTGAACTCTTTGACCTGAATGCCAAGCGTCACGGGTGGCGTAAACCTGGCATCCTCCCTACGGTGAAGCATGGTGGTGGCAGCATCATGCTGTGGGGATGTTTTTCAGCGGTAGGGACTTGTCAGGATCGAGGGAAAGATGAATGGAGAAAAGTACAGATGAAAACCTTCTCAGGACCTCAGACTGGGTTGAAGGTTCACCTTCCAATAGGACAACGTCCCTAAGCACACAGCCAAGACAACGCAGGTGTGGCTTCGGGACAAGTCTCTGAATAACCTTGAGTGGACCAGCCAGTGCCCAGACTTGAACCCGATCGAACATCTCTGGAGAGACCTGAAAATAGCTGTGTAGCGACGCTCCCCATCCAACCTGATAGAGCTTGAGAGGATCTGCAGAGAAGAATGGGAGAAACTCCCCAAATACAGGTGTGCCAAGCTTGTAGCATCACACCCAAGAAGACTCTATGCTGTAATCGCTGCCAAAGGTGGTTCAACAAAGTACGTAGTAAAGGGTCTGAATACATACAGTGAGGGAAAAAAGTATTTGATCCCATGTTGATTTTGTACGTTTGCCCACTGACAAAGAAATGATCAGTCTATAATTTTAATGGTAGGTTTATTTGAACAGTGAGACACAGAATAACAACAAAAAAGTCCAGAAAAACGCATGTAAAAAATGTTATAAATTGATTTGCATTTTAATGAGGGAAATAAGTATTTGACCCCCTCTCAATGACAAAGATGTCTGGCTCCCAGGTGTCTTTTATACAGGTAACGAGCTGAGATTAGGAGCGCACTCTTAAAGGGAGTGCTCCTAATCTCAGCTTGTTACCTGTATAAAAGAAACATGTCCACAGAAGCAATCAATCAATCAGATTCCAAACTCTCCACCATGGCCAAGACCAAAGAGCTCTCCAAGGATGTCAGGGACAAGATTGTAGACCTACACAAGGATGGAATGGGCTACAAGACCATCACCAAGCAGCTTGGTGAGAAGGTGACAACAGTTGGTGCGATTATTCGCAAATGGAAGAAACACAAAATAACTGTCAATCTCCCTCGGCCTGGGGCTCCATTCAAGATCTCACCTTGTGGAGTTGCAATGATCATGAGAACGGTGAGGAATCAGCCCAGAACTACACGGGAGGATCTTGTCAATGATCTCAAGGCAGCTGGGACCATAGTCACCAAGAAAACAATTGGTAACACACTATGCCGTGAAGGACTGAAATCCTGCAGCGCCCGCAAGGTCCCCCTGCTCAAGAAAGCACACATACAGGGCCGTCTGAAGTTTGCCAATGAACACCTGAATGATTCAGAGGAGAACTGGGTGAAAGTGTTGTGGTCAGATGAGACCAAAATCGAGCTCTTTGGCATCAACTCAACTCGCCGTGTTTGGAGGAGGAGGAATGCTGCCTATGACCCCAAGAACACCACCCCCACCGTCAAACATGGAGGTGGAAACATTATGCTTTGGGGGTGTGTCTATGCTAAGGGGACAGGACAACTTCACTGCATCAAAGGGACGATGGACGGGGCCATGTACCGTCAAATCTTGGGTGAGAACCTCCTTCCCTCAGCCAGGGCATTGAAAATGGGTCGTGGATGGGTATTCCAGTATGACAATGACCCAAAACAAACGGCCAAGGCAACAAAGGAGTGGCTCAAGAAGAAGCACATTAAGGTCCTGGAGTGGCCTAGCCAGTCTCCAAACCTTAATCCCATAGAAAATCTGTGGAGGGAGCTGAAGGTTCGAGTTGCCAAACGTCAGCCTCAAAACCTTAATGACTTGGAGAAGATCTGCAAAGAGGAGTGGAACAAAATCCCTCCTGAGATGTGTGCAAACCTGGTGGCCAACTACAAGAAACGTCTGACCTCTGTTATTGCCAACAAGGGTTTTGCCACCAAGTACTAAGTCATGTTTTGCAAAGTGGTAAAATATTATTTCCCTCATTAAAAATGCAAATCAATTTATAACATTTTTGACATGCGTTTTTCTGGATTTTTTTGTTGTTATTCTGTCTCTCACTGTTCAAATAAACCTACCATAAAAATTATAGACTGATCATGTCTTTGTCAGCGGGCAAACGTACAAAATCAGCAGGGGATCAAATACTTTTTTCCCTCACTGTATGTAAATGATATATTAAAGTTTTTATTAATATATTAATTAATTAATGTTAATATTAATATTTATGTAAATGTAATACTTCATTATTTCTTTATTTATATAAATTAGCAACAAAAACGTGTTTTTGCTTCGTCATTATGTGTATATTGATGAGGATTTTTATTTTATTTTAGTCTATTTTAGAATAAGGCTGTAACGTAACAAAATGTGGGAAAAGCCAATGGGTCTGAACACTTTCCGAATGCACTGTATTGTTACACCATGTAGGAGCAGTATAGACCTAGTCTGTTCATTATATACATCTATATGATGTATTGTTACACCATGTAGGAGCAGTATAGACCTAGTCTGTTCATTATATACATCTATATGATGTATTGTTACACCATGTAGGAGCAGTATAGATCTAGTCTGTTCATTATATACATCTATATGATGTATTGTTACACCATGTAGGAGCAGTATAGACCTAGTCTGTTCATTATATACATCTATATGATGTATTGTTACACCATGTAGGAGCAGTATAGACCTAGTCTGTTCATTATATACATCTATATGATGTATTGTTACACCATGTAGGAGCAGTATAGACCTAGTCTGTTCATTATATACATCTACATGATGTATTGTTACACCATGTAGGAGCAGTATAGATCTAGTCTGTTCATTATATACATCTATATGATGTATTGTTACACCATGTAGGAGCAGTATAGACCTAGTCTGTTCATTATATACATCTATATGATGTATTGTTACACCATGTAGGAGCAGTATAGACCTAGTCTGTTCATTATATACATCTATATGATGTATTGTTACACCATGTAGGAGCAGTATAGACCTAGTCTGTTCATTATATACATCTATATGATGTATTGTTACACCATGTAGGAGCAGTATAGACCTAGTCTGTTCATTATATACATCTACATGATGTATTGTTACACCATGTAGGAGCAGTATAGACCTAGTCTGTTCATTATATACATCTATATGATGTATTGTTACACCATGTAGGAGCAGTATAGACCTAGTCTGTTCATTATATACATCTACATGATGTACAGTGGGGAAAAAAGTATTTAGTCAGCCACCAATTGTGCAAGTTCTCCCACTTAAAAAGATGAGAGGCCTGTAATTTTCATCATAGGTACACGTCAACTATGACAGACAAAATGAGAAGAAAAAAATCCAGAAAATCACATTGTAGGATTTTTAATGAATTTATTTACAAATTATGGTGGAAAATAAGTATTTGGTCAATAACAAAAGTTTCTCAATACTTTGTTATATACCCTTTGTTGGCAATGACACAGGTCAAATGTTTTCTGTATGTCTTCACAAGGTTTTCACACACTGTTGCTGGTATTTTGGCCCATTCCTCCATGCAGATCTCCTCTAGAGCAGTGATGTTTTGGGGCTGTCGCTGGGCAACACAGACTTTCAACTCCCTCCAAAGATTTTCTATGGGGTTGAGATCTGGAGACTGGCTAGGCCACTCCAGGACCTTGAAATGCTTCTTACGAAGCCACTCCTTCGTTGCCCGGGCGGTGTGTTTGGGATCATTGTCATGCTGAAAGACCCAGCCACGTTTCATCTTCAATGCCCTTGCTTATGGAAGGAGGTTTTCACTCAAAATCTCACGATACATGGCCCCATTCATTCTTTCCTTTACACGGATCAGTCGTCCTGGTCCCTTTGCAGAAAAACAGCCCCAAGGCATGATGTTTCCACCCCCATGCTTCACAGTAGGTATGGTGTTCTTTGGATGCAACTCAGCATTCTTTGTCCTCCAAACACGACGAGTTGAGTTTTTACCAAAAAGTTATATTTTGGTTTCATCTGACCATATGACATTCTCCCAATCCTCTTCTGGATCATCCAAATGCACTCTAGCAAACTTCAGACGGACCTGGACATGTACTGGCTTAAGCAGGGGGACACGTCTGGCAGTGCAGGATTTGAGTCCCTGGCAGCGTAGTGTGTTACTGATGGTAGGCTTTGTTACTTTGGTCCCAGCTCTCTGCAGGTCATTCACTAGGTCCCCCCGTGTGGTTCTGGGCTTTTGCTCACCGTTCTTGTGATCATTTTGACCCCATGGGGTGAGATCTTGCGTGGAGCCCCAGATCGAGGGAGATTATCAGTGGTCTTGTATGTCTTCCATTTCCTAATAATTGCTCCCACAGTTGATTTCTTCAAACCAAGCTGCTTACCTATTGCAGATTCAGTCTTCCCAGCCTGGTGCAGGTCTACAATTTTGTTTCTGGTGTCCGTTGACAGCTCTTTGGTCTTGGCCATAGTGGAGTTTGGAGTGTGACTGTTTGAGGTTGTGGACAGGTGTCTTTTATACTGATAACAACTTCAAACAGGTGCCATTAATACAGACATTGAGTGGAGGACAGAGGAGCCTCTTAAAGAAGAAGTTACAGGTCTGTGAGAGCCAGAAATCTTGCTTGTTTGTAGGTGACCAAATACTTATTTTCCACCATAATTTGCAAATAAATTCATTCAAAATCCTACAATGTGATTTTCTGGATTTTGTTTTCTCAATTTGTCTGTCATAGTTGACATGTACCTATGATGAAAATTACAGGCCTCTCATCTTTTTAAGTGGGAGAACTTGCACAATTGGTGGCTGACTAAATACTTTTTCCCCCACTGTATTGTTACACCATGTAGGAGCAGTATAGACCTAGTCTGTTCATTATATACATCTATATATACATATATCAGTATGGATCTACAGTAGATAGTTACTTATTTAGATTTTGTTTGACTTAATGAAACTGCCTTAAATGCAGATGTGCTGTAGTATAATTGTTTTTATTCTTACTCATTAAAAATCTGCACTAATCAATCAGCACATCCCTGTCTTTGTACGACTCAATATAATAGTATTATATAATTAAATACATTTAAAATATACTTTGTCAATAAAAAAAGATCCTCAACTGCGTTACCCACTCCAGTCAGCAGATGGCGATGTGTGTCTTTCAGGCGATGCTGAAAGCGTGACGTATAATCTAGTGGACGGGAGGCAACAGTCAACCACCTCCGTAGCTGGTTAGCCAACAGCCGAAAGATTCAAGCACTAGACGCTTTCGGTGTATATTAGCTACTGTGTTTTAAACACACTTCGGTCGTATCTACTTGTTAACCTATTTAATTTAATATTAAGTTGTTATTAGTCAGCTAGCTGGCTGGTTAAGTTAGCACTAGCCTAGCTAGCTAACATCCCCGACCATGAGCTCACTAAGCTACTCTCCTCCTGCTAAAGAAGAGGAGGTCTGCTGGACGGAGAAAGAAGCTCTAGTGAAAGAGGAGGAGGAAGAGGAGGATGTTACAATACAAAAACAAGTAGAGGGTGAAGCTGTTACCGTGAAAGAAGAAGAGAAAGACGTTACAGTGAAAGAAGAGGAAGACGCGTTCAGAGTGAAAGAGGAGGAGGATGTTACAGTGAAAGAAGAGGAAGACGCGTTCAGAGTGAAAGAGGAGGAGGATGTTACAGTGAAAGAAGAGGAGGAGGAAGAGATAGAGGAGGATGCAGATTTTGGAGTGAAGAAGGAGGGAGAGATTACTGTCACGTTGAAAGATGAAGAGGAGGAGATAGGAGATCTGATTAACACCAGTAAGTACCGCCTTAAATGTGTTTTTCACTTTGGATATTTGGAGTTCGCTCGTCAATTCAATGGAGAGAGATGCTATGCTACTAGCATCATGTTATGAATTTGCAAAGCCATCTCCTATAGTGTTTTTTCTCAAAGTTGTCGGTATGTCACGTGTCCTACTTATCAGTACACTCAGAACAACTTAAGCATTACGAAACTTCTATTCGATCAAAGTAAACATCACGTAGCACGTAAGCCATTCATTTAGTTGACCAACTTGGACCAGCTCATTGACCTCCATACAAAAACTCCACCTGCTGGAAGGAGAGATATTCCCGTGAGTTGGTTCTCTCTCTTCCTCTAGGGCTACACTAGCTTGTGCTAGCTAGCTAGTAATCTCGTTCCCAGACACTTCCACGCAGTGTGGGGACGAGGTTAGCCAGCTAGCTACATTCCCTCGGCGTAAAGCAGTGCTCGGCAGGCCGGGCCTAAGGACACAGTGTACCGATGCAAAATCGGCAGTGTATCAAATACTTGTTCTCAAACATATACTCATTAAAATACAAAAACACAGTCATGGGAAGATATATTGAGACCTAGGTGTCTTTTACACATGTATATACAGTGGGGAGAACAAGTATTTGCTACACTGCCGATTTTGCAGGTTTTCCTACTTACAAAGCATGTAGAGGTCTGTAATTTTTATCATAGGTACACTTCAACTGTGAGAGATGGAATCTAAAACAAAAATCCAGAAAATCACATTGTATGATTTTTAAGTAATTCATTTGCATTTTATTGCATGACATAGGTATTTGATACATCAGAAAAGCAGAACTTAATATTTGGTACAGAAACCTTTGTTTGCAATTACAGAGATCATACGTTTCCTGTAGGTCTTGA
Organism: Coregonus lavaretus; assembly: GCF_964263955.1. Lineage (NCBI taxonomy): Eukaryota > Metazoa > Chordata > Actinopteri > Salmoniformes > Salmonidae > Coregonus > Coregonus lavaretus. The sequence continues at coordinate 396,546 of NW_028158792.1, read as the reverse complement.
CCAGGTTTGCACACACTGCAGCAGGGATTTTGGCCCATTCCTCCATACAGACCTTCTCCAGATCCTTCAGGTTTCGGGGCTGTCGCTGAGCAATACGGACTTTCAGCTCCCTCCAAAGATTTTCTATTGGGTTCAGGTCTGGAGACTGGCTAGGCCACTCCAGGACTTTGAGATGCTTCTTACGGAGCCACTCCTTAGTTTACCTGGCTGTGTGTTTCGGGTCTTTGGACTGATCCATTGTGGAGGCCTGTCTGAGTGGACTGATCCATTGTGGAGGTCTGTCTGAGTGGACTGATCCATTGTGGAGGCCTGTCTGAGTGGACTGATCCATTGTGGAGGCCTGTCCGAGTGGACTGATCCATTGTGGAGGCCTGTCTGAGTGGACTGATCCATTGTGGAGGCCTGTCTGAGTGGACTGATCCATTGTGGAGGCCTGTCTGAGTGGACTGATCCATTGTGGAGGCCTGTCTGAGTGGACTGATCCATTGTGGAGGCCTGTCTGAGTGGACTGATCCATTGTGGAGGCCTGTCTGAGTGGACTGATCCATTGTGGAGGCCTGTCTGAGTGGACTGGTCCATTGTGGAGGCCTGTCTGAGTGGACTGATCCATTGTGGATGCCTGTCTGAGTGGACTGATCCATTGTGGAGGCCTGTCCGAGTGGACTGATCCATTGTGAAGGTCGTGGGGATGGCACAGTCCATCACTCTAAGACATTGTATATGGTTAGAACAATGGTGCAAAACTAATAAAAATTATATTATTTCATAACAAATGCGCTTTCTCCCTCGTTGGATAGCAGTCGCTGTCCACGGTTCTGAAACAGTCTTCAGTGCGACGTTGAACAGGCGCCTTTCCTTAGACCATGTTGCATGTGCATAATAGGGCATCCAATGGTGGAAAACCAACGTTTTGGAAATACATAACGGCATCTAACCAAAATATCATAGAACGTTATCTATATGCAGTTATCTTAGCCAGCCAGCTAACTTTAGCTATGTAGCCAACTAGCTATGTTATCTATATGCAGTTATCTTAGCCAGCCAGCTAACGTTAGCTATTTAGCCAACTAGCTATGGTCTATATCAAATAATGTTATCTATATGCAGTTATCTTAGCCAGCCAGCTAACGTTAGCTATTTAGCCAACTAGCTATGGTCTATATCAAATCATGTTATCTATATGCAGTTATCTTAGCCAGCCAGCTAACGTTAGCTATTTAGCCAACTAGCTATGGTCTACGAGCTGGATACCAACTTCCGGAGACCCAGTTAGAACCCAACTAACAAAACCCAACTGAAACATAACTGCAGATCAAAAGAGCAGAGACATACAGAATGATGGCAGGGGAAAATCCCCAACATCCAAAATAGACAGATTCCAGATGTCAGTCAGCTAGCACGCTAGCAGTAAAGCCAAAAGTGGGAAAAAGTTACAAAAACTCCCGTAGTCTACTTCCCAGAGAACATGCTGAGAAGTAGTGATGAGGGGGAAACTAAGCTTCCTGTAGCATTGACGCTTTCCAGCCAAATGTGTCAAAAATAGGTTCATTACTCAAGGCTTTGAGCAACACAGAATTTAGAACAGCCACATTTTTATAGATGACATCCCACACGCCCTACTGACTGTGCAGCGTAGCCTTTATGTCTTCTACTAAACCACTGGCCGTGTTGGAGAGCATCAAATCCATGCTGCATTGTGGGTAAATGTTGACTGATTTATAAATAATATCATGAGTAGTTATTTATGATGCAAGGTGATTTGTAGATCAGTCAATCGGCAGTCGCCTGCATTTTGTCGGCTGCATTGTCGAACAAGCCTATTACTAAACCAATCAGGTGGTTGTTTGACGAAATGAAGCTTCAGACGTCATTGATCACGTGCTGCTGATAAAGTGATACAGGAATCGGCACACTGCTTTGAAGTATGCTGCTTAGGGATTTCAACGCATTCCTTGTAGCTCCGGTATCAAACCTAAGATCCCTACTGAAAAGTTAACAAAACAAAAAGGAACGAGCAGGTCTGATTTTCTCTTTGGTTTTGAGCCCACGGCAAGAAGGCAACAGAGCCTATTGTGGTAACAGGTTCACACTAGATAACACAACCACACAGTGCATGAAAAACATGAGGCGTGGCTAACGTTATCCAGCTTGAGCTAGCTTCCGAGCTAGCATACAAACTCGGTAGCACAGAGTAGATCCTCCATATGACGTTGAGAAATAGTGCATTGTGGGTAGTTTAGAAGATATCCGGAAATAAGTTAATAAATATGTAATAACGCAAAAACATAACTGTTTGTACTTAATAGGTAACCAGATCGTGACTACAACTAAGTTCCTAAGTCTTTAACCACACTGTGTTGTTACATTGGTGAGTAAAAACTCATGCTTCCTACCCTTTAACTTTTTGTCTGAAAATAAAATCTACATTTTACTCAACTTCGTTACCCACTCCAGTCAGCAGATGGCGATGTGGGACTTTAAGGCTATGCTGCTAGTGTGACGTATAATCTAGTGGACGGGACGCTTCTTTCAACAGCAGCAACAGTTAGTCAGACACCTCGGTAGCTTGCTAGACAAAATAGCCCAACCAATAAAGCTCTTTAGACGCTTTCGGTGTATATTAGCCACTGTGTTTTAAACCCACTTCTGTCGTCTAGTTAGTTATCCCATTTAATTTCATATTTACGGTGTTGTTGTTATTGGTCAGCTAGCTGGCTGGTTAAGTTAGCACTAGCCTAGCTAGCTAACATCCCCGACCATGAGCTCACTAAGCTACTCTCCTCCTGCTAAAGAAGAGGAGGTCTGCTGGACGGAGAAAGAAGCTCTAGTGAAAGAGGAGGAGGAAGAGGAGGATGTTACAATACAAAAACAAGTAGAGGGTGAAGCTGTTACCGTGAAAGAAGAAGAGAAAGACGTTACAGTGAAAGAAGAGGAAGACGCGTTCAGAGTGAAAGAGGAGGAGGATGTTACAGTGAAAGAAGAGGAAGACGCGTTCAGAGTGAAAGAGGAGGAGGAAGAGGAGGATGTTACAGTGAAAGAAGAGGAAGACGCGTTCAGAGTGGAAGAGGAGGAGGATGTTACAGTGAAAGAAGAGGAAGACGCGTTCAGAGTGAAAGAGGAGGAGGATGTTACGGTGAAAGAAGAGGAAGATGCGTTCAGAGTCAAAGAGGAGGAGGCTCCCGTGTTTGGAGTGAAAGAGGAGGAGGAGGAGATGACTGTCACATCGAAAAAGGAGGAGGAAGAAGAGGAGGAAACTGGATATCTGGTTCCGGTTTCCCAAAGGCATCTTAAGGCATCCAATGGTTCTAATGATGAACTTAGCAGTAAGATGCTTTTGAGAAACCGGGCCCTGATTAACACTAGTAAGTACTGTCTTAAAAACAGAAGCACAAACTCTGCAGTTGTTGAACTGATGTGTGGTGTTAAAGGTGAAATCTGCAGTTGCTACATCCATATTTGGACTTTTAAATTATTTATATATAGCCATTGATTCTTGAAGAATATAACACATGCCTCATGAGCTTAGTTCAACTGTCGTACCCCATCAGATCCCAAAATAAGCTTTTTTTACTCCAATGTTTAGAAACAGTGTAAATGTAAATCAACACTGTATAGCCTCAACATGGTTAAAACTATAATGTTGATATCATGGATGGTCAGTCCTTGCATCCATAGGTCTGTCTATGAATGTGACAGTAGTTACATTTCTCCAGCCCCATCCTCATCTTATTACCAAAACAGTGGTGGAATGACAGCTTTGTTATTGTTTGAACTGCAGATTGTTTGATTGATGTGTGGATTTTTTAAAGGGACAACCTAGGATTTAAACAGCAGCAAAATGGCTGCACAGAGACTTGGTTTGGTAAACAGCTGAGGGATGGGGGCTGGAGAAATGTAACCACTCTCAAATTCATAGAGAAAGCTATTGAAGCAACCTTAAACCAAAACCTAGCGACCTCATCAACAGTTCAGACATCTTGGTATAACAGTTAGAAGGTGTTGGCTTGACAGTCTCTGGACCCAGGTTTGAGTCCAGCTCAGGGCTAATTCAAAATTCTCACACAGGGTAATGAGTGGAGAACAGGAGGGCTTCATAAAGAAAAACTAACAGGTCTGTGAGAGCCGGAATTCTTACTGGTTGGTAGGTGATCAAATACTTATGTCATGCAATAAAATGCAAATGAATTACTTTAAAATCATACAATGTGATTTTCTGGATTTTTGTTTTAGATTCTGTCTCTCACAGTTGAAGTGTACCTATGATAAAATGTACAGACCTCTACATGCTTTGTAAGTAGGAAAACCTGCAAAATAGCCTAATGGTAGCTAGCTAGCTAACATTGAACCTAGTTGGTTAGCTTTTAGCTACCTGCAGATTCATGCAGGGTAGTAACGTAATGAGTTGGGATTATGGTTAATTGTTTAGCTAGCTAGCTAACATTGAACCTAGTTGGTTAGCTTTTAGCTACCTGCAGATTCATGCAGGGTAGTAACGTAATGAGTTGGGATTATGGTTAATTGTTTAGCTAGCTAGCTACATGTCTAAACAAAAGACTCCACTATGCAAGTAACCATTTCACTGTACCCGTTTACACCTTCTGTATCCTGTGCATGTGACAAATACACTTTGATTTTATTTGATATAGTGTGTGTTTACCAGCGACGGTAATGTGAAGAACGTTACCTGCACCAAAGTCAAATTCGGATATAACGTTAGGTTAGGATATAACGTTAGGTTAGGATATAACGTTAGGTTAGGTTATAACGTTAGGTTAGGTTAGGATATAACGTTAGGGTTAGGTTAGGATATAATGTTAGGTTAGGTTATAACGTTAGGTTAGGTTAGGATATAACGTTAGGGTTAGGTTAGGATATAATGTTAGGTTAGGTTATAACGTTTAGGTTAGGTTAGGATATAACGTTAGGTTAGGATATAACGTTAGGTTAGGATATAACGTTAGGTTAGGTTAGGATATAACGTTAGGGTTAGGTTAGGATATAATGTTAGGTTAGGTTATAACGTTAGGTTAGGTTAGGATATAACGTTAGGGTTAGGTTAGGATATAATGATAGGTTAGGTTATAACGTTTAGGTTAGGTTAGGATATAACGTTAGGTTAGGATATAACGTTTGGGTTAGGTTAGGATATAACGTTAGGGTTAGGTTAGGTTAGGATATAACGTTAGGGTTAGGTTAGGTTAAGATATAACGTTAGGGTTAGGTTAGGTTAGGATATAACGTTAGGGTTAGGTTAGGATATAATGTTAGGTTAGGTTATAACGTTTAGGTTAGGATATAACGTTAGGTTATGATATGGCAGGTAGATTAGTGGGTAAGAGCGTTGTGCCAGTAACCGAAGGTCGCTGGTTCTAATCCCCGAGCCGACTAGGTGAAAAATCTGTCGCTGTGCCCTTAAGCAAGGCACTTAACCCTAATTGCTCCTGTAAGTCGCTCTGGATAAGAGCGTCTGCTAAATGACTAAAATGTAAATGTAAAATGATATAACGTTAGGGTTAGGTTAGGATATAACGTTAGGGTTAGGTTAGGATATAACGTTAGGGTTAGGTTAGGATATAACGTTAGGGTTAGGTTAGGATATAACGTTAGGGTTAGGTTAGGATATAACGTTAGGTTAGGTTAGAATATAAGGTTAGGTTAGGTTAGGATATAACGTTAGGGTTAGGTTAGGATATAACGTTAGGTTAGGTTAGGTTAGGATATAACGTTAGGTTAGGTTAGGATATAACGTTAGGGTTAGGTTAGGATATAACGAATGTAGAATGCCCTGCTTTTATTTAGTCACATTCCAACCGTAAGCTATTTTCTGTAATTAGCTCACCATTAACTTGTAAATAATGATCTTGTTGTGAGTTTATTTTCATGTAATAATTAATACAAATTAGCTAAAGTAAAGACGACGTCAGCTATATGATATGGTTATTATTTGAACTGGCTAGCCAGCTAACTTAACGTTAGCTAGCTAGCTAACAAGCTAGAAACTAACCAAAACATTGTTTAGAAAGTTGCTTTTAATTGCCTAGTTTGCTAGATTGACATATACTAAATTCATTTTTAAACAGATGGGTTTATTGGTGTTTAAATACACTAGTTACAGTGAGGGGAAAAAAGTGTTTGATCCCCTACTGATTTTGTACGTTTGCCCACTGACAAAGAAATGATCAGTCTATAATTTAAATGGTAGGTTTATTTGAACAGTGAGAGACAGAATAACAACAGAAAAATCCATGTCAAAAATGTTATGAATTGATTTGCATTTTAATGAGGGAAATAGCTACTGTTATAGCTTGCCATTGTTTACAGAAGTCTTCTAAGTCCCTATAGCAACAAGCCATTGTTTACAGAAGTCTTCTAAGTCCCTATAGCAACAAGCCATTGTTTACAGAAGTCTTCTAAGTCCCTATAGCAACAAGCCATTGTTTACAGAAATCTTCTAAGTCCCTATAGCAACAAGCCATTGTTTACAGTCCCTACTAAGGTCAGGACAGAAATATGCTCTCAGGCTAGATTTTAATTTGTTCAACCAAAGTTCCTCAAAGGACCTGATGATACAGTGGGGAAAAAAAGTATTTAGTCAGCCACCAATTGTGCAAGTTCTCCCACTTAAAAAGATGAGAGAGGCCTGTAATTTTCATCATAGGTACACGTCAACTATGACAGACAAAATGAGGAAAAAAAATCCAGAAAATCACATTGTAGGATTTTTTATGAATTTATTGGCAAATTATGGTGGAAAATAAGTATTTGGTAAATAACAAAAGTTTCTCAATACTTTGTTATATACCCTTTGTTGGCAATGACACAGGTCAAACGTTTTCTGTAAGTCTTCACAAGGTTTTCACACACTGTTGCTGGTATTTTGGCCCATTCCTCCATGCAGATCTCCTCTAGAGCAGTGATGTTTTGGGGCTGTCGCAGGTCATTCACTAGGTCCCCCCGTGTGGTTCTGGGATTTTTGCTCACCGTTCTTGTGATCATTTTGACCCCACAGGGTGAGATCTTGCGTGGAGCCCCAGATCGAGGGAGATTATCAGTGGTCTTGTATGTCTTCCATTTCCTAATAATTGCTCCCACAGTTGATTTCTTCAAACCAAGCTGCTTACCTATTGCAGATTCAGTCTTCCCAGCCTGGTGCAGGTTTACAATTTTGTTTTTGGTGTCCTTTGACAGCTCTTTGGTCTTGGCCATTGTGGATTTTTGGAGTGTGACTGTTTGAGGTTGTGGACAGGTGTCTTTTATACTGATAACAAGTTCAAACAGGTGCCATTAACACAGGTAACGAGTGGAGGACAGAGGAGCCTCTTAAAGAAGAAGTTACAGGTCTGTGAGAGCCAGAAATCTTGCTTGTTTGTAGGTGACCAAATACTTATTTTGCACCATAATTTGCAAATAAATTCATTAACAATCCTACAATGAGATTTTCTGGATTTTCTTTTCTCAATTTGTCTGTCATAGTTGACGTGTACCTATGATGAAAATTACAGGCCTCTCTCATCTTTTTAAGTGGGAGAACTTGCACAATTGGTGGCTGACTAAATACTTTTTTTCCCCACTGTATAGGCCTAGATATTGTTTTTGTCTTTAAGTGTTTTAGGTTTTCCCTAATTGTAATCTACTCCCTTTAGTACTTGAAGTTAATAAAGTATTTTGTTGAAATCTTTTCTTTGTTATTTCAGCACTACTACCTCACTGCTTTAGCACACGGCCACATTCCCATGTTCCAATGTGAATTCTTTAATTATTTAAGAGATGGGGTTGGTCTACGGCTGGAGAGAACGATGCTAAATGGGCGTGAACAAAGAGCAGCACTGTAGCTATACAAACAAATAGGTAAAAAGTCATCTGGCAACACTGCTTAGGGTTTCAGCAACTTTAATAATGTATTTCTAGCCTACAATCATCCACTATACTACTGTGGAAAATTAAGACTAAATATGGCTGTTGTTGTTCACTTGACTGTCTTATTAAGACAATTGTCAAAACAGTTTGTAAAAGCGTTTCATTATCATGGACATCACCTTTTAGCTAAAATAAACAGTGGATTTCTGCTGTTGTGGGTCTTTAACCATCTGTCTGACTTTGTTGTTCACACAGGAGAGAGACGTGACTATTGTGGATCCTCTGGGGAACCTCAACAACATCATGAAGCTGACGAGGCAGAGAAGAGTCTCTCCAGATCAGAACACCTCAAGAAACACCAGCGGAAACCCACAGGGGAGAAATCTCACCATTGCTCTGACTGTGGGAAGAGATTCACCTTAAAAGCAGTACTTAACAGACATAAGAGAACACACACAGGAGAGAAATCTTATAGCTGTGATCAATGTGGGAAGAGTTTTCCACACTCAAGCAACCTGAGGGTACATCAGAGAATACACACTGGAGAGAAACCTTACAGCTGTGATCAATGTGGGATGAGTTTTTCTCAGTCAAACATCCTGATAACACACCAGAGAACTCACACAGGAGAGAAACCTTACAGCTGTGATCAATGTGGGAAGAGTTTTGTTGAATCTGGAGCTCTGACTATACACAAGAGAACACACACAGGAGAGAAACCTTACAGCTGTGATCAATGTGGGATGAGTTTTTCTCAGTCAAACATCCTGATAACACACCAGAGAACTCACACAGGAGAGAAACCTTACAGCTGTGATCAATGTGGGAAGAGTTTTTCTCAGTCAACCATCCTGACAAGACACCAGAGAACACACACAGGAGAGAAACCTTTTAGCTGTGATCATTGTGGGAAGAGTTTTGTTGAATCTGGAGCTCTGACTATACACAAGAGAACACACACAGGAGAGAAACCTTATAGCTGTGATCAATGTGGGAAGAGTTATGCTTATTCAAACATGATGATAATACACCAGAGAACACACACAGGAGAGAAACCTTATAGCTGTGATCAATGTGGGAAGAGTTTTGTTACATCTAGCCATCTGACTAGTCACCAGAGAACACACACAGGAGAGAAACCTTACAGCTGTGATCAATGTGTGAAGAGTTTTGTTAGATCTAGCTCTCTGACTATACACCAGAGAACACACACAGGAGAGAAACCTTACAGCTGTGATCAATGTGGAAAGAAATACTCCCATTCACGTTCTCTGATTAAACATCAGAAAATACATACATGAGTTGTTTCATGATATCAATAAAATAATGTCACAGTGTAGAATGTTTTTAACATTATAGTAGGACTATTTTAATTAATGTCACGATTCAGAATGATTTTAACATTTAAGTAGAAGGAGTATTTTAATGAATAATGTCACAATGTATGAATCACTCCAAAATATAGCTGACTGTCTTCTGCAGGTTGTCCTCTAACCAGTGAGGTAAAAGTTATCTCCCATTTCCATGTGTTTTTTTTGTTGTGTTAGTTTCAACATCACATACAACCTGATTTCCCCCATAATCGATATCAGTGATTTATTTCCACTTGTCAAAACAACACAAGTATTATGATTACTATTGTGTTTGTGTCGATAGTACATGTTATGTTTATGTTTTCAATAGATCACAAACTGTTTTTTCATATTGGTTATTGATTTGGACACATTAAAACTGTTTTGACATTGTGCTATCCCACCTAACAAAATGTTTTTTAAAAGAAGACTATGCCGGTCGTCCAATCATCCTTGATGAAAACCTGCCAATAGGACAATGACACTAAGCACACAACGCAGGAGTGGCCTCGGGACAAGTCCCAAGCCCGGACTTGAACCCGATCTAACATCTCTGGAGAGAGCTGAAAATAGCTGTGCAGCGACGCTCCCCATCCAACCTGACAGAGCTTGAGAGGATATGCAGAGAAGAATGGGAGAAACTCCCCAAATACAGGTGTGCCAAGCTTGTAGCGTCATACCCAAGAAGACTCAAGGCTGTAATCGCTGCCAAAGGTGCTTGAACAAAGTACTGAGTAAAGGGTCTGAATACTTATGTAAATGTAATCTTTCCGTTTTTTTAACTTTTATACATTTGCTAAAATGATTAAACGCATTTTGCTGTCTCATTATGGGGTATTGTGTGTAGATTGATGAGGAAATAAACAATTCAATCAATTTTAGAATAAGGCTGTAACGTAACAGTCATGGGGTCTGAATACTTTCCAAATGCACTGTATATACTGTATCCATGGTTGGATAGGTATACTTTCCACTGTATATACTGTATCCATGGTTGGATAGGTATACTTTCCACTGTATATACTGGATCCAGGGTTGGATAGGTATACTTTCCACTGTATATACTGTATCCAGGGTTGGATAGGTATACTTTCCACTGTATATACTGGGTCCAGGGTTGGATAGGTATACTTTCCACTGTATATACTGGATCCAGGGTTGGATAGGTATACTTTGTAAATGTAATCCATTAGTTACTAGTTACCTGTTCAACATTGTCATCAGTAACATACATGTTGGATTACCCTAACTCAGTAACGTAATCTGATTGCTTTTAGATTACTTTCCCCTTAAGAGCACAGGTTAGTACCACAGTCATAAAATCTGACTTTAAATCTAACCTTAACCACACTGCTAACCCTAATACCTAACCCTAACCTTAACCACACTGCTAACCCTAATACCTAACCCTAACCTTAACCACACCGCTAACCCTAATACCTAACCCTAACCTTAACCACACTGCTAACCCTAATGCCTAACCCTAACCTTAAATAACCCTAACCTTAACCACACTGCTAACCCTAATGCCTAACCCTAACCTTAAATAACCCTAACCTTAACCACACTGCTAACCCTAATGCCTAACCTTAACCACACTGCTAACCCTAATGCCTAACCCTAACCTTAAATAACCCTAACCTTAACCACACTGCTAACCCTAATGCCTAACTCTTACCTTAAATAACCCTAACCTTAACCACACTGCTAACCCTAATGCCTAACCCTAACCTTAAATAACCCTAACCTTAACCACACTGCTAACCTGAAATAACCCTGCTTGTCAACCTGCTTAAGAGGCATTAGAAGAAGACAAAAAATAAAATGACCAATTGAACATCAGGATAAATCAATGATAGAGTTTACATACAGTTGAAGTCGGAAGTTTACATACACCTTTGCCAAATACATTTAAACTCAGTTTTTCACAATTCCTGACATTTAATCCTAGTAAAAAATTCCCTGTCTTAGGTCAGTTAGGATCACCACGTTATTTTAAGAATGTGAAATGTCAGAATAATAGTAGAGAAAATGATTTATTTCAGCTTTTATTTCTTTCATCACATTCCCAGTGGGTCAGAAGTTGACATACACTGAATTAGTATTTGGTAGCTTTGCCTTTAAATTGTTTAATTTGGGTGAAACGTTTCGGGTAGCCTTCCACAAGCTTCCCACAATAAGTTGGGTGAATTTTGGCCAATTCCTCCTGACAGAGCTGGTGTAACTGAGTCAGGTTTGTAGGCCTCCTTGCTCACACACGCTTTTTCAGTTCTGCCCACAAATGTCCTATAGGATTGAGGTCAGGGCTTTGTGATGGCCACTCCAATATGTCCTTAAGCCATTTTGCCACAACTTTGGAAGTATGTTTGGGGTCATTGTCCATTTGGAAGACCCATTTGCGACCAAGCTTTAACTTCCTGACTGATGTCTTGAGATGTTGCTTCAATATACACACATAATTTTCCTTCCTCATGATGCGTTTTACTGTGTACATAGATACTTTTGTACATGTTTCCTCCAGCATCTTCACAAGGTCCTTTGCTGTTGTTCTGGGATTGATTTGCACTTTTCGAACCAAAGTACATTAATCTCTAGGAGACAGAACGTGTCTCCTTCCTGAGCGGTATGACGGCTGCGTGGTCCCATGGTGTTTATACTTGCGTACTATTATTTGTACAGATGAACGTGGTACCTTCAGGCATTTGGAAATTGCTCCAAGAATGACTTGTGGAGGTCTACAATTTTTTTTCTGAGGTCTTGGCTGATTTCTTTAGATTTTCCCATGATGTCAAGCAAAGAGTTACTGAGTTTGAAGGTAGGCCTTGAAATACATCCACAGGTACACCTCCAATTGACTCAAATTATGTCAATTAGCCTATCAGAAGCTTCTAAAGCCATCATTTTCTGGAATTTTCCAAGCTGTTTAAAGGCACAGTCAACTTAGTGTATGTAAACTTCTGACCCACTGGAATTGTGATACAGTGAATTATAAGTGAAATAATCTGTCTGTAAACAATTGTTGGAAAAATGACTTGTGTCATGCGCAAAGTAGATGTCCTAACCGACTTGCCAAAACTATAGTTTGTTAACAAGAAATTTGTGGAATGGTTTTAATGACTCCAACCTGTATGTCAACTTTCGACTTCAACTGTAGCTGGCCATAAATGGATGTTGCATTTAACTTATTGAGTTTGTTATGTAGGCATTTTCTAACCCATTGCTTTCTACTATAGATAATAATATGATTAGGTTATATCTTTAGGCCTACAGAAAAAACTGTCTGTCGGATTTCCAGTCTTCAAGAATAGGACTTGGAATTATGGAAGTATAGATTAGCCAAGTTGTTTTACCTGAGCATAACTCATAAACTAAGGACTTATTAACCTACTCTGTTGTTTATGATTTTGAAATCATTGGGCACATTGCTTCCAGTTGAAAAGGAAATGTTGCTCTCGGAAAGGCATGATTTATTTGAGCAGTACTGAAAAGTGCTATTTGCAGGGGGTCATGTCCCTCCCACATCTGAAATTGCAGTTTTATCATTGCAATGTGATACAACAAGCGGCACAACAGTGCTTCTGGAAGGCTGGCTGGACCAGCAGGAAGAGTTGAACAGAGGGAGCTGCTGTCAGTGTGTTCCACGCTTTTTTCCGAGTTGTAAAAGCAAGCAGAGCAGAAACTGGCAACTCTTTAGTCGATTGATGTAGCTGGCAAGGTAACTGCTGTTTAACTAACAGAAAAAAACGAAAGAAGTGTTTATTCCCAGTCCTATCAGCTAGTGTAATGACGTGTAACGACATGCAATGGGGAGAATTCTATTGTCCCCGTCAGGAGCCCAGGCTTTTATCATAGACGGTAATGTTCTCATCTCTGGACCACACAAGCTTTAGATTGCATTCTGCTAAGGCACTTGTCTCTCTACATCGGTCAGCTACATTGGTGACCAGGGGGGCATCTTTTCCATACACCTTTGGGGACTGGGCACACAAATGCTCCTAGAGAGAAGGGGGGAATACTGAAGCATATGTTTGACAGTTCTACAGCCTCCATCAGATGCCCAGGCTTTGGCATAGAGGGTAAAGCTCTCATTTCTGGACTGCAACATTGTAAGATTGTGCCCTCCATGGCACTTGATATACATTGATTGGTAGGTTGCACTATATTTAGATACTTCACATACTGCCTGAGACACCTTTGCTATTTGTCTCCCTACTCAATAAATGGTGAAACACTATTTGTGATGGTGTTCTTTGTTCACACCATGGGACCACGCAGCCGTCATACTGCTCAGGAAGGAGACGCGTTCTGTCTCCTAGAGATTAACGTACTTTGATGCGAAAAGTGCAAATCAATCCCAGAACAACAGCAAAGGACCTTGTGAAGATGCTGGAGGAAACAGGTACAAAAGTATCTATATCCACAATAAAACGAGACCAACATCGACATAACCTGCAAGGCCGCTCAGCAAGGAAGAAGCCACTGCTCCAAAATCGCCATAAAAATGCCAGACTACGGTTTGCAACTGCACATGGGGACAAAGATTGTACTTTTTGGAGAAATGTCCTCTGGTCTGATGAAACAAAAATAGATCTGTTTGGCCATAATGACCATCGTTATGTTTGTAGTAAAAGGGGGTTGCTTGCAAGCCGAAGAACACCATCCCAACCGTGAAGCACGGGGTTGGCAGCATCATGCTGTGGGGGTGCTTTGCTGGAGGAGGGACTGGTGCACTTCACAAAATAGATGGCATCATGAGGAAGGAAAATTATGTGGATATATTGAAGCAACATCTCAAGACATCAGTCAGGAAGTTAAAGATTGGTCTCAAATGGGTCTTCCAAATGGACAATGACCCCAAGCATACTTCCAAAGTTGTGGCAAAATGGCTTAAGGACAACAAAGTCGAGGTATTGGAGTGGCCATCACAAAGCCCTGACCTCAATCCTATAGAAAATGTGTGGCCAGAACTGAAAAAGCATGTGCGAGCAAGGAGGCCTACAAACCTGACTCAGTTACACCTGCTCTGTCAGGAGGAATGGGCCAATATTCACCCAACTTATTGTGGGAAGCTTGTGGAAGGCTACCCAAAACGTTTGACCCAAGTTAAACAATTTAAAGGCAATGCTACCAAATACTAATAAACTTCTGACCCACTGGGAATGTGATGAAAGAAAGAAAAGCTGAAATAAATAATTATCTCTACTATTATTCTGATATTTCATATTATTAAAATAAAGTGGTGATCCTAACTGACCTAAAACAGGGAATTTTTACTAGGATTAAATGTCAGGAATTGTGAAAAACTGAGTTTAAATGTATTTGGCTAAAGTGTATGTGAACTTGTGTAAATGTTTCATCATTACTATCTAACAGCTGTTGTTGGTATGGAAATGTTTTTGTAGCCTTTTTTTTCTCCCTTTTCAGAAGTAGATGAACTTTGCTAGCTTTTACCAGTTGATGTACCGTTACAAATTACCCCAACCTTAACCACACTGCTAACCATAATGCTATGCTATGCTAACCATAATGCTATGCTATGCTAACCATAATGCTATGCTATGCTAACCATAATGCTATGCTATGCTAACCATAATTCTATGCTATGCTAACCATAATGCTATGCTAACCATAATACTATGCTATGCTAACAATAATGCTAACATTAGCTATTCTTTTTTGCCTCAATCACACTAGACCTGAATCAAATGATGAAACCAGCGGCCGAACGATTGAAGACCGATATTCAGACGTTTTTTTTCAGGTCAATGTTGAGTTTTTATATTAGTCAGTATAGCAATGTAACGTTATTGGTCTGTCAGTTTCCCAAGCTAATTCCCTACCTTTCACACTGACACGGTAATAAACAGCTCTATGGGCTTCATGGTGCAGTGTCAGTACACAACGCTGTGCTCATCATGTCTTAGCAGGATCAGATGGTGTCCCAGCAGGGTCAGACAGCCAGGGAAGACCAGTCTGCGGAGCTCAGGTGAATTTTGCAGCGGTCTAAGGCACTGTGTCTCAGTGCTTGAGGCGTCACTACAGACCGAGTGGCGCCAGCGGTCCAAGGCACTGCGTTTCAGTGCTTGAGGCGTCACTACAGACCCCCCTGGTTCGATTCCAGGCTGTATCACAACCGGCCGTGATTGGGAGTCCCATAGGGGCGGCGCACAATTGGCCCAGCGTCGTCCGGGTTTGGCCGGTGTAGGCCGTCATTGTAAATAAGAATATGTTCTTGACTGACTTGCCTAGTTAAATAAAGATAAAATAAATAAATACATGTACACCAAGGTATTTATTTGTCATGCCTCATTTTAGGGGGGATCAGATGGTGACAGCAGGGTCAGGCAAAGTTAATTTACAAACTGTATCCAGGGTTGATAGAGGCTTTTCCCGATGACACAAAACATGTCAAACAAAAATGTGAGGAAGACCTGGTAGAAGCTATTGATGATCATGAATGGATACAGATATGTTTAAATGCCCAGTCATGTTCATGTAATCTCAGACATAGTTTGAGACCATCCATAGAATGTACTATGTGCCAGTGAAACTGAATTACATGCACTCAGAAATGTAATTCCTCTGCTGGAGGTGTAAAACACAAAAGGGGATATACAGTAATTGCATATTTTATGGTCTTGTGAAGGCTGGTGGAATTCTGGCAAAGAGTATGTTCTTTTATCTCAGCATGTCTACATATTCTCCCTTCTCCCTGCTTTTTGTTTGCTTGGAAATGTTGATACTGGAGACTGCTATCAGAAGAAACTGTGTAATCAAGCATTTATAGCGGCTAAGAAATGCATTGCCATTAATTGGAAGGTTGGTTATCCTCCCACAATGTCACAATGGATGGGAGAAATGTCAAGTTATGTATCACCAGATTAGATTTATTACACGATGAAGGGTCTACTGGGCATCTTTCATAAGGTCTGGAGGCCTTATATCAGATACTGGACGACTAAAGGAGTCTGTATTGAAAACATGCCCACATCAAGGGAGATACCTATTTAGGAAATCCCTAGCTGTTGGGCTGCTCAGTCCTGGCCCTGGGGGGTCTGCTGTACTGCTCCTGGCCCTGGGGGTCTGCTGGGCTGCTCAGTCCTGGCCCTGGGGGGTCTGCTGTACTGCTCAGTCCTGGCCCTGGGGGTCTGCTGGGCTGCTCAGTCCTGGCCCTGGGGGTCTGCTGGGCTGCTCAGTCCTGGCCCTGGGGGTCTGCTGGGCTGCTCAGTCCTGGCCCTGGGGGTCTGCTGTACTGCTCAGTCCTGGCCCTGGGGGTCTGCTGTACTGCTCCTGGCCCTGGGGGTCTGCTGTACTGCTCAGTCCTGGCCCTGGGGGTCTGCTGTACTGCTCAGTCCTGGCCCTGGGGGTCTGCTGTACTGCTCAGTCCTGGCCCTGGGGGGTCTGCTGGGCTGCTCAGTCCTGGCCCTGGGGGTCTGCTGTACTGCTCAGTCCTGGCCCTGGGGGTCTGCTGTACTGCTCCTGGCCCTGGGGGTCTGCTGTACTGCTCAGTCCTGGCCCTGGGGGTCTGCTGTACTGCTCAGTCCTGGCCCTGGGGGTCTGCTGTACTGTTGGTTGTCACTCTGGCCTTGGCTTAACACACTCAAAACCAATAATGAACGTTTCACTAACATCCTAAAGCTGAGTGGGGTGTGTTGGTTTGGAGCGCTGCAGGGCGGTGGACCCCCAGGGGGGCAGGACGATCCTAAAGAGCTCTACAGTACTACCATCCTAAAGCTGAGTGGGGTGTGTTGGTTTGGAGCGCTGCAGGGCGGTGGACCCCCAGGGGGGCAGGACGATCCTAAAGAGCTCTACAGTACTAACATCCTAAAGCTGAGTGGGGTGTGTTGGTTTGGAGCGCTGCAGGGCGGTGGACCCCCAGGGGGGCAGGACGATCCTAAAGAGCTCTACAGTACTACCATCCTAAAGCTGAGTGGGGTGTGTTGGTTTGGAGCGCTGCAGGGCGGTGGACCCCCAGGGGGGCAGGACGATCCTAAAGAGCTCTACAGTACTAACATCCTAAAGCTGAGTGGGGTGTGTTGGTTTGGAGCGCTGCAGGGCGGTGGACCCCCAGGGGGGCAGGACGATCCTAAAGAGCTCTACAGTACTAACATCCTAAAGCTGAGTGGGGTGTGTTGGTTTGGAGCGCTGCAGGGCGGTGGACCCCCAGGGGGGCAGGACGATCCTAAAGAGCTCTACAGTACTACCATCCTAAAGCTGAGTGGGGTGTGTTGGGTTGGAGCGCTGCAGGGCGGTGGACCCCCAGGGGGGCAGGACGATCCTAAAGAGCTCTACAGTACTAACATCCTAAAGCTGAGTGGGGTGTGTTGGTTTGGAGCGCTGCAGGGCGGTGGACCCCCAGGGGGGCAGGACGATCCTAAAGAGCTCTACAGTACTACCATCCTAAAGCTGAGTGGGGTGTGTTGGTTTGGAGCGCTGCAGGGCGGTGGACCCCCAGGGGGGCAGGACGATCCTAAAGAGCTCTACAGTACTACCATCCTAAAGCTGAGTGGGGTGTGTTGGTTTGGAGCGCTGCAGGGCGGTGACCCCCAGGGGGGCAGGACGATCCTAAAGAGCTCTACAGTACTACCATCCTAAAGCTGAGTGGGGTGTGTTGGTTTGGAGCGCTGCAGGGCGGTGGACCCCCAGGGGGGCAGGACGATCCTAAAGAGCTCTACAGTACTACCATCCTAAAGCTGAGTGGGGTGTGTTGGTTTGGAGCGCTGCAGGGCGGTGGACCCCCAGGGGGGCAGGACGATCCTAAAGAGCTCTACAGTACTACCATCCTAAAGCTGAGTGGGGTGTGTTGGTTTGGAGCGCTGCAGGGCGGTGGACCCCCAGGGGGGCAGGACGATCCTAAAGAGCTCTACAGTACTACCATCCTAAAGCTGAGTGGGGTGTGTTGGTTTGGAGCGCTGCAGGGCGGTGGACCCCCAGGGGGGCAGGACGATCCTAAAGAGCTCTACAGTACTACCATCCTAAAGCTGAGTGGGGTGTGTTGGTTTGGAGCGCTGCAGGGCGGTGGACCCCCAGGGGAGCAGGACGATCCTAAAGAGCTCTACAGTACTACCATCCTAAAGCTGAGTGGGGTGTGTTGGTTTGGAGCGCTGCAGGGCGGTGGACCCCCAGGGGGGCAGGACGATCCTAAAGAGCTCTACAGTACTACCATCCTAAAGCTGAGTGGGGTGTGTTGGTTTGGAGCGCTGCAGGGCGGTGGACCCCCAGGGGGGCAGGACGATCCTAAAGAGCTCTACAGTACTACCATCCTAAAGCTGAGTGGGGTGTGTTGGTTTGGAGCGCTGCAGGGCGGTGGACCCCCAGGGGGGCAGGACGATCCTAAAGAGCTCTACAGTACTACCATCCTAAAGCTGAGTGGGGTGTGTTGGTTTGGAGCGCTGCAGGGCGGTGGACCCCCAGGGGGGCAGGACGATCCTAAAGAGCTCTACAGTACTACCATCCTAAAGCTGAGTGGGGTGTGTTGGTTTGGAGCGCTGCAGGGCGGTGGACCCCCAGGGGGGCAGGACGATCCTAAAGAGCTCTACAGTACTACCATCCTAAAGCTGAGTGGGGTGTGTTGGTTTGGAGCGCTGCAGGGCGGTGGACCCCCAGGGGAGCAGGACGATCCTAAAGAGCTCTACAGTACTACCATCCTAAAGCTGAGTGGGGTGTGTTGGTTTGGAGCGCTGCAGGGCGGTGGACCCCCAGGGGGGCAGGACGATCCTAAAGAGCTCTACAGTACTACCATCCTAAAGCTGAGTGGGGTGTGTTGGTTTGGAGCGCTGCAGGGCGGTGGACCCCCAGGGGGGCAGGACGATCCTAAAGAGCTCTACAGTACTACCATCCTAAAGCTGAGTGGGGTGTGTTGGTTTGGAGCGCTGCAGGGCGGTGGACCCCCAGGGGGGCAGGACGATCCTAAAGAGCTCTACAGTACTACCATCCTAAAGCTGAGTGGGGTGTGTTGGTTTGGAGCGCTGCAGGGCGGTGGACCCCCAGGGGGGCAGGACGATCCTAAAGAGCTCTACAGTACTACCATCCTAAAGCTGAGTGGGGTGTGTTGGTTTGGAGCGCTGCAGGGCGGTGGACCCCCAGGGGGGCAGGACGATCCTAAAGAGCTCTACAGTACTACCATCCTAAAGCTGAGTGGGGTGTGTTGGTTTGGAGCGCTGCAGGGCGGTGGACCCCCAGGGGGGCAGGACGATCCTAAAGAGCTCTACAGTACTACCATCCTAAAGCTGAGTGGGGTGTGTTGGTTTGGAGCGCTGCAGGGCGGTGGACCCCCAGGGGGGCAGGACGATCCTAAAGAGCTCTACAGTACTACCATCCTAAAGCTGAGTGGGGTGTGTTGGTTTGGAGCGCTGCAGGGCGGTGGACCCCCAGGGGGGCAGGACGATCCTAAAGAGCTCTACAGTACTACCATCCTAAAGCTGAGTGGGGTGTGTTGGGTTGGAGCGCTGCAGGGCGGTGGACCCCCAGGGGAGCAGGACGATCCTAAAGAGCTCTACAGTACTACCATCCTAAAGCTGAGTGGGGTGTGTTGGTTTGGAGCGCTGCAGGGCGGTGGACCCCCAGGGGAGCAGGACGATCCTAAAGAGCTCTACAGTACTACCATCCTAAAGCTGAGTGGGGTGTGTTGGTTTGGAGCGCTGCAGGGCGGTGGACCCCCAGGGGAGCAGGACGATCCTAAAGAGCTCTACAGTACTACCATCCTAAAGCTGAGTGGGGTGTGTTGGTTTGGAGCGCTGCAGGGCGGTGGACCCCCAGGGGGGCAGGACGATCCTAAAGAGCTCTACAGTACTACCATCCTAAAGCTGAGTGGGGTGTGTTGGTTTGGAGCGCTGCAGGGCGGTGGACCCCCAGGGGGGCAGGACGATCCTAAAGAGCTCTACAGTACTACCATCCTAAAGCTGAGTGGGGTGTGTTGGTTTGGAGCGCTGCAGGGCGGTGGACCCCCAGGGGGGCAGGACGATCCTAAAGAGCTCTACAGTACTACCATCCTAAAGCTGAGTGGGGTGTGTTGGTTTGGAGCGCTGCAGGGCGGTGGACCCCCAGGGGGGCAGGACGATCCTAAAGAGCTCTACAGTACTACCATCCTAAAGCTGAGTGGGGTGTGTTGGTTTGGAGCGCTGCAGGGCGGTGGACCCCCAGGGGGGCAGGACGATCCTAAAGAGCTCTACAGTACTACCATCCTAAAGCTGAGTGGGGTGTGTTGGTTTGGAGCGCTGCAGGGCGGTGGACCCCCAGGGGAGCAGGACGATCCTAAAGAGCTCTACAGTACTACCATCCTAAAGCTGAGTGGGGTGTGTTGGTTTGGAGCGCTGCAGGGCGGTGGACCCCCAGGGGGGCAGGACGATCCTAAAGAGCTCTACAGTACTACCATCCTAAAGCTGAGTGGGGTGTGTTGGTTTGGAGCGCTGCAGGGCGGTGGACCCCCAGGGGGGCAGGACGATCCTAAAGAGCTCTACAGTACTACCATCCTAAAGCTGAGTGGGGTGTGTTGGTTTGGAGCGCTGCAGGGCGGTGGACCCCCAGGGGGGCAGGACGATCCTAAAGAGCTCTACAGTACTACCATCCTAAAGCTGAGTGGGGTGTGTTGGTTTGGAGCGCTGCAGGGCGGTGGACCCCCAGGGGGGCAGGACGATCCTAAAGAGCTCTACAGTACTATTAGGCAGTGTTGTAGTACGCGAGTCGGGTCTCCAGACCAAATATTGAGTGTCTCGGTCTTAATAATAATAATAATAACATGCCATTTAGCAGACGCTTTTATCCAAAGCGACTTACAGTCATGTTCGCATACATTTTTACTCATGGGTGGTCCCGGGGATCGAACCCACTACCCTGGCGTTACAAGCGCCGTGCTCTACCAGCTGAGCTACAGACGACCGGTGTCGGATACATTTATACTCTGAATTGACTCGGTCTCGGACGGTGAGGACTCCCGAGACCAGCCGAGACCAGCAGAGTAGAAAACTCATCATTATCAGCTTCCATTTAGTCAGTGCATAAAACCGCTTATCCAGGCCAAATATATACACTCCTTCATTGATACATTAATATCTTAACAACGTTATCTATTATAGACTTGTTTGATCAGTGGTGAACCTATAGGCCTTCAGTGGTGACAGTGGTAAACCTATAGGCCTTCAGTGGTGACAGTGGTGAACCTATAGGCCTTCAGTGGTGACAGTGGTGAACCTATAGGACTTCAGAGTGTGACAGGTTCGTGATTCTGAAAGAACAGCAACCATAATACCAGAGAACTCATGTAGGAGAGTTCACTTTTCGTAAACCCAAAGGGCCAGTGGTGTAGTGGAGGCTCTACGCAGGTATAAACCGTAAACCCAAAGGGCCAGTGGTGTAGTGGAGGCTCTACGCAGGTATAAACCGTAAACCCAAAGGGCCAGTGGTGTAGTGGAGGCTCTACGCAGGTATAAACCGTAAACCCAAAGGGCCAGTGGTGTAGTGGAGGCTCTACGCAGGTATAAAACGTAAACCCAAAGGGCCAGTGGTGTAGTGGAGGCTCTACGCAGGTATAAACCGTAAACCCAAAGGGCCAGTGGTGTAGTGGAGGCTCTACGCAGGTATAAACCGTAAACCCAAAGGGCCAGTGGTGTAGTGGAGGCTCTACGCAGGTATAAACCGTAAACCCAAAGGGCCAGTGGTGTAGTGGAGGCTATAGACCAGGTATAAACCGTAAACCCAAAGGGCCAGTGGTGTAGTGGAGGCTCTACGCAGGTATAAACCGTAAACCCAAAGGGCCAGTGGTGTAGTGGAGGCTCTACGCAGGTATAAACCGTAAACCCAAAGGGCCAGTGGTGTAGTGGAGGCTCTACGCAGGTATAAACCGTAAACCCAAAGGGCCAGTGGTGTAGTGGAGGCTCTACGCAGGTATAAACCGTAAACCCAAAGGGCCGGTGGTGTAGTGGAGGCTCTACGCAGGTATAAACCGTAAACCCAAAGGGCCAGTGGTGTAGTGGAGGCTATAGACCAGGTATAAACCGTAAACCCAAAGGGCCAGTGGTGTAGTGGAGGCTCTACGCAGGTATAAACCGTAAACCCAAAGGGCCGGTGGTGTAGTGGAGGCTCTACGCAGGTATAAACTGTAAACCCAAAGGGCCAGTGGTGTAGTGGAGGCTATAGACCAGGTATAAACCGTAAACCCAAAGGGCCAGTGGTGTAGTGGAGGCTCTACGCAGGTATAAACCGTAAACCCAAAGGGCCAGTGGTGTAGTGGAGGCTATAGACCAGGTATAAACCGTAAACCCAAAGGGCCGGTGGTGTAGTGGAGGCTCTACGCAGGTATAAACCGTAAACCCAAAGGGCCAGTGGTGTAGTGGAGGCTCTACGCAGGTATAAACCGTAAACCCAAAGGGCCAGTGGTGTAGTGGAGGCTCTACGCAGGTATAAACCGTAAACCCAAAGGCCAGTGGTGTAGTGGAGGCTCTACGCAGGTATAAACCGTAAACCCAAAGGGCCAGTGGTGTAGTGGAGGCTCTACGCAGGTATAAACCATAAACCCAAAGGGCTGGTGGTGTAGTGGAGGCTCTACGCAGGTATAAACCGTAAACCCAAAGGGCCAGTGGTGTAGTGGAGGCTCTACGCAGGTATAAACCATAAACCGAAAGGGCCAGTGGTGTAGTGGATGCTCTACGCAGGTATAAACCGTAAACCCAAAGGGCCAGTGGTGTAGTGGAGGCTCTACGCAGGTATAAACCGTAAACCCAAAGGGCCAGTGGTGTAGTGGAGGCTATAGACCAGGTATAAACCGTAAACCCAAAGGGCCAGTGGTGTAGTGGAGGCTCTACGCAGGTATAAACCGTAAACCCAAAGGGCCAGTGGTGTAGTGGAGGCTATAGACCAGGTATAAACCGTAAACCCAAAGGGCCAGTGGTGTAGTGGAGGCTCTACGCAGGTATAAACCGTAAACCCAAAGGGCCGGTGGTGTAGTGGAGGCTCTACGCAGGTATAAACCGTAAACCCAAAGAGCCGGTGGTGTAGTGGAGGCTATAGACCACATATAAACCGTAAACCCAAAGGGCCAGTGGTGTAGTGGAGGCTCTACGCAGGTATAAACCGTAAACCCAAAGGGCCAGTGGTGTAGTGGAGGCTCTACGCAGGTATAAACCGTAAACCCAAAGGGCCAGTGGTGTAGTGGAGGCTCTACGCAGGTATAAACCGTAAACCCAAAGGGCCAGTGGTGTAGTGGAGGCTATACGCAGGTATAAACCGTAAACCCAAAGGAACAGTGGTGTAGTGGAGGCTCTACGCAGATATAAACCGTAAACCCAAAGGGCCAGTGGTGTAGTGGAGGCTCTACGCAGGTATAAACCGTAAACCCAAAGGGCCAGTGGTGTAGTGGAGGCTATAGACCAGGTATAAACCGTAAACCCAAAGGGCCAGTGGTGTAGTGGAGGCTCTACGCAGGTATAAACCGTAAACCCAAAGGGCCAGTGGTGTACTGGAGGCTCTACGCAGGTATAAACCGTAAACCCAAAGGGCCAGTGGTGTAGTGGAGGCTCTACGCAGGTATAAACCGTAAACCCAAAGGGCCAGTGGTGTAGTGGAGGCTCTACGCAGGTATAAACCGTAAACCCAAAGGGCCAGTGGTGTAGTGGAGGCTATAGACCAGGTATAAACCGTAAACCCAAAGGGCCAGTGGTGTAGTGGAGGCTCTATGTAGGTATAAACCGTAAACCCAAAGGGCCGGTGGTGTAGTGGAGGCTCTACGCAGGTATAAACCGTAAACCCAAAGGGCCAGTGGTGTAGTGGAGGCTCTACGCAGGTATAAACCGTAAACCCAAAGGGCCAGTGGTGTAGTGGAGGCTCTACGCAGGTATAAACCGTAAACCCAAAGGCCAGTGGTGTAGTGGAGGCTCTACGCAGGTATAAACCGTAAACCCAAAGGGCCAGTGGTGTAGTGGAGGCTCTACGCAGGTATAAACCATAAACCCAAAGGGCCGGTGGTGTAGTGGAGGCTCTACGCAGGTATAAACCGTAAACCCAAAGGGCCAGTGGTGTAGTGGAGGCTCTACGCAGGTATAAACCATAAACCCAAAGGGCCAGTGGTGTAGTGGAGGCTCTACGCAGGTATAAACCGTAAACCCAAAGGGCCAGTGGTGTACTGGAGGCTCTACTCAGGTATAACCGTAAACCCAAAGGGCCAGTGGTGTAGTGGAGGCTATAGACCAGGTATAAACCGTAAACCCAAAGGGCCAGTGGTGTAGTGGAGGCTCTACGCAGGTATAAACCGTAAACCCAAAGGGCCAGTGGTGTAGTGGAGGCTATAGACCAGGTATAAACCGTAAACCCAAAGGGCCAGTGGTGTAGTGGAGGCTCTACGCAGGTATAAACCGTAAACCCAAAGGGCCGGTGGTGTAGTGGAGGCTCTACGCAGGTATAAACCGTAAACCCAAAGAGCCGGTGGTGTAGTGGAGGCTATAGACCACGTATAAACCGTAAACCCAAAGGGCCAGTGGTGTAGTGGAGGCTCTACGCAGGTATAAACCGTAAACCCAAAGGGCCAGTGGTGTAGTGGAGGCTCTACGCAGGTATAAACCGTAAACCCAAAGGGCCAGTGGTGTAGTGGAGGCTATAGACCAGGTATAAACCGTAAACCCAAAGGGCCAGTGGTGTAGTGGAGGCTCTATGTAGGTATAAACCGTAAACCCAAAGGGCCGGTGGTGTAGTGGAGGCTCTACGCAGGTATAAACCGTAAACCCAAAGGGCCAGTGGTGTAGTGGAGGCTCTACGCAGGTATAAACCGTAAACCCAAAGGGCCAGTGGTGTAGTGGAGGCTCTACGCAGGTATAAACCGTAAACCCAAAGGCCAGTGGTGTAGTGGAGGCTCTACGCAGGTATAAACCGTAAACCCAAAGGGCCAGTGGTGTAGTGGAGGCTCTACGCAGGTATAAACCATAAACCCAAAGGGCCGGTGGTGTAGTGGAGGCTCTACGCAGGTATAAACCGTAAACCCAAAGGGCCAGTGGTGTAGTGGAGGCTCTACGCAGGTATAAACCATAAACCCAAAGGGCCAGTGGTGTAGTGGAGGCTCTACGCAGGTATAAACCGTAAACCCAAAGGGCCAGTGGTGTACTGGAGGCTCTACTCAGGTATAACCGTAAACCCAAAGGGCCAGTGGTGTAGTGGAGGCTATAGACCAGGTATAAACCGTAAACCCAAAGGGCCAGTGGTGTAGTGGAGGCTCTACGCAGGTATAAACCGTAAACCCAAAGGGCCAGTGGTGTAGTGGAGGCTATAGACCAGGTATAAACCGTAAACCCAAAGGGCCAGTGGTGTAGTGGAGGCTCTACGCAGGTATAAACCGTAAACCCAAAGGGCCGGTGGTGTAGTGGAGGCTCTACGCAGGTATAAACCGTAAACCCAAAGAGCCGGTGGTGTAGTGGAGGCTATAGACCACGTATAAACCGTAAACCCAAAGGGCCAGTGGTGTAGTGGAGGCTCTACGCAGGTATAAACCGTAAACCCAAAGGGCCAGTGGTGTAGTGGAGGCTCTACGCAGGTATAAACCGTAAACCCAAAGGGCCAGTGGTGTAGTGGAGGCTCTACGCAGGTATAAACCGTAAACCCAAAGGGCCAGTGGTGTAGTGGAGGCTATACGCAGGTATAAACCGTAAACCCAAAGGAACAGTGGTGTAGTGGAGGCTCTACGCAGGTATAAACCGTAAACCCAAAGGGCCAGTGGTGTAGTGGAGGCTCTACGCAGGTATAAACCGTAAACCCAAAGGGCCAGTGGTGTAGTGGAGCTAACTCTCTCTCCTCTGCTCTTGTCCTTCTAGACCTGTCTGCTGCCTTTGATACTGTGAACCATCAGATCCTCCTCTCCACCCTCTCCGAAATGGGCATCTCCGGCGCGGCTCACTCCTGGATTGCGTCCTACCTGACCGGTCGCTCCTACCAAGTGGCGTGGCGGGAAGCTGTCTCCGCACCACGTGCTCTCACCACTGGTGTCCCCCAGGGATCGGTTCTGGGCCCTCTCCTTTTCTCCCTATACACCAAGTCACTTGGCTCTGTCATATCCTCACATGGCCTTTCCTATCATTGCTACGCTGACGATACACAACTAATCTTCTCCTTTCCCCCTTCTGATAACCAGGTGGCGAATCGCATCTCTGCATGTCTGGCAGACATATCAGTATGGATGACGGATCACCACCTCAAGCTGAACCCTGGCAAGACGGAGCTGCTCTTCCTCCCGGGGAAGGACTGCCCGTTCCATGATCTCGCCATCACGGTAGACAACTCCGCTGTGTCCTCCTCCCAGAGTGCGAAGAGCCTAGGCGTGACCCTGGACAACACCCTGTCGTTCTCCGCCAACATCAAGGCGGTGACCCGCTCCTGCAGGTTCATGCTCTACAACATTCGGAGAGTGCGACCCTGCCTTACACAGGAAGCGGCGCAGGTCCTGGTCCAGGCACTTGTCATCTCCCGTCTGGACTACTGCAACTCGCTGTTGGCTGGGCTCCCTGCCTGTGCCATTAAACCCCTACAACTCATCCAGAATGCCGCAGCCCGTCTGGTGTTCAACCTTCCCAAGTTCTCTCACGTCACCCCCCTCCTCCGCACACTCCACTGGCTTCCAATTGAAGCTCGCATCCGCTACAAGACCATGGTGCTTGCCTTTGGAGCAGTGAGGGGAACGGCACCCCTGTACCTTCAGGCTCTGATCAGTCCCTACACCCAAACGAGGACATTGCGTTCATCCACCTCTGGCCTGCTGGCTCCCCTTCCTCTGCGGAAGCACAGCTCCCGCTCAGCCCAGTCAAAACTGTTCGCTGCTCTGGCACCCCAATGGTGGAACAAGCTCCCTCACGACGCCAGGACAGCGGAGTCACTCACCACCTTCCGGAGACATTTGAAACCCCACCTCTTTAAGGAATACCTGGGATAGGCTAAAGTATTCCTTCTAACCCCCCCCCCCCCCCCCCCCAAATTGTAAAGTGGTTATCCCACTGGCTATAGGGTGAACGCACCAATTTGTGAGTCGCTCTGGATAAGAGCGTCTGCTAAATGACGTTAATGTGCCCTTGAGCAAGGCACTTAACCCTAATTGCTCCTGTAAGTCGCTCTGGTTAAGAGCGTCTGCTAAATGACTAAAATGTAAATGTAATGTAAATATACACCAGGTATAAACCGTAAACCCAAAGGGCCAGTGGTGTAGTGGAGGCTCTACGCAGGTATAAACCGTAAACCCAAAGGGCCAGTGGTGTAGTGGAGGCTCTACGCAGGTATAAACCGTAAACCCAAAGGGCCAGGGGTGTAGTGGAGGCTCTACGCAGGTATAAACCGTAAACCCAAAGGGCCAGTGGTGTAGTGGAGATTCTACGCAGGTATAAACCGTAAACCCAAAGGGCCAGTGGTGTAGTGGAGGCTCTACGCAGGTATAAACCGTAAACCCAAAGGGCCAGTGGTGTAGTGGAGGCTCTACGCAGGTATAAACCGTAAACCCAAAGGGCCAGTGGTGTAGTGGAGGCTCTACGCAGGTATAAACCGTAAACCCAAAGGGCCAGGGGTGTAGTGGAGGCTCTACGCAGGTATAAACCGTAAACCCAAAGGGCCAGTGGTGTAGTGGAGATTCTACGCAGGTATAAACCGTAAACCCAAAGGGCCAGTGGTGTAGTGGAGGCTCTACGCAGGTATAAACCGTAAACCCAAAGGGCCAGTGGTGTAGTGGAGGCTCTACGCAGGTATAAACCGTAAAACCCAAAGGGCCAGTGGTGTAGTGGAGGCTATAGACCAGGTATAAACCGTAAACCCAAAGGGCCAGTGGTGTAGTGGAGGCTCTATGTAGGTATAAACCGTAAACCCAAAGGGCCGGTGGTGTAGTGGAGGCTCTACGCAGGTAAAAACCGTAAACCCAAAGGGCCAGTGGTGTAGTGGAGGCTCTACGCAGGTATAAACCGTAAACCCAAAGGGCCAGTGGTGTAGTGGAGGCTCTACGCAGGTATAAACCGTAAACCCAAAGGGCCGGTGGTGTAGTGGAGGCTCTACGCAGGTATAAACCGTAAACCCAAAGGGCCGGTGGTGTAGTGGAGGCTCTACGCAGGTATAAACCGTAAACCCAAAGGGCCAGTGGTGTAGTGGAGGCTCTACGCAGGTATAAACCGTAAATCCAAAGGGCCAGTGGTGTAGTGGAGGCTCTACGCAGGTATAAACCGTAAACCCAAAGGCCAGTGGTGTAGTGGAGGCTCTACGCAGGTATAAACCGTAAACCCAAAGGGCCAGTGGTGTAGTGGAGGCTCTACGCAGGTATAAACCATAAACCCAAAGGGCCGGTGCTGTAGTGGAGGCTCTACGCAGGTATAAACCGTAAACCCAAAGGGCCAGTGGTGTAGTGGAGGCTCTACGCAGGTATAAACCATAAACCCAAAGGGCCAGTGGTGTAGTGGAGGCTCTACGCAGGTATAAACCGTAAACCCAAAGGGCCAGTGGTGTAGTGGAGGCTCTACGCAGGTATAAACCGTAAACCCAAAGGGCCAGTGGTGTAGTGGAGGCTATAGACCAGGTATAAACCGTAAACCCAAAGGGCAAGTGGTGTAGTGGAGGCTCTACGCAGGTATAAACCGTAAACCCAAAGGGCCAGTGGTGTAGTGGAGGCTATAGACCAGGTATAAACCGTAAACCCAAAGGGCCAGTGGTGTAGTGGAGGCTCTACGCAGGTATAAACCGTAAACCCAAAGGGCCGGTGGTGTAGTGGAGGCTCTACGCAGGTATAAACCGTAAACCCAAAGGGCCGGTGGTGTAGTGGAGGCTATAGACCACGTATAAACCGTAAACCCAAAGGGCCAGTGGTGTAGTGGAGGCTCTACGCAGGTATAAACCGTAAACCCAAAGGGCCAGTGGTGTAGTGGAGGCTCTACGCAGGTATAAACCGTAAACCCAAAGGGTCAGTGGTGTAGTGGAGGCTCTACGCAGGTATAAAACGTAAACCCAAAGGGCCAGTGGTGTAGTGGAGGCTATACGCAGGTATAAACCGTAAACCCAAAGGGCCAGTGGTGTAGTGGAGGCTCTACGCAGGTATAAACCGTAAACCCAAAGGGCCAGTGGTGTAGTGGAGGCTCTACGCAGGTATAAACCGTAAACCCAAAGGGCCAGTGGTGTAGTGGAGGCTATAGACCAGGTATAAACCGTAAACCCAAAGGGCCAGTGGTGTAGTGGAGGCTCTACGCAGGTATAAACCGTAAACCCAAAGGGCCAGTGGTGTAGTGGAGGCTCTACGCAGGTATAAACCGTAAACCCAAAGGGCCAGGGGTGTAGTGGAGGCTCTACGCAGGTATAAACCGTAAACCCAAAGGGCCAGTGGTGTAGTGGAGGCTCTACGCAGGTATAAACCGTAACCCCAAAGGGCCAGTGGTGTAGTGGAGGCTCTACGCAGGTATAAACCGTAAACCCAAAGGGCCAGTGGTGTAGTGGAGGCTCTACGCAGGTATAAACCGTAAACCCAAAGGGCCAGTGGTGTAGTGGAGGCTATAGACCAGGTATAAACCGTAAACCCAAAGGGCCAGTGGTGTAGTGGAGGCTCTATGTAGGTATAAACCGTAAACCCAAAGGGCCGGTGGTGTAGTGGAGGCTCTACGCGGGTATAAACCGTAAACCCAAAGGGCCAGTGGTGTAGTGGAGGCTCTACGCAGGTATAAACCGTAAACCCAAAGGGCCAGTGGTGTAGTGGAGGCTCTACGCAGGTATAAACCGTAAACCCAAAGGGCCGGTCGTGTAGTGGAGGCTCTACGCAGGTATAAACCGTAAACCCAAAGGGCCAGTGGTGTAGTGGAGGCTATACGCAGGTATAAACCGTAAACCCAAAGGGCCAGTGGTGTAGTGGAGGCTCTACGCAGGTATAAACCGTAAACCCAAAGGGCCAGTGGTGTAGTGGAGGCTCTACGCAGGTATAAACCGTAAACCCAAAGGGCCAGTGGTGTAGTGGAGGCTATACGCAGGTATAAACCGTAAACCCAAAGGGCCAGTGGTGTAGTGGAGGCTCTACGCAGGTATAAACCGTAAACCCAAAGGGCCAGTGGTGTAGTGGAGGCTCTACGCAGCTATAAACCGTAAACCCAAAGGGCCAGTGGTGTAGTGGAGGCTCTACGCAGGTATAAACCGTAAACCCAAAGGGCCAGTGGTGTAGTGGAGGCTCTACGCAGGTATAAACCGTAAACCCAAAGGGCCAGTGGTGTAGTGGAGGCTATAGACCAGGTATAAACCGTAAACCCAAAGGGCCAGTGGTGTAGTGGAGGCTATACGCAGGTATAAACCGTAAACCCAAAGGGCCAGTGGTGTAGTGGAGGCTCTACGCAGGTATAAACCGTAAACCCAAAGGGCCAGTGGTGTAGTGGAGGCTCTACGCAGGTATAAACCGTAAACCCAAAGGGCCAGTGGTGTAGTGGAGGCTATAGACCAGGTATAAACCGTAAACCCAAAGGGCCAGTGGTGTAGTGGAGGCTCTACGCAGGTATAAACCGTAAACCCAAAGGGCCAGTGGTGTAGTGGAGGCTCTACGCAGGTATAAACCGTAAACCCAAAGGGCCAGGGGTGTAGTGGAGGCTCTACGCAGGTATAAACCGTAAACCCAAAGGGCCAGTGGTGTAGTGGAGGCTCTACGCAGGTATAAACCGTAACCCCAAAGGGCCAGTGGTGTAGTGGAGGCTCTACGCAGGTATAAACCGTAAACCCAAAGGGCCAGTGGTGTAGTGGAGGCTCTACGCAGGTATAAACCGTAAACCCAAAGGGCCAGTGGTGTAGTGGAGGCTATAGACCAGGTATAAACCGTAAACCCAAAGGGCCAGTGGTGTAGTGGAGGCTCTATGTAGGTATAAACCGTAAACCCAAAGGGCCGGTGGTGTAGTGGAGGCTCTACGCGGGTATAAACCGTAAACCCAAAGGGCCAGTGGTGTAGTGGAGGCTCTACGCAGGTATAAACCGTAAACCCAAAGGGCCAGTGGTGTAGTGGAGGCTCTACGCAGGTATAAACCGTAAACCCAAAGGGCCGGTCGTGTAGTGGAGGCTCTACGCAGGTATAAACCGTAAACCCAAAGGGCCAGTGGTGTAGTGGAGGCTATACGCAGGTATAAACCGTAAACCCAAAGGGCCAGTGGTGTAGTGGAGGCTCTACGCAGGTATAAACCGTAAACCCAAAGGGCCAGTGGTGTAGTGGAGGCTCTACGCAGGTATAAACCGTAAACCCAAAGGGCCAGTGGTGTAGTGGAGGCTATACGCAGGTATAAACCGTAAACCCAAAGGGCCAGTGGTGTAGTGGAGGCTCTACGCAGGTATAAACCGTAAACCCAAAGGGCCAGTGGTGTAGTGGAGGCTCTACGCAGCTATAAACCGTAAACCCAAAGGGCCAGTGGTGTAGTGGAGGCTCTACGCAGGTATAAACCGTAAACCCAAAGGGCCAGTGGTGTAGTGGAGGCTCTACGCAGGTATAAACCGTAAACCCAAAGGGCCAGTGGTGTAGTGGAGGCTATAGACCAGGTATAAACCGTAAACCCAAAGGGCCAGTGGTGTAGTGGAGGCTCTACGCAGGTATAAACCGTAAACCCAAAGGGCCAGTGGTGTAGTGGAGGCTATAGACCAGGTATAAACCGTAAACCCAAAGGGCCAGTGGTGTAGTGGAGGCTCTACGCAGGTATAAACCGTAAACCCAAAGGGCCAGTGGTGTAGTGGAGGCTCTACGCAGGTATAAACCGTAAACCCAAAGGGCCAGTGGTGTAGTGGAGGCTCTACGCAGGTATAAACCGTAAACCCAAAGGGCCAGTGGTGTAGTGGAGGCTCTACGCAGGTATAAACCGTAAACCCAAAGGGCGAGTGGTGTAGTGGAGGCTCTACGCAGGTATAAACCGTAAACCCAAAGGGCCAGTGGTGTAGTGGAGGCTCTACGCAGGTATAAACCGTAAACCCAAAGGGCCAGTGGTGTAGTGGAGGCTCTACGCAGGTATAAACCGTAAACCCAAAGGGCCAGTGGTGTAGTGGAGGCTCTACGCAGGTATAAACCGTAAACCCAAAGGGCCAGTGGTGTAGTGGAGGCTCTACGCAGGTATAAACCGTAAACCCAAAGGGCCAGTGGTGTAGTGGAGGCTATAGACCAGGTATAAACCGTAAACCCAAAGGGCCAGTGGTGTAGTGGAGGCTCTACGCAGGTATAAACCGTAAACCCAAAGGGCCAGTGGTGTAGTGGAGGCTCTACGCAGGTATAAACCGTAAACCCAAAGGGCCAGTGGTGTAGTGGAGGCTATAGACCAGGTATAAACCGTAAACCCAAAGGGCCAGTGGTGTAGTGGAGGCTCTACGCAGGTATAAACCGTAAACCCAAAGGGCCAGTGGTGTAGTGGAGGCTCTATGCAGGAATAAACCGTAAACCCAAAGGGCCAGTGGTGTAGTGGAGGCTCTACGCAGGTATAAACCGTAAACCCAAAGGGCCAGTGGTGTAGTGGAGGCTCTACGCAGGTATAAACCGTAAACCCAAAGGGCCAGTGGTGTAGTGGAGGCTCTACGCAGGTATAAACCGTAAACCCAAAGGGCCAGTGGTGTAGTGGAGAATCTACGCAGGTATAAACCGTAAACCCAAAGGGCCAGTGGTGTAGTGGAGGCTATAGACCAGGTATAAACCGTAAACCCAAAGGGCCAGTGGTGTAGTGGAGGCTCTACGCAGGTATAAACCGTAAACCCAAAGGGCCAGTGGTGTAGTGGAGGCTCTACGCAGGTATAAACCGTAACCCCAAAGGGCCAGGGGTGTAGTGGAGGCTCTACGCAGGTATAAACCGTAAACCCAAAGGGCCAGTGGTGTAGTGGAGGCTCTACGCAGGTATAAACCGTAAACCCAAAGGGCCAGTGGTGTAGTGGAGGCTCTACGCAGGTATAAACCGTAAACCCAAAGGGCCGGTGGTGTAGTGGAGGCTCTACGCAGGTATAAACCGTAAACCCAAAGGGCCAGTGGTGTAGTGGAGGCTATACGCAGGTATAAACCGTAAACCCAAAGGGCCAGTGGTGTAGTGGAGGCTCTACGCAGGTATTAACCGTAAACCCAAAGGGCCAGTGGTGTAGTGGAGGCTCTACGCAGGTATAAACCGTAAACCCAAAGGGCCAGTGGTGTAGTGGAGGCTATAC
The DNA here is from genome assembly GCF_964263955.1 of Coregonus lavaretus. Taxonomy (NCBI): domain Eukaryota; kingdom Metazoa; phylum Chordata; class Actinopteri; order Salmoniformes; family Salmonidae; genus Coregonus; species Coregonus lavaretus. The sequence continues at coordinate 363,223 of NW_028158792.1, read as the reverse complement.
GCAGGTATAAACCGTAAACCCAAAGGGCCAGTGGTGTAGTGGAGGCTCTACGCAGGTATAAACCGTAAACCCAAAGGGCCAGTGGTGTAGTGGAGGCTCTACGCAGCTATAAACCGTAAACCCAAAGGGCCAGTGGTGTAGTGGAGGCTCTACGCAGGTATAAACCGTAAACCCAAAGGGCCAGTGGTGTAGTGGAGGCTCTACGCAGGTATAAACCGTAAACCCAAAGGGCCAGTGGTGTAGTGGAGGCTATAGACCAGGTATAAACCGTAAACCCAAAGGGCCAGTGGTGTAGTGGAGGCTCTACGCAGGTATAAACCGTAAACCCAAAGGGCCAGTGGTGTAGTGGAGGCTATAGACCAGGTATAAACCGTAAACCCAAAGGGCCAGTGGTGTAGTGGAGGCTCTACGCAGGTATAAACCGTAAACCCAAAGGGCCAGTGGTGTAGTGGAGGCTCTACGCAGGTATAAACCGTAAACCCAAAGGGCCAGTGGTGTAGTGGAGGCTCTACGCAGGTATAAACCGTAAACCCAAAGGGCCAGTGGTGTAGTGGAGGCTCTACGCAGGTATAAACCGTAAACCCAAAGGGCGAGTGGTGTAGTGGAGGCTCTACGCAGGTATAAACCGTAAACCCAAAGGGCCAGTCGTGTAGTGGAGGCTCTACGCAGGTATAAACCGTAAACCCAAAGGGCCAGTGGTGTAGTGGAGGCTCTACGCAGGTATAAACCGTAAACCCAAAGGGCCAGTGGTGTAGTGGAGGCTCTACGCAGGTATAAACCGTAAACCCAAAGGGCCAGTGGTGTAGTGGAGGCTCTACGCAGGTATAAACCGTAAACCCAAAGGGCCAGTGGTGTAGTGGAGGCTCTACGCAGGTATAAACCGTAAACCCAAAGGGCCAGTGGTGTAGTGGAGGCTATAGACCAGGTATAAACCGTAAACCCAAAGGGCCAGTGGTGTAGTGGAGGCTCTACGCAGGTATAAACCGTAAACCCAAAGGGCCAGTGGTGTAGTGGAGGCTCTACGCAGGTATAAACCGTAAACCCAAAGGGCCAGTGGTGTAGTGGAGGCTCTACGCAGGTATAAACCGTAAACCCAAAGGGCCAGTGGTGTAGTGGAGGCTCTACGCAGGTATAAACCGTAAACCCAAAGGGCGAGTGGTGTAGTGGAGGCTCTACGCAGGTATAAACCGTAAACCCAAAGGGCCAGTGGTGTAGTGGAGGCTCTACGCAGGTATAAACCGTAAACCCAAAGGGCCAGTGGTGTAGTGGAGGCTCTACGCAGGTATAAACCGTAAACCCAAAGGGCCAGTGGTGTAGTGGAGGCTCTACGCAGGTATAAACCGTAAACCCAAAGGGCCAGTGGTGTAGTGGAGGCTCTACGCAGGTATAAACCGTAAACCCAAAGGGCCAGTGGTGTAGTGGAGGCTCTACGCAGGTATAAACCGTAAACCCAAAGGGCCAGTGGTGTAGTGGAGGCTATAGACCAGGTATAAACCGTAAACCCAAAGGGCCAGTGGTGTAGTGGAGGCTCTACGCAGGTATAAACCGTAAACCCAAAGGGCCAGTGGTGTAGTGGAGGCTCTACGCAGGTATAAACCGTAAACCCAAAGGGCCAGTGGTGTAGTGGAGGCTCTACGCAGGAATAAACCGTAAACCCAAAGGGCCAATGGTGTAGTGGAGGCTCTACGCAGGTATAAACCGTAAACCCAAAGGGCCAGTGGTGTAGTGGAGGCTCTACGCAGGTATAAACCGTAAACCCAAAGGGCCAGTGGTGTAGTGGAGGCTCTACGCAGGTATAAACCGTAAACCCAAAGGGCCAGTGGTGTAGTGGAGGCTCTACGCAGGTATAAACCGTAAACCCAAAGGGCCAGTGGTGTAGTGGAGGCTATACGCAGGTATAAACCGTAAACCCAAAGGGCCAGTGGTGTAGTGGAGGCTCTACGCAGGTATTAACCGTAAACCCAAAGGGCCAGTGGTGTAGTGGAGGCTCTACGCAGGTATAAACCGTAAACCCAAAGGGCCAGTGGTGTAGTGGAGGCTATACGCAGGTATAAACCGTAAACCCAAAGGGCCAGTGGTGTAGTGGAGGCTCTACGCAGGTATAAACCGTAAACCCAAAGGGCCAGTGGTGTAGTGGAGGCTCTACGCAGCTATAAACCGTAAACCCAAAGGGCCAGTGGTGTAGTGGAGGCTCTACGCAGGTATAAACCGTAAACCCAAAGGGCCAGTGGTGTAGTGGAGGCTCTACGCAGGTATAAACCGTAAACCCAAAGGGCCAGTGGTGTAGTGGAGGCTATAGACCAGGTATAAACCGTAAACCCAAAGGGCCAGTGGTGTAGTGGAGGCTATAGACCAGGTATAAACCGTAAACCCAAAGGGCCAGTGGTGTAGTGGAGGCTCTACGCAGGTATAAACCGTAAACCCAAAGGGCCAGTGGTGTAGTGGAGGCTCTACGCAGGTATAAACCGTAAACCCAAAGGGCCAGTGGTGTAGTGGAGGCTCTACGCAGGTATAAACCGTAAACCCAAAGGGCCAGTGGTGTAGTGGAGGCTCTACGCAGGTATAAACCGTAAACCCAAAGGGCGAGTGGTGTAGTGGAGGCTCTACGCAGGTATAAACCGTAAACCCAAAGGGCCAGTGGTGTAGTGGAGGCTCTACGCAGGTATAAACCGTAAACCCAAAGGGCCAGTGGTGTAGTGGAGGCTCTACGCAGGTATAAACCGTAAACCCAAAGGGCCAGTGGTGTAGTGGAGGCTCTACGCAGGTATAAACCGTAAACCCAAAGGGCCAGTGGTGTAGTGGAGGCTCTACGCAGGTATAAACCGTAAACCCAAAGGGCCAGTGGTGTAGTGGAGGCTCTACGCAGGTATAAACCGTAAACCCAAAGGGCCAGTGGTGTAGTGGAGGCTATAGACCAGGTATAAACCGTAAACCCAAAGGGCCAGTGGTGTAGTGGAGGCTCTACGCAGGTATAAACCGTAAACCCAAAGGGCCAGTGGTGTAGTGGAGGCTCTACGCAGGTATAAACCGTAAACCCAAAGGGCCAGTGGTGTAGTGGAGGCTCTACGCAGGAATAAACCGTAAACCCAAAGGGCCAATGGTGTAGTGGAGGCTCTACGCAGGTATAAACCGTAAACCCAAAGGGCCAGTGGTGTAGTGGAGGCTCTACGCAGGTATAAACCGTAAACCCAAAGGGCCAGTGGTGTAGTGGAGGCTCTACGCAGGTATAAACCGTAAACCCAAAGGGCCAGTGGTGTAGTGGAGGCTCTACGCAGGTATAAACCGTAAACCCAAAGGGCCAGTGGTGTAGTGGAGGCTCTACGCAGGTATAAACCGTAAACCCAAAGGGCCAGTGGTGTAGTGGAGGCTCTACGCAGGTATAAACCGTAAACCCAAAGGGCCAGTGGTGTAGTGGAGGCTCTACGCAGGTATAAACCGTAAACCCAAAGGGCCAGTGGTGTAGTGGAGGCTCTACGCAGGTATAAACCGTAAACCCAAAGGGCCGGTGGTGTAGTGGAGGGTCTACGCAGGTATAAACCGTAAACCCAAAGGGCCAGTGGTGTAGTGGAGGCTCTACGCAGGTATAAACCGTAAACCCAAAGGGCCAGTGGTGTAGTGGAGGCTCTACGCAGGTATAAACCGTAAACCCAAAGGGCCAGTGGTGTAGTGGAGGCTCTACGCAGGTATAAACCGTAAACCCAAAGGGCCAGTGGTGTAGTGGAGGCTCTACGCAGGTATAAACCGTAAACCCAAAGGGCCAGTGGTGTAGTGGAGGCTCTACGCAGGTATAAACCGTAAACCCAAAGGGCCAGTGGTGTAGTGGAGGCTCTACGCAGGTATAAACCGTAAACCCAAAGGGCCAGTGGTGTAGTGGAGGCTCTACGCAGGTATAAACCGTAAACCCAAAGGGCCAGTGGTGTAGTGGAGGCTCTACGCAGGTATAAACCGTAAACCCAAAGGGCCAGTGGTGTAGTGGAGGCTCTACGCAGGTATAAACCGTAAACCCAAAGGGCCAGTGGTGTAGTGGAGGCTCTACGCAGGTATAAACCGTAAACCCAAAGGGCCAGTGGTGTAGTGGAGGCTCTACGCATGTATAAACCGTAAACCCACTTCCTTTTTCAGTGGGCATTGCGTAATACTCATTGGTTAATCCCTACTGATGCATGTGATAGTAATTTAGTGGAGGAATACGACTTATCAATTCCAGAGCCTTCGGAAAGTATTCAGACCCCTTGACTTTTTACACACTGTGTTACGTTACAGCCTTATTCTCAAATGGATTACATATTTTTTCCCTCATCAATCTACACACAATACCCCCATAATGACAAAGCAAAAACAGTTTTAAAAAATGTGTGTGCAAATGTATTAATTTTTTTTTTAAACATTACGTATTCAGACCCTTTGCTATGAAACTCGAAATTGAGCTCAGGTGCATCCTGTTTCCATTGATCATCCTTGAGATGGTTCTACAACTTGTTTGGAGTCCACCTGTGGTAAATTCAATTGTTTTGCCATGATTTGGAAAGGCACACACCTGTCTATATAAGGTCCCACTGTTGACAATGCATGCCAGAGCAAAAACCAATCCATGAGGTCGAATGAATTGTCCGTAGAGCTCAGAAACAGGATTGTGTCGAGGCACAGATCCGGTGAAGGGTACCAAAACATTTCTGCAGCATTGAAGGTCCCCAAGAACACAGTGGCCTTAATGGAAGAAGTTTGGAACCACCAAGACTCTTCCTAGAGCTGGCCACCTGGCCAAACTGAGCAATCAGGGGAAAAGCATTGAAGGTCCCCAAGAACACATCATTCTTAATGGAAGAAGTTTGGAACCACCAAGACTCTTCCTAGAGCTGGCCACCTGGCCAAACTGAGCAATCAGGGGAAAAGGGCCTTGGTCAGGGAAGTGACCAAGAACCCGATGGTCACTCTGACAGAGCTCCAGAGTTCCTCTGTGGAGATGGGAGAACTTTCCAGAAGGACAACCATCTCTGCAGTACTCCACCAATCAAGCCTTTATGGTAGAGTGGCCAGACGGAAGCCACTCCTCAATAAAAGGCAAATGACAGCCCGCTTGGAGTTTGCCAAAAGGCACCTAAAGGACTTTCAGACCATGAGAAACAAGATTCTCTGGTCTGATGAAACCAAGAATGAACTCTTTGGCCTGAATGCCAAGCGTCACGTCTGGAGGAAACCTGGCACCATTTCTACGGTGAAGCATGGTTGTGGCAGCATCATGCTGTGGTGATGTTTTTCAGTGGCAGGGACTGGGAGACTAGTCAGGATCGAGGGAAAGATGAACGGAGCAAAGTACAGAGAGATCCTTTTTTACATGTTTCATTATTATTCTTATTATTAAATTTTTTTGTGATATCCAATTGGTAGTTACAGTCCCGTAGGGACTCGGGAGAGGCAAAGGTCGAGAGCCATGCGTCCTCCGAAACACGACCTGCAAAGCCGCACTGCTTCTTGACACACTGCTCGCTTAACGGGAAGCCAGCTGCACCGATGTGTCGGAGGAAACACTGTACAGCTGGTGACCTGAAGTCAGCGTGCATACGTCCGGCCGCACAAGGAGTCGCTAGAGCGCGATGGGACAAGGACATCCCGGCCGGCCAAACCCTCCCCTAACCCGGACGACGCTGGGCCAATTGTATGGGTCTCCCAGTCGCGGCTGGCTGCGATACAGCCCGGGATCGAACCCGGATCTGTAGTGATGCCTCTAGCACTGCGATGCAATGCCTTAGACCGCTGCACCACTCGGGAGGCCCACAGAGAGATCCTTGATGAAAATCTGCTCCAGAGCGCTCAGGACTTCAGACTGGGGTGAAGGTTCACCTTCCAACAGGACAACGACCCTGAGCACACAGCCAAGACAACGCAGGAGTGGCTTCGGTCTCTGAATGTCCTTGAGTGGCCCAGCCAGAGCCCGGACTTGAACCCGATCGAACATCTCTGGAGAGATCTGAAAATAGCTGTGCAGTGACACTCCCCATCCAACAAAATGTGGAAAAAGGGAAGGGGTCTGAATACTTTCCGAATGTTAGGGTTAGGGTTAGGGTTGCTGTCAGTTCCACTTTAAATGCAACAATGTTTCACACACAGAAGTTATTTTCAAAGAGATGGCTAACAACAGCAAGCTGCAATAAAAAGCACAGTTCCACCAGATGACGATCATTTGAAACTTAACTTCTTGTTGAAGTACTTGAGTGGCCCAGCCAGAGCCCGGACTTGAAACCGATCGAACATCTCTGGAGAGATCTGAAAATAGCTGTGCAGTGACGCTCCCCATCCAACCTGATATAGCTAACAAATTAGCAAAAACATCCTCTTTGATAACACCTGCTGCAACCGCTGCAAACTAGCCGACAACAAAAGCTAGCTAGCTAGACCGTGGGAAAACTATTGCTCGCTATTGTGCAGTGACCTGTTTGCCTTCAAGAAGGCAGAAGTTTTTGTAAAAACGTTCCCACCCATTAAGTCAAAATGTGATTGGTTGATTCTACTGTCACTCCAACATTTTCCCCCTAATACAGTTGAATGGCAGATGCCTTCTATTTGGCTTCTGATGACCTAGCCAATGGCTGACTTTGCCAGCTAGATTTATCTCCCCAGAGACCAGAAAATAATATTTGTATCTCTTCAGTGTTAACCGATTCCTTTCCAACAAAAGCTGCAGAGATTAAATCAGAACATCACTGAAAAGAATAATATAATTATAATTATAATTTAAATACTTAGCCCTTCTCTGAAGGCGTAGGAGGCCCATTGTTCATGTGTTTGGGTTAGTCATCATTTTTATCCCAAAGCATGCATTTTTTCACTAATCTGAATGTCTAAAGAATCCATATGTTGTTCTGAAATATGAACACAGAAATACTGGACATTTTGGACTCTTATTATGGTGGTGATTTGACAAAATTTCAATCATGGTCTTGAATTGGACTCCCATGGTCTTGACTCGGTCTCGGACCCCTTGTCCCCCTCCCGGTCTCGGTCTCGTACCCCTTGTCCCCCTCCCGGTCTCGGTCTCGGACCCCTTGTCCCCCTCCCGGTCTCGGTCTCGGACCCCTTGTCCCCCTCCCGGTCTCGGTCTCGGACCCCTTGTCCCCCTCCCGGTCTCGGTCTCGGACCCCTTGTCCCCCTCCCGGTCTCGGTCTTGACTCGGTCTCGGACCCCTTGTCCCCCTCCCGGTCTCGGTCTTGACTCGGTCTCGGACCCCTTGTCCCCCTCCCGGTCTCGGTCTTGACTCGGTCTCGGACCCCTTGTCCCCCTCCCGGTCTCGGTCTCGGACCCCTTGTCCCCCTTCCGGTCTCGGTCTTGACTCGGTCTCAACCCCACGCCGGTCTTTCGAAAATGTGCAAGAATTGAAGGTGCCAACAAATGTTATAGTCATCATAACAATATTTTACTGTCATATACAAAAATCAGGTCCTCCCTCGACTGGCATCGATTAACTTCGCTCTTTTCAGCTTCTGCCCACCACCTGATAACACAACCACACCACAGATAGAACAATGAGCCAGATATTTCACCTGATGTATAAATGTTAAGCATCCGGTTGACGTTTCCACTCACTACCAAATATGGTGATGAGAGGAAGCCCAGTGGCGGGAGAAGATGGAGATCGAGTCAGACATTCTGCACATTTTCTCCTCGATTAAACATTTAATCTCAATACAGTTTTTATGTTTCCAAAACTTGAATCTATAATAAACACAGAAGGAAGGAAGTGGCCGGCAGTGACAGGAAGTGGGAGAAGATGGAGCGAGATGGATTTTGGCCGACATTATGCTAATTTTCTCATGATGAACGTTTGATCTCAATACAGTTTTCTATTTTCAAAACTAGAATCTGTGTCAAACAGAGTGGACTACGTTTTGTAGACTTTAACCTTTGACAAAGTTTCTAATAATTGTGTTGTTTAGAAGGAGTGCAAGGGCGAATTGAGTTATTGCAGAGTAGGCGTTCCCTAACGGAGATATGCAAATAAATGCTAGAACGCGCCAATAGGAGCTCTCTTGCTCCTGCTTGGCTCTGCCCACCTCCTTGCTTGTTCTGCCCACTATGATTAATTTGCTCCCATTGGAAACGACAGGCTCTGGTCTATCTTGGGTTAGTTCAAGTCTTTGGCCACACAAGTCCAGGTGTGGCTAACGTTAGCCAGCTTGAGCTAGCTGCAGAGATAGAGTTCAAACTCGGTAGCACAGAGTAGACCAATATGCATGTTACTGTTCAATAAAAAATATTTTAAACAATAAATAAAAAAAGAGTACATCAATATGACGTTGAGAAATAATGCATTGTGGGTAGTTTAGAAGATATCCGGAAATAAGTGAATAAATATGTAATAATGCTAAAACATAACTGTTTGTCCTTAATAGGTAACCAGATCGTGACTACAACTAAGTTACTAAGTATTTAACCACACTGTGTTGTTACATTGGCTTCCTACCCTTTACAGTAGCTGGCTAGGCTATTCAAACTGTAACATTGACTAGCTTTCAATACATTTGATAAATGGTCCATGGAGTTACCTCTTCATTCTATCAAGACAATTCGTATTGCATGCTGAATATTTCAAGTGCACTCGAAACATTATATTTATCTGATTTCAGTCTTCGGGAGCTAGATATATCTGTTTCTCTTCATCAAACAGCAGTTTTCACAAGAGGCTGTAGTTACATCGTAGACAGAAGCAGGCCATTGGCTGCCTCCATCACGAGGGGTATGTACGGGACCTCTGATTGGTTCCACGTTTAGGAGTTCGGAAAATACATACTTTTTATGAGGAAATGTGCAAGAATTGAAGGCGACAACAAACGTTATAGTCATCATAATATTTTACTGTGATATTTTACCCACTCCAGTCAGCAGATGGCGATGTGGGGCTTTAAGGCTATGCTGCTAGTGTGACGTATAATCTAGTGGACGGGACGCTTCTTTCAACAGCAGCAACAGTTAGTCAGACACCTCGGTAGCTTGCTAGACAAAATAGCCCAACCAATAAAGCTCTTTAGACGCTTTCGTGTATATTAGCCACTGTGTTTTAAACCCACTTCTGTCGTCTAGTTAGTTATCCCATTTAATTTCATATTTACGGTGTTGTTGTTATTGGTCAGCTAGCTGGCTGGTTAAGTTAGCACTAGCCTAGCTAGCTAACATCCCCGACCATGAGCTCACTAAGCTACTCTCCTCCTGCTAAAGAAGAGGAGGTCTGCTGGACAGAGAAAGAAGCTCTAGTGAAAGAGGAGGAGGAAGAGGAGGATGTTACAATACAAAAACAAGTAGAGGGTGAAGATGTTACCGTGAATTCCAAGATGGCGTAGCAGTACGGTCGCTTTTATTTTTCGTCCTGTGTAAATATCCCGTTTCTTGTTTTTTTGTCTATATTTCTCAATTTTTTTACTTTCATTCTTTAACTAAATATACTCTCCTGCAACCCGCCTCACCCAACGTGGAAAGGATTATATTATTTCTTTATAACTTTCATCAAGAACCGTAAACAGAAACGTGTGTAGCAGCAATCTGAATTGGCTACCTGCTATTAGTTACTGCTATTAGTTACCGTTAGCGTCTCCACCACTGTCCGTGGCCTACACTATCCACCAGCCAGCTCTAGCTAGCCTGGACAATTCGTCGGCCAGTCTGCACAGCGTGCTATCGACCCAGCGTGCTATCGACCCATAGCTTATTGGACTTTCTGCCGGAATCACTGGACCCTAGTACTTTTGGAGGTCTCCTTTACCACACTGGGGCGCCAATCTTGTTGCCAGACGTCCTTTTAGCCAAAAGATGCAACAACTTCCTTGTCACTCCTAGTCACCAGATGTAATCCAGTGGGAACTGTGTCACCAAACCAACAGACAGCAAAGCAAGTGGTGTTTCTCCACACCGATGGCTGTAATTTGGGAGTTCATCAGGGACCTCATTGGCCAGTCTCACAGTTGCATCTGTTTGAGGGAAAGTCATTCTGTTCTCGTAGTAGAACCATTTTTGAGTGCACTTGTCACATCCACAGCGTCCACTGTGGCCCTTAACATTTCCCCCCCAATTGCCTGAGCAGGGGTGTCACAGATGAACGCTGACATCTTGAAAGGAAGCCGTGTCCCTTCCGAACTCCTTCCCTTTCCGGTGGCTGTGCCTCCTCAACAAAATGATTCAAAAACCCAGACTGTTTGGCTTCTTCTTCCCAAAGTAAAGGCCAATGAGAAACGGGAGTTTGTTTTGCTGGACATTATCCACCTATTGCTAAATTCATCCAAGGATTGGCCAGAACTGGGCAGTTGAACTTTTGTAAAGTGGGAGTGCCATCAATGTTGATTTGGATAGAAATTGACTTAAATGTCTGCAAGTCTGGGAATTCTGGGCCAGTATTCCATGCTCAATTCCAGAATGGTGATATATACCGTGGTCCTCTGTAGCTGAACTGGTAGAGGACGGCGCTTGTAACGCCAAGGTAGTGGGTTCGATCCCCGGGACCACCCATACACAAAAAAATTATGCACGCATGACTGTAAGTCGCTTTGGATAAAAGCGTCTGCTAAATGGCATATTATTATTATTATATACCTCCAGAGGTCTGTTCTTTTCCCAGCAGGGTTCTTGGGTCTTTAGGCAGGTCTGGATGATCCTTGGAGAGAATTGTCAATCGTTTTCGAGAGTGCAATGTGAGGGAAAATGTTGTCAATAACCAACTCTGCCGATTGTGTCCTAGAGTCCTAACTATCTTCAGTGCTTGAGGGAATGTCAGAAGGGGGCTTCACACTCAGCATCTACAAACCTGTTGGTTTGTTGCTGTTGCCACAATGGTTGCAGTTTGCCGATGGCCTGTTGGATCCATGCCATGATGACTTCACTTTGAAGAGGAATCTCCCCCCAGTGGTACAGTCTGGAATAGCAGCATCCATGCCAGATGACTTCACTTTGAAGAGGAAGCCCCCCCCCCATGACGGCCATAAAAAAGCCAGACTACAGTTTGCAATTGCACGTGGGGACAAAGATCGTACTTTTTTTGAGAAATGTCCTCTGGTCTGATGAAACAAAAATATAACTGTTTGGCCATAATGACCATTGTTATGTTTGGAGGAAAAAGGGGGTCTTGCAAGCCGAAGAACACCATCCCAACCGTGAAGCACGGGGGTGGCAGCATTATGCTGTTGGAGTGGTTTGCTGCAGGAGGGACTGGTGCACTTCACAAAATAGATGGCATCATGAGGAAGGAAAATTATGTGGATGTATTGAAGCAACATCTCATGACATCAGTCAGGAAGTTAAAGCTTGGTCACAAATGGGTCTTCCAAATGGACAATGTCCTAAGCATACTTCCAAAGTTGTGGCAAAATGGCTTAAGGACAACAAAGTCAATGTATTGGAGTGGCCATCACAAAGCCCTGACCTCAATCCTATAGAAAATGTGTGGGCAGAACTGAAAAAGCGTGTGCGAACAAAGAGGCCTACAAACCTGATTCAGTTACACCAGCTCTGTCAGGAGGAATGGGCCAAAATTCAACCAACTTATTGTGGGAAGCTTGTGGAAGGCTACCCGAAACGTTTGACCCAAGTTAAACAATTTAAAGTCAATGCTACCAAATACTAATTGAGTGTATGTAACCTTCTGACCCACTGGGAATGTGATGAAAAAAATTAAAGCTGAAATAAATCATTCTCTCTACTATTATTCTGACATTTCACATTCTTAAAATAAAGTGGTGATCCTAACTGACCTAAGACAGGGAATTTTTACTAGGATTAAATGTCAGGAATTGTGAAAAACTGAGTTTAAATGTATCTGGCTAAGGTGTATGTAAACTTCCGACTTCAACTGTATACCAGGCAGGGCAGTAACTACACCAGTGAGAGGAACCAATTAAGTTCTTGCCTAGCAACAGAGATGTACCCATGTTTAACTCTGGCTCCGTGTTCGTCATGTTGTGATTAACATTTACATTTTCGTCATTTAGCAGACGCATTTAGTCAGCCACCAATTGTGCAAGTTCTCCCACTTAAAAAGATGAGAGAGGCCTGTAATTTTCATCATAGGTACACGTCAACTATGACAGACAAATTGAGATAAAAAAAAATCCAGAAAATCATATTGTAGGATTTTTTATGAATTTATTTGCAAATTATGGTGGAAAATAAGTATTTGGTCAAAAACAAAAGTTTCTCAATACTTTGTTATATACCCTTTGTTGGCAATGACACAGGTCAAAAGCTCTGTTTCAAACATAATGTCTATTTAAGGCAGTTATCTTGCAATTGTATAAGCAATACATGAACTAGAAATTATTTCTAATATTATTTCTCATAATATAATTTATTAATGTTTACAAGGTCTAGTAATGCTTGCTCTCCATTTTGGACACTTCCCTAACAACAGACTTCTGAATCTAAGCAGAACCTGTTTACTTCCCTAACAACCGACTTCTGAATCTAAGCAGAACCTGTTCACTTCCCTAACAACCGACTTCTGAATCTAAGCAGAACCTGTTGACTTCCCTAACAACCGACTTCTGAATCTAAGCAGAACCTTGTTTAGGGGATTAAGAGACATGTCCGTGGACACTCGTAACCGGAAAAACCTTTGTTACATACATCTACTACATAGGTTAAGACATGAGAGAGGCGTAGTCTATCTTTTTTAGGATTCCTGGTTTTCCTCAGGCGTCCCCCATATGGGACTCCCAGTTCCAACACCAAAATCCATTTCAAATGTTACCTCACCTACTTTCCTTAACTAATGCTTCATCTATGTTTGCTTATTATCCCATTTCTGACGTCATTCTAGAGTCATTATCACCACAAAAGTAATATGGAACAGGATATATAAGTCTGGGAGGATGAATATCTCCAAGTCCAGGTTTCTCCAGCTGTTGCTGGTCCTTGTAGTCATGACAAGCCCCTCCTCTTCCTCCTGCCACCATCCTATCAAAGACATTCTGGGTTTCCGTAAGGGCAGTCAAGTGGTCCTCCTTTGACGTTGCACGGCTTCACATTAGAATTCGTATAGTGTCCTGGTTTCCCTGGTAACTGGGATCACCTCTGTCAAGTTCATTTCCCATTCGGGTTCCGGTCCTTATGGTCGTTCTCCTCACAGTCATTTGTTTCACCGTGGTTCTGATCAACTGGGTTTTCAGCAATGGCAACAAACAGCAAAAAGACTATTCCCGTTACTACCAGTGCTATGCTTATTATCATTGCCATTTTTAGTGAACATTGCTCCCCGTTTTCCAAATGTCAAATTCAGTCAATCCCAGGCACACGTGTCCTGCCCAGCTTTATTCTTGACTTCCTGTCTCAATCCTTTAAGCTTGATCATTGCTTCAGAGAATATTCCTCCTGGGGCAGTATTATCTTGACTTCCTGTCTCAATCCTTTAAGCTTGATCATTGCCTCAGAGAATATTCCTCCTGGGGGAAGTATTATTAGGACTAAAAGTGCAGCCCTCGCTTCCGAACATAACACAGACTCTGCCTTTTTCTGCTAGGAGCCAATCCAGAGCCTGTCTATTCTGCCAGGTCATCCTACTTGTTCCCTGTACTTGTTCTCCCAGCGTTGACAATGCTGATGTAACCGGTGTGAAATGGCTAGCTAGTTAGCGGCCTTTTGTGGAGCGACGGGTAACGGTGTTTCGAGGGTGACTGTTGTCGATGTTTGCAGAGGATCCCTGGTTCAGGCCCAGGTAGGGGCGAGGAGAGGGACGGAAGCAACACTGGAAATGGAACAATTAAATACATTACAATCAACAGAGGTTCATAAATTATACTGACTCAGTGTCAGGATTTGAATCAATATTTCTTTGGATAACTCTTAATAAAAAGTCAGTATAATTTATGAACCTCTGTTGATTGTAATGTATTTAGTTGTTCCATTTCACATTTTTATTAAGAGTTATGACTGTGAGACCCATGAGGCGTCACTACAGACCCGGGTTCGATCCCAGGCGGTGTCACAGCCTGCCGTGACTGTGAGACCCATGAGGCGTCACTACAGACCCGGGTTCGATCCCAGGCGGTGTCACAGCCTGCCGTGACTGTGAGACCCATGAGGCGTCACTACAGACCCGGGTTCGATCCCAGGCGGTGTCACAGCCTGCCGTGACTGTGAGACCCATGAGGCATCACTACAGACCCGGGTTCGATCCCAGGCGGTGTCACAGCCTGCCGTGACTGTGAGACCCATGAGGCGTCACTACAGACCCGGGTTCGATCCCAGGCGGTGTCACAGCCTGCCGTGACTGTGAGACCCATGAGGCGTCACTACAGACCCGGGTTCGATCCCAGGCGGTGTCACAGCCTGCCGTGACTGTGAGACCCATGAGGCGTCACTACAGACCCGGGTTCGATCCCAGGCGGTGTCACAGCCTGCCGTGACTGTGAGACCCATGAGGCGTCACTACAGACCCGGGTTTGATCCCAGGCGGTGTCACAGCCTGCCGTGACTGTGAGACCCATGAGGCGGCGCAAAAAAATGGGCCTCAAAATTGGCGTCAGGATCTCGTCACGGTATCTTTGGCATTTAAATTGCCATCGGTAAAATGCATTTGTGTCCGTAGCTTATGCCTGCCCATACCATAACCCCACCATGGGGCATTCTGTTGACATCAGCAAACCGCTCACCCACACGACGCCATACACGTGCTCTGCAGTTGTGAGGCCGGTTGGACGTACGGCCAAATTCTCTAAAACAACGTTGGAGGCGGCTTATGGTAGAGAAATTAACATTAAATTCTCTGGCAACAACTCTGGTGGACATTCCTGCAGTCAGCACGCCAATTGCACGCTTCTTCAAAACTCTAGTCATCTGTGGCATTGCATTGTGTGATAAAACTGCATATTTTAAAGTGGCCTTTTATTGTGCCTAGCACAAGGTGCACCTGTGTAATGATCATGCTGTTTAATCAGCTTCTTGATATGCCACAGCTGTGAAGTGGATGGATTAGTATGGCAAAGGAGGAGAAATGCTCACTAACAGGGATGTGAACAACATTTGAGAGAAAGAAGCTTTTTGTGAGTATGGAAAATGTCTGGGATATTTTATTTCAGCTCATGAAACATGGGACCAACACTTTACGTTGTTGCGTTTATATTTTTGTTCAGTATAGTTTATTTATATAGCACATTTCAGACATGAAATGCAACGCAATTCACAGGAAAAAATGAATAAAAACTATGAAAATAAAAACAGAAATATTTACTAGACAACAAACAGTGGATAAAAAACTAAAGAATATCAATAAAAGCTGAAAGACTAAAGAGCATCTAAGGAAATAACATTGGTTAAAACAGTAAGAATATGATGTAATATCCAGCCCAAAATATAAGATGGTTTTACTACACTGTTTGTAAACAATATAATTGTGCAACAAAAAAAATCAGTTAGTCACATAAATTATTATGATTACTAAATACATTTACATTTACATTTTAGTCATTTAGCAGACGCTCTTAACCAGAGCGACTTACAGGAGCAATTAGGGTTAAGTGCCTTGCTCAAGGGCACATTAACGTCATTTAGCAGACGCTCTTAGCCAGAGCGACTCACAAATTGGTGCGTTCACCCTATAGCCAGTGGGATAACCACTTTACAATTTGGGGGGGGGGGGGGGGTTAGAAGGAATACTTTAGCCTATCCCAGGTATTCCTTAAAGAGGTGGGGTTTCAAATGTCTCCGGAAGGTGGTGAGTGACTCCGCTGTCCTGGCGTCGTGAGGGAGCTTGTTCCACCATTGGGGTGCCAGAGCAGCGAACAGTTTTGACTGGGCTGAGCGGGAGCTGTGCTTCCGCAGAGGAAGGGGAGCCAGCAGGCCAGAGGTGGATGAACGCAATGTCCTCGTCTGGGTGTAGGGACTGATCAGAGCCTGAAGGTACAGGGGTGCCGTTCCCCTCACTGCTCCAAAGGCAAGCACCATGGTCTTGTAGCGGATGCGAGCTTCAATTGGAAGCCAGTGGAGTGTGCGGAGGAGGGGGGTGACGTGAGAGAACTTGGGAAGGTTGAACACCAGACGGGCTGCGGCATTCTGGATGAGTTGTAGGGGTTTAATGGCACAGGCAGGGAGCCCAGCCAACAGCGAGTTGCAGTAGTCCAGACGGGAGATGACAAGTGCCTGGACCAGGACCTGCGCCGCTTCCTGTGTAAGGCAGGGTCGCACTCTCCGAATGTTGTAGAGCATGAACCTGCAGGAGCGGGTCACCGCCTTGATGTTGGCGGAGAACGACAGGGTGTTGTCCAGGGTCACGCCTAGGCTCTTCGCACTCTGGGAGGAGGACACAGCGGAGTTGTCTACCGTGATGGCGAGATCATGGAACGGGCAGTCCTTCCCCGGGAGGAAGAGCAGCTCCGTCTTGCCAGGGTTCAGCTTGAGGTGGTGATCCGTCATCCATACTGATATGTCTGCCAGACATGCAGAGATGCGATTCGCCACCTGGTTATCAGAAGGGGGAAAGGAGAAGATTAGTTGTGTATCGTCAGCGTAGCAATGATAGGAAAGGCCATGTGAGGATATGACAGAGCCAAGTGACTTGGTGTATAGGGAGAAAAGGAGAGGGCCCAGAACCGATCCCTGGGGGACACCAGTGGTGAGAGCACGTGGTGCGGAGACAGCTTCCCGCCACGCCACTTGGTAGGAGCGACCGGTCAGGTAGGACGCAATCCAGGAGTGAGCCGCGCCGGAGATGCTCATTTCGGAGAGGGTGGAGAGGAGGATCTGATGGTTCACAGTATCAAAGGCAGCAGACAGGTCTAGAAGGACAAGAGCAGAGGAGAGAGAGTTAGCTTTAGCAGTGCGGAGAGTCTCTGTGACACAGAGAAGAGCAGTCTCAGTTGAATGACCAGTCCTGAAACCTGATTGGTTTGGATCAAGAAGGTCATTCTGAGAGAGATAGCAAGAGAGTTGGCTAAAGACGGCACGCTCAATAGTTTTGGAAAGAAAAGAAAGAAGGGATACTGGTCTGTAGTTGTTGACATCAGTGGGGTCGAGTGTTGGTTTTTTGAGAAGGGGAGTAACTCTCGCTCTCTTGAAGACGGAAGGGACATGGCCAGCGGTCAAGGATGAGTTGATCAGCGAGGTGAGGTAGGGGAGAAGGTCACCGGAGATGGTCTGGAGAAGGGAGGAGGGGATGGGGTCAAGCGGGCAGGTTGTTGGGCGGCCTGCAGTCACAAGTCGCAGGATCTTATCTGGAGAGAGAGGGGAGAAAGAAGTCAAAGCATAGGGTAGGGCAGTGTGAGCAGGACCAGCAGTGTCATTAGACTTAACAAACAAGGATCGGATGTCGTCAACCTTCTTTTCAAAGTGGTTGACGAAGTCATCCACAGAGAGAGAGGAGGGGGGGGGGGGGGGGAGGGAGGATTCAGGAGGGAGGAAAATGTGGCAAAGAGCTTCCTAGGGTTAGAGGCAGATGCTTGGAATTTAGAGTGGTAGAAGGTGGCCTTAGCAGCAGAAACAGATGAAGAAAATGTAGAGAGGAGGGAGTGAAAAGATGCCAGGTCGGCAGGGAATTTAGTTTTCTTCCATTTCCGCTCCGCTGCCCGGAGCTCTGTTCTGTGAGCTCGCAATGAGTCATCAAGCCACGGAGCTGGAGGGGAGGACCGAGCCGGCCGGGAGGATAGGGGACACAGAGAGTCAAAGGATGCAGAAAGGGAGGAGAGGAGGGTTGAGGAGGCAGAATCAGGAGATTGGAGGGAGAAGGATTGAGCAGAGGGAAGAGATGATAGGATGGAAGAGGAGAGAGTAGTGGGAGAGAGAGAGCGAAGGTTGCGGCGGCGCATTACCATCTGTGTAGGGGCAGAGTGAGTAGTGTGGGAGGAGAGTGAGAGAGAAAAGGAAACAAAGTAGTGGTCGGAGACTTGGAGGGGAGTTGCAGTGAGATTAGTAGAGGAGCAGCATCTAGTGAAGATGAGGTCAAGCGTATTGCCTGCCTTGTGAGTAGGGGGGGACGGTGAGAGGGTGAGGTCAAAAGAGGAGAGGAGTGGAAAGAAGGAGGCAGAGAGAAATGAGTCAAATGTGGACATAGGGAGGTTGAAATCCCCCAAAACTGTGAGGGGTGAGCCATCCTCAGGGAAGGAACTTATCAAGGCGTCAAGCTCATTGATGAACTCTCCAAGGGAACCTGGAGGGCGATAGATGACAAGGATATTAAGCTTAAATGGGCTAGTGACTGTGACAGCATGGAATTCAAATGAGGAGATAGACAGATGGGTTAGGGGAAAAATTGAGAATGTCCACTTGGGAGAGATGAGGATTCCTGTACCACCACCCCTCTGACCAGATGCTCTCGGGGTATGCGAGAACACATGGTCAGACGAGGAGAGAGCAGTAGGAGTAGCGGTGTTTTCAGTGGTGATCCATGTTTCCGTCAGCGCCAGGAAGTCGAGGGACTGGAGGTTGGCATAGGCTGGGATGAAGTCAGCTTTGTTGGCAGCAGAACGGCAGTTCCAGAGGCTGCCTGCGACCTGGAACTCCACGTGGGTGGTGCGTGCAGGGACCACCAGATTGGAGAGGCAGCAGCCACGCGGTGTGGTGCGTTTGTGTAGCCTGTGCAGAGAGGAGAGAACAGGGATAGGCAGAGGCATAGTTGACAGGCTGTAGCAAATGGCTACAAAAATGCAGAGGAGATAGGAATGAAATGGGCTAAGCATCTGGGAGCGGAGAGAGCAGGGCCTCCCTCACCAAAACTTCTACCTCGGAAACTAAAATTGTTTCACTGAACCACCCGAAGAAAAAAAAAAAAAACTCTCCCAACTTCCGCCTTTGGAAATCAGAATTGTTGTGAACCACAGCGGTTCAATGTTTAAAGGAATAGACTCAACCCACTCTGTTCAGCTAGCCAACTATGACTCCATAGCCAACTAGCAGACTAGCATCCAATAACAATAACACACCGTTTAGCGCCAACACTTGGTAACAACAAACCACCAATATTGTGATAACACACTAAACAGATCATTCGTGTCTGTGTCAAGTTCCTTACATGACGCAGCAATGATTAGACGTTGGCTAGCTAGGACAAGTAAATTGTGGTTAGCTACTACAGTACAGCCAAATGGTCATGTTGGGTAGCTAGCAATGGCCACTGTGTCGACTCTGTTTGAAGAACGGCTAGCTAGCTAGCTTCGTGCTACAGCTGGCACGGCCGAGGACACTGCCAAGACACAGTAACTACCCACAACAACCCACGAAGCCTAGCTATGACGCCGTAGCCAACCTGCAAGCTAGCATCCATTAACACACAACTTAGCATCAACACCTGGCCACAACAAACTGCCAGGAGTGTGTCAGCACACCAAACAGACAATTCAAGTCCGTGTCGAGTTCCCTTCACAACGCAGCAAAAAAAATAAAAATAAAAAATAAATAAAAAAATAAATAATAATAATTAAACGTTGGAACCAGCTCTCCAGCGTTGCTAATCGTTACCAATAGCTACCCGCTAGCTAGCTAGCTTCGTGCCTCGATACTAACCCACAATTAACCACGGAAAGCTACAATAACAACAATACTAACCTACAATAAATACAATACCTAACTACAGCTAACTACCTACCTACGATCTAATACATGGTTAAGCAAAAGTTAAACGTTGGGTAGGACTACATTACCGTTGGAGCCAGCTCTCCAGCGTTGCTAATCGTTACCAATAGCTACCCGCTAGCTAGCTAGCCTCGTGCCTCGATACTAATCCACAATTACCTACGGAAAGCTACAATAACAACAATACTAACCTACAATAAATACAATACCTAACTACAGCTAACTACCTACCTACGATCTAATACATGGTTAAGCTTTACTCAACACTACATGTAGCTTACCTCCTACTTACCTCCAGCCAGAGAAAAACACGTCCTCTCCGGTCTGAGCCTGGCACCTACCAAGACTTGAAATATTATGAAATATCAAAACTGAATGTACACCCCTTTGTTAATATGTATTGGCAATAATTCATTTCCAATAGGGAGGCATGGAATAATAAAAAATGTATATTTTGTCAGGCTGGATGTTTGAAATATGAGTAGGTGATTTGAGTCATGCTTCTTCCGTAGTGGAATAAAGACAATTAGCACTTGAATGTTGTAAAGAAATACTGGAGTGATGTAAGATTGTTAATAAAACAGTTCATAGACGCATGCGTTATCCTGCGTCCATGTTTATAGGCTGCAAGTACGTTGAAATGAAGTTGTTTTCATGTCGTTGAAACAACGACCTAAAAAATACATATTTTTAACTTTAACTTTCAACCAAAACCAAACGTAGATTGGACCTCGAGCATAGTCTTCTTTTCAATGTCTTTTCAACTATATTTTGCAAGGTGGGATACTGCCCAATGTCAAAACACAGTTGCAAAACACAAAGCACCAAAAACACAGTTGTTTTGACAAGTGGCAATAAATCACTAATATCCATTAGGGGGGGAAATCAGGTTGTACGTGCTGTTGAAACTAACACAACAAAAAAATACACATGGAAACGGGCGATATCTTTTACTTCACTGGTTAGAGGACAACCTGCAGAAGACAGTCAGCTACATTTTGGAGTGATGCATTTAAATTTAGCGGTCCCCAAAACGAAGAGAAACGCAACACTTATTTGTCATCAATCATATCGATATCACGTTGAAATCAATTGCGCGAGGGGGGAGATGAGGTTGCACGTCCTGTTAAAACTAACAGCTCAAAAACCACACGGAATCTGGGATTTAATGTGTACATCACTGGTCAGAGGACAATTTGTAGAAAACAGCTAGCTACATTTAGAAGTGTTGCATTTTGATTCAAGTGGGTCGCCAACGTGGTAAGTGTAACACAACTCATTTCAGAGCCTGGATTTTCCCCCTGATGAGGCTAATATCCATATCACGCTGAAATCAATAGAACAGGGGGGAAACGGTTGGGGCGGCGCACAATTGGCCCAGCGTCGTCCAGGGTAGGGGAGGGAATGGCCAGCAGGGATGTAGCTCAGTTGGTAGAGCATGGCGTTTGCAACGCCAGGGTTGTGAGTTCGATTCCCACGGGGGGCCAGTATGAAAAAAAAATCAAATAATGTAAGTCGCTCTGGATAAGAGCGTCTGCTAAATGACAAAAAAATTTAAATGTAAATGGTTCTACATTGTGAAATTCATTAAAATACTCATACAACAATGTTAAAACATTGTGACATTATTTAATTGATATCATGAAACAACTCCTTCATGTATGTACTTTCTGGTGTTTAATCAGAGTTATAATAATATAATAATAATAATAATATGCCATTTAGCAGACGCTTTTATCCAAAGCGACTTACAGTCATGCGTGCATACATTTTTTTGTGTATGGGTGGTCCCGGGGATCGAACCCACTACCTTGGCGTTTCAAGCGCCGTGCTCTACCAGCTGAGCTACAGAGGACCAGAGTTCTTTTACCAGCGTATCTCTTGCCACATTGATCACAGCTATAAGGTTTCTCTCTAGTGTGTGTTCTCAAATGTGCCATCAGTTTGCGTGATCGACTAAAACTCTTCCCACATTGATCACAGCTATAAGGTTTCTCTCCTGTGTGTGTTCTCTGGTGTATAGTCAGCTGGCTAGATGAAGTAAAACTCTTCCCACATTGATCACAGCTATAAGGTTTCTCTCCTGTGTGTGTTCTCTGATGTTCTATCAGGCTGCTTGAATGAGTATAACTCTTCCCGCATTGATCACAGCTATAAGGTTTCTCTCCTGTGTGGATTCTCTGGTGACTAGTCAGATGGCTAGATGTAGTAAAACTATTCCCGCATTGATCACAGCTATAAGGTTTCTCTCCTGTGTGCATTCTCAAATGTACCATCAGGTTGCTTGATCGACTAAAACTGTTCCCGCATTGATCACAGCTATAAGGTTTCTCTCCAGTGTGCGTTCTCAAATGTACCGTCAGGTTGCCTGATTGACTAAAGCTCTTCCAACATTGATCACAGCTATAAGGCTTCTCTCCTGTGTGTGTTCTCTGGTGTGATTCTAAATATTGGGACGAAAAAAAACTCTTCCCACAGTCAGAGCAGTGGTGTGGTTTCTCTTCTGTGTGTGTTCTCAAATGTTCCTTCAGGAAGCTTGAGCGAGTAAAACTCTTCCCACATTGATTACAGCTATAGGGTTTCTCTCCTGTATGGATTCTAATATGTCTTTTAAGGTCTGCTGAAGAGTTGAATACCTTCCCACAGTCAGAGCAGCAGTGAGATTTCTTCCCTGTGGGTTTCCGCTGGTGTTTCTTGAGGTGTTCTGATCTGGAGGGACTCTTCTCTGCCTCCTCAGCTTCATGATGTTGTTGAGGATCCCCAGAGGATCCACGATAGTCACGTCTCTCTTCTGTGTGAACGACAAAGTCAGACAGATGGTTAAAGGGCCACAACAGCAGAAATACTGTTTATTTGAGGTAAAAGGTGATGCCCAGAGCGTACCCATGAAGCTGTACAACAATTGACATCTGTTAAATTATTTGACAATTGTCTTAAGACAGTCAAGTAAGCAATAATAGTAATATCTTGTCTTGTTTTCACATTAGTAGTAACATCGATGATTGTAGGCTAGAAATATTAATACCCACAAAACATATGAACAAAATCATCCACTGTGAAAGTTGATACTTGCAGGCCCTTTATATGTAGGCTATGAGCAGCACTTCGTTAAATTGATCAAATCAGTTATTGTTTTCTTGATCAAACCGTGAGCAACACCTGTCAAACTCATTTCTCTCAAAACACAGGGATGTCGATTCCCACGGGACTAGTATTACCAGAGGACCTTGGAGTTCGCCAAAAAACAGTAGGTTATTCTGGCTTGAATTGTTACTCTCCTGCCATGTAAAAATGACTGACATGGCAGATTCAGACGGGACTAAAATTGCAGATGTGGTGTTTTGTGCTTGTGCATATAATTACATTCAGAACCGCGGACAGCGACAGTATCCAAAGCGGGAGAAAGTACATTTGTTATAAAATAATATTAGATTTATTAGTGTTGCATAATTTTTTTGTACATAATATAACCATATACAATTTATGTATCACATGTCTTAGAGCGATGGACTGTGCCATCTCCGTGGCCTCCACAAAGTCTTGTGCACCAGCTGTTCCGGACGACTGTATGATCACTCTCTCCTTAGCCGATGTGAGTAAGACCTTTAACCCCTGTAAATCTAAGCTGTTGGGGGAGGGGGGCTAAACGGACATATGGAATTGTTTTAAAATGGTCGTACTATGGATTACTTAAATTACTTAGATTGAAGCAAATTTGCGTCAATTGACTCCAAGGGGTTAAACAGGTTAATCTTCACAGACATTTCATTCTCTAGCTGGAGGTAAGCAAACTTCTCATTTGGCGTTGAGTATAGCTTAACCATGCATTAGATCGTAGGTTGGTAGTTAGTGTAGTTAGGTATTGTATTTATTATAGGTTAGTATTGTTGTTGTTGTAGGTTTCCGTAGGTTATTGTAGGTTAGTATCGAAGCACGAGGCTAGCTAGCTAGCGGGTAGCTACTGGTAACGATTAGCTGTCCCACTGTTAAATGTGCTTCTAGCCAACGTTTAATTTTTGCTGCGTTCTGCGTTATGTAAGGAACTAGACACGGACATGAATCATCTGTTTAGTGTGCTAACACACTCTTGGCAGTTTGTTGTAACCAAGTATTGGTGCTAATTGTGTGTTAATGGATGCTAGCTTGCTAGTCAGCTACGGCGTCATAGCTAGGTATCGTGGGTAGCTACTGTGTCTTGGCAGTGTCTTCCGCCGTGCCGGCTGTAGCACGAAGCGAGCTAATTAGCCGTTTTTTCGAACAGAGTCAGAGTCAACACAGTAGCCATTGTGTGCCGGGTGTAGCACGAAGCTAGCTAGCTAGCCGTTCTTAAAACAAAGCCAACACAGTGGCCATTGCTAGCTACCCAGCACGACCTAGCTACCCAGCACGACCAGCGAACGGTACGGTAGCAGCTAATTACAATATACTTGTCCTAGCTAGCCAATGTTGAATCATTGCTGCGTCATGAAAGGAACTTGACACAGACACGAATGATCTGTTTAGTGTGTTATCACACTATTGGTGGTTTGCTGTGACCAAGTGTTTGTGCTTGGCTGTGTGTTACTGGATGCTGGCATGCTGGTTAGCTAGTTAACACACTATTGGTGGTTTGTTGTGAGTATTTGTGCTTAACTGTGTGTTAAACTGTGTGTTATTGGATGCTAGCATGCTAGTCAGCTATGGTGTCATAGTTGGCTAGCTGAATAAAGTGGGTTTGAGTTTATTCCTTTAAACATTGAACAACTGTTCAGTGAAACAATTTTAGTTTCTGAGGTAGAAGTTTTTGGTGAGGGAGGCCCCCCTCTCTCCTCTCCCAGATGCTTAGCTCATTTCATTCCGATCTCCTCTGCATTTTTGTAGCCATTTGCTACAGCCTGTCAACTATGCCTCTGCCTATCCCTGTTCTCTCGTCTCTGCACAGGCTACACAAACAACGCACAACATCGCGCGGCTGCTGCCTCTCCAACCTGGTGGTCCCTGCTCGCACCCCTCACCTGGAGTTCCAGGTCGCAGGCAGCCTCTGGAACTGCCGTTCTGCTGCCAACAAAGCTGACTTCATCCCAGCCTATGCCAACCTCCAGTCCCTCGACTTCCTGGCGCTGACGGAAACATGGATCACCACTGAAAACACGGCTACTCCTACTGCTCTCTCCTCGTCTGACCATGTGTTCTCGCATACCCCGAGAGCATCTGGTCAGAGGGGTGGTGGTACAGGAATCCTCATCTCTCCCAAGTGGACATTCTCAATTTTTCCCCTAACCCATCTGTCTATCTCCTCATTTGAATTCCATGCTGTCACAGTCACTAACCCATTTAAGCTTAATATCCTTGTCATCTATCGCCCTCCAGGTTCCCTTGGAGAGTTCATCAACGAGCTTGACGCCTTGATAAGTTCCTTTCCTGAGGATGGCTCACCCCTCACAGTTTTGGGGGATTTCAACCTCCCTATGTCCACGTTTGACTCATTTCTCTCTGCCTCCTTCTTTCCACTCCTCTCCTCTTTTGACCTCACCCTCTCACCGTCCCCCCCTACTCACAAGGCAGGCAATACGCTTGACCTCATCTTCACTAGATGCTGCTCCTCTACTAATCTCACTGCAACTCCCCTCCAAGTCTCCGACCACTACTTTGTTTCCTTTTCTCTCTCGCTCTCCTCCCACACTACTCACTCTGCCCCTACACAGATGGTAATGCGCCGCCGCAACCTTCGCTCTCTCTCTCCCACTACTCTCTCCTCTTCCATCCTATCATCTCTTCCCTCTGCTCAATCCTTCTCCCTCCAATCTCCTGATTCTGCCTCCTCAACCCTCCTCTCCTCCCTTTCTGCATCCTTTGACTCTCTGTGTCCCCTATCCTCCCGGCCGGCTCGGTCCTCCCCCCCAGCTCCGTGGCTTGATGACTCACTGCGAGCTCACAGAACAGAGCTCCGGGCAGCGGAGCGGAAATGGAAGAAAACTAAACTCCCTACCGACCTGGCATCTTTTCACTCCCTCCTCTCTACATTTTCTTCATCTGTTTCTGCTGCTAAGGCCACCTTCTACCACTCTAAATTCCAAGCATCTGCCTCTAACCCTAGGAAGCTCTTTGCCACATTTTCCTCCCTCCTGAATCCTCCTCCCCCCCCCCCCACCTCCTCTCTCTCTGTGGATGACTTCGTCAACCACTTTGAAAAGAAGGTTGACGACATCCGATCCTCGTTTGTTAAGTCTAATAACACTGCTGGTCCTGCTCACACTGCCCTACCCTATGCTTTGACTTCTTTCTCCCCTCTCTCTCCAGATAAAATCCTGCGACTTGTGACTGCAGGCCGCCCAACAACCTGCCCGCTTGACCCCATCCCCTCCTCCCTTCTCCAGACCATCTCCGGTGACCTTCTCCCCTACCTCACCTCGCTGATCAACTCATCCTTGACCGCTGGCCATGTCCCTTCCGTCTTCAAGAGAGCGAGAGTTGCTCCCCTCCTCAAAAAACCAACACTCGACCCCACTGATGTCAACAACTACAGACCAGTATCCCTTCTTTCTTTTCTTTCCAAAACTATTGAGCGTGCCGTCTTTAGCCAACTCTCTTGCTATCTCTCTCAGAATGACCTTCTTGATCCAAACCAATCAGGTTTCAGGACTGGTCATTCAACTGAGACTGCTCTTCTCTGTGTCACGGAGACTCTCCGCACTGCTAAAGCTAACTCTCTCTCCTCTGCTCTTGTCCTTCTAGACCTGTCTGCTGCCTTTGATACTGTGAACCATCAGATCCTCCTCTCCACCCTCTCCGAGATGGGCATCTCCGGCGCGGCTCACTCCTGGATTGCGTCCTACCTGACCGGTCGCTCCTACCAAGTGGCGTGGCGGGAAGCTGTCTCCGCACCACGTGCTCTCACCACTGGTGTCCCCCAGGGATCGGTTCTGGGCCCTCTCCTTTTCTCCCTATACACCAAGTCACTTGGCTCTGTCATATCCTCACATGGTCTCTCCTATCATTGCTACGCTGACGATACACAACTAATCTTCTCCTTTCCCCCTTCTGATAACCAGGTGGCGAATCGCATCTCTGCATGTCTGGCAGACATATCAGTATGGATGACGGATCACCACCTCAAGCTGAACCCTGGCAAGACGGAGCTGCTCTTCCTCCCGGGGAAGGACTGCCCGTTCCATGATCTCGCCATCACGGTTGACAACTCCGCTGTGTCCTCCTCCCAGAGTGCGAAGAGCCTAGGCGTGACCCTGGACAACACCCTGTCGTTCTCCGCCAACATCAAGGCGGTGACCCGCTCCTGCAGGTTCATGCTCTACAACATTCGGAGAGTGCGACCCTGCCTTACACAGGAAGCGGCGCAGGTCCTGGTCCAGGCACTTGTCATCTCCCGTCTGGACTACTGCAACTCGCTGTTGGCTGGGCTCCCTGCCTGTGCCATTAAACCCCTACAACTCATCCAGAATGCCGCAGCCCGTCTGGTGTTCAACCTTCCCAAGTTCTCTCACGTCACCCCCCTCCTCCGCACACTCCACTGGCTTCCAGTTGAAGCTCGCATCCGCTACAAGACCATGGTGCTTGCCTATGGAGCAGTGAGGGGAACGGCACCTCTGTACCTTCAGGCTCTGATCAGTCCCTACACCCAAACGAGGACATTGCGTTCATCCACCTCTGGCCTGCTGGCTCCCCTTCCTCTGCGGAAGCACAGCTCCCGCTCAGCCCAGTCAAAACTGTTCGCTGCTCTGGCACCCCAATGGTGGAACAAGCTCCCTCACGACGCCAGGACAGCGGAGTCACTCACCACCTTCCGGAGACATTTGAAACCCCACCTCTTTAAGGAATACCTGGGATAGGATAAAGTATTCCTTCTAACCCCCCCCCCCCCCCCCCCCCCCCCCAAATTGTAAAGTGGTTATCCCACTGGCTATAGGGTGAACGCACCAATTTGTGAGTCGCTCTGGCTAAGAGCGTCTGCTAAATGACGTTAATGTGCCCTTGAGCAAGGCACTTAACCCTAATTGCTCCTGTAAGTCGCTCTGGTTAAGAGCGTCTGCTAAATGACTAAAATGTAAAATGTAATTACCAGGACGCGTACTCAGAGCATGCACTGACCAGCTGGCAAGAGTCTTCACTGACATTTTAAAACGTCTCCCTGACCGCGTCTGTAATACCTACATGTTTCAAGCAGAGGCATTAACATGGAGTTGGTCCCCCCTTTGCTGCTATAACAGCCTCCACTCTTCTGGGAAGGCTTTCCACTAGATGTTGGAACATTGCTGCGGGGACTTGCTTCCATTCAGCCACAAGAGCTTTAGTGAGGTCGGGCACTGACGTTGGGCGATTAGGACTGGCTCGCAGTCGGCCTTCCAATTCATCGCAAAGGTGTTCGATGGGGTTGAGGTCAGGGCTCTGTGCAGGCAAGTCAAGTTCTTCCACACCGATCTCGACAAACCATTTCTGTTTGGACTTCGCTTTACGCACAGGGGCATTGTCATGCTGAAACAGGAAAGGGCCTTCCCCAAGCTGTTGCCACAAAGTTGGAAGCACAGAATCGTCTAGAATGTCACTGTATGCTGTAGCGTTAAGATTTCCCTTCACTGGAACTAAGGTGACCGAACCATGAATAACAGCCCCAGGCCATTATTCCTCCTCCACCAAACATTACAGTTGGCACTATGCATTGGGGCAAGTAGTGTTCTCCGGGCGTCCGCTAAACCCAGATTCGTCCGTCGGAATGATCACTCCAGAGAACGCCTTTCTACTGCTCCAGAGTCCAATGGCAGCGAGCTTTACAACACTCCAGCCGACACTTGGCATTGCGCATGGTGATCTGGGGCTTGTGTGCGGCTGCTCGGCCATGGAAACCCATTTCATGAAGCTCCCGACTAACAGTTATTCTGCTGACGTTGCTTCCAGAGGCAGTTTGGAACGCGCTTCAGCACTCGGCGGGCCCGTTCTGTGAGCTTGTGTGGCCTACCACTTCGCAGTTCAGCCGTTGTTGCTCCTAGACGTTTCCACTTCACAATAACAGCTCTTACAGTTGACCGGGGCAGCTCTAGCAGGGCAGAAATTTGACAAACTGACTTGTTGGAAAGGTGGCATCCTATGACGGTGCTACGTTTAAAGTCACTGAGCGCTTCAGTAAGGCCATTCTACTGCCAATTTTTGTCTATGGAAATTGCATGGCTGTGTGCTCGATTTTATACACCTGTCAGCAACGGTTGTGGCTGAAACAGCTGAATCGACTAATTTGAAGGGGTGTCCACACACTTTTGTATATATAGTGTATTTGCGACTGCTCGACTAAAAAAATCTCAGTCTAAAAAAATCTCTGTCGACAAAAGAGCCTATTGACCAAACAATCGACCAGTCGACTAGGGTCAGCCCTAAAAAAAATGAAAATACATTTGCAGAATATTATACAATGACTTATCAACAGCTCCAACAATTTGACCCCCACAGGAAAGCCTCACTGGCAGATATAGAAAGACCCATAAACTGGATAGTCATTGATTCTTTAAGAATATAACTTTTAAATGCCTCAAATGTTTCAACTGTCTTACCCCATCAGAAACCAAAACATAAGCTCATATAACGCCACTGTTTGGAAACAAACACTGTTTAGTCTCAATTTGGTTAAAACTGTGATTTTGACCTTATGGACGGCCAGTCATTGTATTCATAGTGTAGTGAATTCCAGGGGTAGCCCTGAGCTGGACTCAAACCTGGGTCCAGAGACTGTCAAGCCAACACCTTATAACTGTTATACCAAGATGTCTGAACTTCTTGATGAGGTCGCTAGGTTTTGGGTTAAGGTTGCTACAATAGCTTTCTCTATGAATTTGAGAGTGGTTACATTTCTCCAGCCCCCATCCCTCAGCTGTTTACCAAACCAAGTCTAAGGGCAGCCATTTTGTTTATGTTTAAATCCAAGGTTGTCCCTTTAAAAAAGCCACACATCAATCAATCCACCAATCTGCAGTTCAAACAATAACAAAGCTGTCATTCTGCCACTGTTTTGGTAATAAGATGATGGATGGGACTGGAGAAATGTAACTACTCTCACATTCATAGACAGACCTATGGATGCAAGGACTGACCATCCATGGTATCAACATTATAGTTTTAACCATGTTGAGGCGATACAGTGTTGGTTTACATTTACATTGTTTCTAAACATTGGAGTAGAAAAAGCTTATTTTGGGATCTGATGGGGTACGACAGTTGAACTAAGCTTATGAGGCATGTGTTATATTCTTCAAGAATGTAAATAATTGAAAAGTCAACTGCAGATTTCCCCTTTAACACCACACATCAGTTCAACAACTGCAGAGTTTGTGCCTCTGTTTTTAAGACAGTACTTACTAGTGTTAATCAGGGCTCGGTTTCTCAAAAGCATCTTACTGCTAAGTTCATCATTAGAAACATTGGATGCCTTAGGGAAACCGGAACCAGATATCCAGTTTCCTCCTCTTCTTCCTCCTCCTTTTTCGATGTGACAGTCATCTCCTCCTCCTCCTCTTTCACTCCAAAAACGGGAGCCTCCTCTTTTTTCACTGTAACATCCTCCTCCTCTTTCACTCTGAACGCGTCTTCCTCTTCTTTCACTGTAACATCCTCTTCCTCTTTCACTCTGAACGCGTCTTCCTCTTCTTTCACTGTAACGCCTTTCTCTTCTTCTTTCACGGTAACAGCTTCACCCTCTACTTGTTTTTGTATTGTAACATCCTCCTCTTCCTCCTCCTCTTTCACTAGAGCTTCTTTCTCCGTCCAGCAGACCTCCTCTTCTTTAGCAGGAGGAGAGTAGCTTAGTGAGCTCATGGTCGGGGATGTTAGCTAGCTAGGCTAGTGCTAACTTAACCAGCCAGCTAGCTGACCAATAACAACAACACCGTAAATATGAAATTAAATGGGATAACTAACTAGACGACAGAAGTGGGTTTAAAACACAGTGGCTAATATACACGAAAGCGTCTAAAGAGCTTTATTGGTTGGGCTATTTTGTCTAGTAAGCTACCGAGGTGTCTGACTAACTGTTGCTGCTGTTGAAAGAAGCGTCCCGTCCACTAGATTATACGTCACACTAGCAGCATAGCCTTAAAGTCCCACATCGCCATCTGCTGACTGGAGTGGGTAACGAAGTTGAGTAAAATGTAGATTTTATTTTCAGACAAAAAGTTAAAGGGTAGGAAGCATGAGTTTTTACTCACCAATGTAACAACACAGTGTGGTTAAAGACTTAGGAACTTAGTTGTAGTCACGATCTGGTTACCTATTAAGTTCAAACAGTTATGTTTTTGCGTTATTTCATATTTATTAACTTATTTCCGGATATCTTCTAAACTACCCACAATGCACTATTTCTCAACGTCATATGGAGGATCTACTCTGTGCTACCGAGTTTGTATGCTAGCTCGGTAGCTAGCTCAAGCTTGCAAACGTTAGCCACACCTCATGTTTTTCATGCACTGTGTGGTTGTGTTATCTAGTGTGAACCTGTTACCACAATAGGCTCTGGTGCCTTCTTGCCGTGGGCTCAAAACCAAAGAGAAAATCAGACCTGGCAGTGACATACTAGACCCTGGCAGTAAATCTAATACTTAGGTGCTTTAAGTCATGCATGAAAGGTCTGGGGTGGTTCCGTGGTTGTAAGTTACTGACCTAAAACTCACTAGTTTCTATAACTCTCGTCTTGCTAAAACTCACCAGCTTCTAGAACTCTGGTCTTCCTAAAACTCACTAGCTTCTAGAACTCTGGTCTTCCTAAAACTCACTAGCTTCTAGAACTCTGGTCGTCCTAAAACTCACTAGCTTCTAGAACTCTGGTCTTCCTAAAACTCACTAGCTTCTAGAACTCTGGTCTTCCTAAAACTCACTAGCTTCTAGAACTCTGGTCTTCCTAAAACTCACTAGCTTCTAGAACTCTGGTCTTCCTAAAACTCACTAGCTTCTAGAACTCTGGTCTTCCTAAAACTCACTAGCTTCTAGAACTCTGGTCTTCCTAAAACTCACTAGCTTCTAGAACTCTGGTCTTCCTAAAACTCACTAGCTTCTAAAACTCACTAGCTTCTAGAACTCTGGTCTTCCTAAAACTCATTAGCTTCTAGAACTCTCGTCTTCCTAAAACTCATTAGCTTCTAGAACTCTCGTCCCCTTGGAACGAGCCCAAACAAAACTCATCTCCAATACAGAAAAACGTGCAGTCAAAATAAATTGTGATCCATGACAACGCACTGGCTAACTGCAAAACACAAATCCTTTTGACTGCCCACCCTTGAGACAATCAGCAACCAAGTTGTCCTTACCACGGACATGTCTGATTTCAAGAGGAAACTCCTGCAATATCCTCAGTAACTTTCCACCTCACTGCGGAGCTTCTCTCTCTTTTCAGGGTTCACTCGATAGGCATGTTGTTGGATCGGGGCCGAGTCCCCAATGTCATACTCTAGTACATTTGGGTTGGCACATCTGAGAATGAACCCTGGTATTCTACAAGCAGGGCAACAATGTCAATATAATAGTAGCAAAAAATTGTCAGTTGGTTGCATAAATTATAATTACTAAATGTTACATGAAATGTAAATATTATGGAATATCAAAACAGAATGTACACCCCTTTGTTAATATGTATTGGCAATAATTCACTTAATGGTGAGGCATTGAATAATTAAAAATGTATATTTTGTCAGGCTGGATGTTTGAAATATGAGTAGGTTATTTGAGTCATGCTTCTTCAGTAGTGGAATAAAGACAAGTAGCACTTGAATGTTGTAAAGAAATACTGGAGTGATGTAAGATTGTTAATAAAACTGATTATAGACCAATTTATTATACTGCGTCCATGTTTATAGGCTGCAAGTACGTTGACATTAAGTTGTGGTCAAGTCGTTGAAAAAACGACCTGAAAATACATATTTTCAACTAAAACCGAATGTAAACTCAGCAACAAAAAAAGTCCTCTCACTGTCAACTGCGTTTATTTTCAGCAAAACTTAACATGTGTAAATATTTGTATGAACATAACAAGATTCAACAACTGAGACATAAACTGAACAAGTTCCACACACAAATAATGTGTCCCTGGGGGGGGGGGGTCAAAATCAAAAGTAACAGTCAGTATCTAGTGTGGCCACCAGCTGCATTAAGTACTGCAGTGCATCTCCTCCTCATGGACTGCACCAGATTTGCCAGTTCTTGCTGTGAGATGTTACCCCACTCTTCCACCAAGGCACATACAAGTTCCCGGACATTTCTGGGGGGAATTGCCCTAGCCCTCACCCTCCGATCCAACAGGTCCCAGACGTGCTCAATGGGATTGAGATCCGGGTTCTTCACTGGCCATGACAGAACACTGACATTCCTGTCTTGCAGGAAATCACGCACAGAATGAGCAGTATGGCTGGTGGCATTGTCATGTCAGGATGAGCCTGCAGGAAGGGTACCACATGAGGGAGGATGCCTCCTTGCAGCATGCATAAGGCACGTTCACGCAGATGAGCAGGGACCCTGGGCATATTTCTTTTGGTGTTTTCCAGAGTCAATAGAAAGGCCTCTTTTGTGTCCTAAGTTTTCATAACTGTGACCTTAATTGCCTACCATCTGTAAGTCTTAACGACCGTTCCACAGGTGCATGTTCATTAATTATTTATGGTTCATTGAACAAGCATGGGAAACAGTGTTTAAACCCTTTACAATGAAGATCTGTGAAGTTATTTTGGATTTTTACAAATTATCTTTGAAAGACAGGGTCCTGAAAAAGGGACGTTTCTTTTTTTGCTGAGTTTATATTGGACATCAGGCATAGTCTTCTTTTCAATGTCTTTTCAATGACATTTTGCTACGTGGGAAACCTCAATGTCAAAACACAGTTTTAACATGTCCAAATCAATAACCAATATGCAAAAACAGTTTGTGATATATTGAAAACCTAAACCTAAACTGTACTATCTACACAAATGTGCCACAATAATCATATTAAAACAAGCACCTTATAAACTGCACAAGCACCAACAATAAGTCACTGATATCGATTATGGGGGAGATCAGGTTGTACCTGCTGTTGAAACTAACACAACTAAAAAAACACATGGAAATGGGAGATATCTTTTACCTCACTGGTTAGAGGACAACCTGCAGAAGACAGTCAGCTACATTTTGGAGTGATGTATTTCCATTTATGGGTCGCTAAACAAAGGAACGCAACACTTATTTCATCGGGTTGCCAACAAGGTAAGTGTAACACAACTTTTTTTTTCTTTCACTTTTTGTTAAATCACATGAATACTCTTTCAATTCAGAGCCTGGATTTTTCCCAGAGGCTAATATCCATATCATGCTGAAATAAATTGAACAGGGGGAAACGTTTAGGGTTCTACATTGTGATATTAATTAAAAGACGCCTACTACAATGTTTAAATATTCTACACTGTGACATTATTTCATTGATATCATGAAACAACTCCTTCATGTATGTATTTTCTGATGTTTGATCAGAGATATTTTATCAGAGTATCTCTTGTCACATGATCACAGCTATACGTCTTCTCTCCTGTGTGAGTTCTCAGATGTACTATAAGGCCACTTGACTGGATAAAACTCTTCCCACATTGAGTACAGCTATATCATTTATCTCCTGCTATATAGTTTCTCTCCTGTGTTTTGTGTGTTCTCTGGTGTGATTTTAAATCTCTTAACCTAACAAAAGTCTTTCCACAGTCAGAGCAGTTGTAAGGTTTCTCTCCTGTGTGTGTTCTCAGATGTACTATCAGCGCGCTTGACTGAGTAAAACTCTTCCCACATTGAGTACAGCTATAAGGTTTCTCTCCTGTGTGTGTTCTCTGGTGTGATACAAGGCTGCTTGACTGAGTAAAACTCTTCCCACATTGATCACAGCTGTAAGGTTTCTCTCCTGTGTGTGTTCTCTGGTGTATCGTCAGACGGCTAGATGTACCAAAACTCTTCCCACATTGATCACAGCTAAAAGGTTTCTTTCCTGTGTGTCTTCTCAGATGTACTATCAGGTAGCTTGACCGAGTAAAACTCTTCCCACATTGATCACAGCTATAAGGTTTCTCTCCTGTGTGTGTTCTCTGGTGCACTATCAGGGAGCTTGACCGAGTAAAACTCCTCCCACATTGATCACAGCTATAAGGTTTCTCTCCTGTGTGTGTTCTCTGGTGTGATTTTAAATCTCTTAAACTAACAAAAGTCTTTCCGCAGTCAGAGCAGTCGTAAGGTTTCTCTCGTGTGTGTGTTCTCTGGTGCACTATCAGGTAGCTTGACCGAGTAAAACTCTTCCCACATTGATCACAGCTATAAGGTTTCTCTCCTGTGTGTACTCGCTGGTGTATTTTAAGTTCTGATGAAGACCTGCAACGTTTCCCACAGTCAGAGCAGCAGTGAGATTTCTTCCCAGTGGGTCTCAGATGGTTTTTCTTAAGGTGTTCTGATCTGGAGAGAGACCTTTCTGCCTCGTCAGCATCATGTTGTTGAGGCTCCCCAGAGGATCCACGATAGCCACGTCTCTCTCCTGTGTGAACGACAAAGTCAGACAGATGGTTAAAGAACCACAACAGCAGAAATACACTGTTTATTTGAGGTAAAAGGTGATACCCAGAGCATACCCATTAAATTGTACAACAATTGACATCTTAAATTATTTGACATCAAGTGAGCAACAAGTCATATTTTGTCTTGTTTTCACATTAGTAGTAACATCGATGACTGTAGGCTAGAAATAAGTTAAAGTTTAAAGTTGTTGAAATCCTAAGCAGAGTGCCAGACGACTTTTACTCTCCAATATAGGACCCTTTCTGTGTTTGCCGTTTGTTGCTATGCAACACAATTTGGCTGCAGAAACTCCTCCATGCTAATGCAGAAATCGCTAGTTATGGATGTAGTACATCTGCATGGAGCAAAAATGGTGAGCAAAGATTTTAGTTTTTCACAATGTTTTCTGAATATTACCACACATTATCAGAGCAAGATCGGGAGTGCTACTCAAGGAAACTCACATTAAGCTCTGTGTCGTAAAATGCTCTTTGGCTACCTTTGCATACTAAGTGTATGCCAAATTGGCCCATAACTTCATCTAACAATAACATACAGTACCAGTCAAAAGTTTGGACACAACTACTCATTCAAGGGTTGTTCTTTATTTTTACTATTTTCTACATTGTAGGACAATAGTGAAGACATCAAAACTATGAAATAACACATATGGAATCATGTAGTAACCAAAATAGTGTTAAACTAATCAAAATATATTTTATATTTGAGATTCTTCAAATAGCCACCCTTTGCACACTCTTGGCATTCTCTCAAGCAGCTTCATCTGGAATGCTTTTCCAACAGTCTTGAAGGAGTTCCCACATATGCTGAGCACTTGTTGGCTGCTTTTCCTTCACTCTGCGGTTCAATCATCCCAAATCATCTCAATTGGGTTGAGGTCGGGGGATTGTGGACACAAGGTCATCTGATGTAGCACTCCATCACTCTCCTTGGTCAAATAGCCCTTACACAGCCTGGAAGTGTGTTGGGTCATTGTCCTGTTGAAAAACAAATGATAGTCCCACTAAGCCCAAACCAGTTGGGATGGCGTATCGCTGCAGAACGCTGTGGTAGCCATGCTGGTTAAGTGTGCCTTGAATTCTAAATAAATCACAGACAGTGTCACCATCACAGCACCCCCACATCACCACACCTCCTCCTCCATGCTTCACGGTGGGAACTACACACGCGGAGATCATCCGTTCACCCACATCGCGTCGCACAAAGACACGGCGGTTGGAACCAAAAATCTCAATTTCCACCGGTCTAATGTCCATTGCTCGTGTTTCTTGGCCCAAGCAGATCTCTTCTTCTTATTGATGTCCTTTAGTAGTTGTTTCTTTGCAACAATTCAACCATGAAGGCCTGATTTACCCAGTCCCCTCTGAACAGTTGATGTTGAGATACGTCTGTGACTTGAAATCTGTGAAGTCTTTATTTGGGCTGCAATTTCTTAGGCTGGTAACTCTAATGAACTTATCCTCTGCAGTAGAGGTAGCTCTGGGTCTTCCATTCCTGTGGCGGTCCTCATGAGAGCCAGTTTCATCATAGCGCTTGATGGTTTTTGTGACTGCACTTAAAGAAACTTTCAATGTTCTTGAAATGTTTCGTATTGTCTGACCTTCATGTCTTAAAGTTATGATGGACTGTCGTTTCTCTTTGCTTATTTGAGCTATTCTTGCCATAACAACCTTCCTGATTTCTTATTTGTTTGCATGTTTGTCACACTTAAATGTTTAAGATCAAACAAATTTAAATATTAGTCAAAGATAACACAAGTAAACACAAAATGCAGTTTTGAAATGAAGGTTGTTATTATTAAGGGAAAACAAAATCCAAACCCACATGGCCCTGTGGGAAAAAGGGTTTGCCCCCTACAACCTAATAACTGGTTGGGCCACCCTTAGCAGCAACAACTGCAATCAAGCGTTTGCGATAACTTGCAATGAGTCTTTTACAGCGCTGTGGAGGAATTTTGGCCCACTCATCTTTGCAGAATTGTTGTAATTCAGCCACATTGGAGGGTTTTCGAGCATGAACTGCCTTCTTAAAGGTCATGCCACAGCATCTCAATATGATTCAGGTCAGGACTTTGACGAGGCCACTCCAAAGTCTTCATTTTGTTTTTCTTCAGCCATTCAGAGGTGGACTTGCTGGTGTGTTTTGGATCATTGTCCTGCTGCAGAACCCAAGTTCGCTTCAGCTTGAGGTCACGAACACATGGACGGACATTCTCCTTCAGGATTTTTTGGTAGACAGCAGAATTCACGGTTCCATTTATCACAGCAAGTCTTCCAGGTCCTGAAGCAGCAAAACAGGCCCGGACCATCACACTACCACCACCATATTTTATTGTTGGTATGATGTTCTTTTTCTGAAATGCAGTGTTTTTTTTGTTTTTTTTTGGGGGGGGGGAATCAGCTTAATATTGCAACTTCTATCAATGTAATTGTCTGCATCACTTCCAATCCCCCATGTTTTTTATATATATACTCCCCTTTATTACTTTCCAACCCCGCCATCCTTTCCCTACTTGGGGTAAATTAGTGAACAACAATGCCCAGGCCTCTACTTCCAGCCTATACTTACTATCTACCCCTTATGGACACAGTCAATTTTACAATAATTCTATTATATATATTATTAAAAAAAATTGGTTTTTGCTCCTGAACTTCTTCTACTCTCAACCTCTCCGATCATTTTCATGATGTCCATCCGGTTTGCTTCTATATTGCCATATCTGAAATGCAGTGTTACTTTTACGCCAGATGTAATAGGACACACACCTTCCAAAAAGTTCAACTTTTGTCTCGTCAGTCCACAGAGTATTTTCCCAAAGGTCTTGGGGGATCATCAAGATGTTTTCTGGCAAAAATGAGACGAGCCATAATGTTCTTTTTGCTCAGCAGAGGTTTTCGTCTTGGAACTCTGCCATGCAGGCCATTTTTGCCCAGTCTCTTTCTTATGGTGGAGTCATGAACACTGACCTTAACTGAGGCAAGTGAGGCCTATAGCTCTTTGGATGTTGTTGTGAGGTCTTTTGTGACCTCTTGGATGAGTCGTCGCTGCGCTCTTGGGGTAATTTTGGTCGGCCGGCTACTCCTGGGAAGGTTCACCACTGTTCCATATTTTCGCCATTTGTGGATAATGGCTCTCACTGTGGTTCGCTGGAGTCCCAAAGCTTTAGAAATGGCTTTATAACCTTTTCCAGACTGATGGATCTTTTGGTCTACTTCACGTTGTCAGGCAGGTCCTATTTAAGTGATTCCTTGATTGAGAACAGGTGTGGCAGTAATCAGGCCTGGGTGTGGCTAGAGGAATTGAACTCAGGTGTGATAAACCACAGTTGAGTTCTGTTATAACGGGGGGGGGGGGCAAACCTTTTTTCACACAGGGCCATGTAGGTTTGGATTTTGTTTTCCCTTAATAATAACAACCTTCATTTCAAAACTGCATTTTGTGTTTACTTGTGTTATCTTTGACTAATATTTAAATTTGTTTGATGATCTGAAACATTTAAGTGTGACGAACATGCAAACAAATAAGAAATCAGGAAGGGGGCAAACACTTTTTCACACCACTGTATATTTTGATTTGTTTAACACTTTTTTGGTTACTGCATGATTCCATATGTGTTATTTCATAGTTTTGATGTCTTCACTATTATTCTACAATGTAGAAAATAGTAAAAAATAAAGAAAAAACATTGAATGAGTAGGTGTGTCCAAGCTTTTGACTGGTACTGAACATATACAAATTACCTCAACTAACCTTTTGGGTTAAGGTTGCTACAATAACTTTCTCTATGAATTTGAGAGTGGTTACATTTCTCCAGCCCCCAATTTTGCTGCTGTTTAAAACCTAGGTTGCCCCTTTAAAAAAAGCCACACATCAATCAATCAACCAATCTGCAGTTCAAACAATAACAAAGCTGTCATTCCACCACTGTTTTGGTAATAAGATGAGGATGGGACTGGATAAATGTAACTACTCTCAAAATCATAGACAGACCTATGGATCCAAGGACTGACCATCAATGACATCAATATTATAGTTTTAACCATGTTGAGGCTATTCAGTGTTGGTTTACATTTACATTATTTCTAAACATTGGAGTAGAAAAAGCTTATTTTGGGATCTGATGGGGTACAACAGTTGAACTAAGCTCATGAGGCATGTGTTATATTCTTCAAGAATCAATGGATATATATAAATAATTTAAAAGTCCAAATATGGATGTAGTAACTGCATATTTCCCCTTTAACACCACACATCAGTTCAACAACTGCAGAGGTTGTGCCTCTGTTTTTAAGACAGTACTTACTAGTGTTAATCAGGGCTCGGTTTCTCAAAACCATCTTACTGCTAAGTTCATCATTAGAACCATTGGATGCCTTAAGATGCCTTTGGGAAACCGGAACCAGATATCCAGTTTCCTCCTCTTCTTCCTCCCACTTTTTCGATGTGACAGTCATCTCCTCCTCCTCCTCTTTCACTCCAAAAACGGGAGCCCCCTCTTCTTTCACTGTAACATCCTCCTCCTCTTTCACTCTGAACGCGTCTTCCTCTTCTTTCACTGTAACATCCTCCTCCTCTTTCACTCTGAACGCGTCTTCCTCTTCTTTCACTGTAACATCCTCCTCCTCTTTCACTCTGAACGCGTCTTCCTCTTCCTTCACTGTAACATCCTCCTCCTCTTCCACTCTGAACGCGTCTTCCTCTTCTTTCACTGTAACATCCTCCTCCTCTTTCACTCTGAACGTGTCTTCCTCTTCTTTCACTGTAACATCCTCCTCCTCTTTCACTCTGAACGCGTCTTCCTCTTCTTTCACTGTAACATCCTCCTCCTCTTTCACTGTAACATCCTCCTCCTCTTTCACTCTGAACGCGTCTTCCTCTTCTTTCACTGTAACATCCTCCTCCTCTTTCACTCTGAACGTGTCTTCCTCTTCTTTCACTGTAACATCCTCCTCCTCTTTCACTCTGAACGCGTCTTCCTCTTCCTTCACTGTAACATCCTCCTCCTCTTTCACTCTGAACGCGTCTTCCTCTTCTTTCACTGTAACATCTTTCTCTTCTTCTTTCACGGTAACAGCCTCACCCTCTACTTGTTTTTGTATTGTAACATCCTCCTCTTCCTCCTCCTCTTTCACTAGAGCTTCTTTCTCCGTCCAGCAGACCTCCTCTTCTTTAGCAGGAGGAGAGTAGCTTAGTGACCTCATGGTCGGGGATGTTAGCTAGCTAGGCTAGTGCTAACTTAACCAGCCAGCTAGCCGACCAATAACAACAACACCGTAAATATGAAATTAAATGAGATAACTAACTATACGACAGAAGTGGGTTTAAAACACAGTGGCTAATATACACGAAAGCGTCTAAAGAGCTTTATTGGTTGGGCTATTTTGGCTAGCAAGCTACCGAGGTGTCTGACTAACTGTTGCTGCTGTTGAAAGAAGCGTTCCGTCCACTAGATTAAACGTCACACTAGCAGCATAGCCTTAAAGTCCCACATCGCCATCTGCTGACTGGAGTGGGTAACGAAGTTGAGTAAAATGTAGAGTTTATTTTCAGACAAAAAGTTAAAGGGTAGGAAGCATGACTTTATTTGCATATGTCCTTCAGGGAACTGTGTGATGCGCATGTGTGCAGTAACTCAATTCGAATTTATGCCAGTAAAATATTTTTATTTTACTATAACATTTGTTGGCACCTTCAATTCTTACCCATTTTCTCTGGCAACATTGCCGCACTCCTAAACTTGGAACCAATCAGAGGTCCCGTACATACCCCTCGTGATCAAGGCAGCCAATGGCCTGCTTCTATCTCCGATGTAACTACAGCCTCTTGTGAAAACTGCTGTTTGATGAAGAGAAACAGATATATCTAGCTTCCTAAGACTGAAATAAGATAAATATATGTTTTTGAGTGTACTTGAAATATTCAGCATGCAATACAAATTGTCTTGATAGTATGAAGAGGTAACTCCACGGACATTTATTAAATTTATTGAAAGCTAGTCAATGTTACAGTTTGAATAGCCTAGCCAGCTACTGTAAATGTCAATGTGTGTTTCATGATCTATTGCTCTCTCTGTCAGTTAATTGACATTTTGAATCATGTTTTGTCATGATTATATGTCTCATTTCAAGTAACTAGCTGCAGGCTTAAAGAAACATTCCAATCATATACTTTGCACAGAAACCCAAATAAAAGCATGTATATAGAAAGAAGTGTGTGTGTCATGTCTGCTAGAATGGAGGTTTAGAAACGACAGCAGCATATTAACCAGTACATATGGCATAGCCTACACATATAGCATACCTTGCAGTACAATCTACTCTAAAAACAGTTGTACAATGTGCTGTGCAATAAGATCCCCAGAGTTTGATTTCTAAACCAGATGAGTTCTCAAATAGCAGCTGACCAATACCATGGTGGGCATAATGTTGGATGCATTGGAATATAAGGTATGGAAACTGATAAAGAGCCTGTAGGATTATAGACAAAACTGTTGGGAAATGAATGTTTGACTTTCAAATACTAAATGTTTAGTGAATGGGAGTATATTTACGTGGTTTACATGATTAACTTTCCTACTAACCTTCTAGAAGTTGACGGTGCCAAAATCTTACCAATGCATTCATTATTCTACTAACTATGACTGAGTGTGAGACATTTTTTCCAGAATGTACGTTTCATGCATATACATACGAACACTATCACAAAAAGTGTTTCACCATTTATTGAGTACGGAGACAAATACCAAAGGTGTCTCAGGCAGTATGTGAAGTATCTAAATATAGTGCAACCTACCAATCAATGTATATTAAGTGCCATGGAGGGCACAATCTTACAATGTTGCAGTCCAGAAATGAGAGCTTTACCCTCTATGCCAAAGTCTGGGCATCTGATGGAGGCTGTAGAACTGTCAAACACATGCTTCAGTATTCCCCCTTCTCTCTAGGAGCATTTGTGTGCCCAGTCCCCAAAGGTGTATGGAAAAGATGCCACCCTGGTCACCAATGTAGCTGACCGATGTAGAGAGACAAGTGCCTTAGCAGAATCAAATCTAAAGCTTGTGTGGTCCAGAGATGAGAACTCTACTACCTATGGCAAGAGCCTGGGCTCCTGACGGGGACAATAGAATTCTCCCCATTGGCAAGAGCCTGGGCTCCTGACGGGGACAATAGAATTCTCCCCATTGGCAAGAGCCTGGGCTCCTGACGGGGACAATAGAATTCTCCCCATTGGCAAGAGCCTGGGCTCCTGACGGGGACAATAGAATTCTCCCCATTGGCAAGAGCCTGGGCTCCTGACGGGGACAATAGAATTCTCCCCATTGGCAAGAGCCTGGGCTCCTGACGGGGACAATAGAATTCTCCCCATTGGCAAGAGCCTGGGCTCCTGACGGGGACAATAGAATTCTCCCCATTGGCAAGAGCCTGGGCTCCTGACGGGGACAATAGAATTCTCCCCATTGGCAAGAGCCTGGGCTCCTGACGGGGACAATAGAATTCTCCCCATTGGCAAGAGCCTGGGCTCCTGACGGGGACAATAGAATTCTCCCCATTGCATGTCGTTACATGTCACCTACACACAATACCCCATAATGACAAAGCAAAAAAAGGTTTTTAGAAATGTTAGAACATTTATCAAATAAAATAAACAGAAATACACCAAGCCATGAGGTCGAAGGAATTGTCCGTAGAGCTCCGACACGTGTCGAGGCACAGATCTGGGGAAGGGTACCAAAAAATGTCTGCAGCATTGAAGGTCCCCAAGAACACAGTGGCCTCCATCATTCTTAAATAGAAGAAGTTTGGAACCACCAAGACGCTTCCTAGAGATGGCCGCCCGGCCAAACTGAGCAATCGGGGGAGAAGGGCCTT
Source organism: Coregonus lavaretus (assembly GCF_964263955.1). NCBI lineage: Eukaryota > Metazoa > Chordata > Actinopteri > Salmoniformes > Salmonidae > Coregonus > Coregonus lavaretus. The sequence continues at coordinate 320,279 of NW_028158792.1, read as the reverse complement.
GGTCAGGGAGGTGACCAAGACTCTATGGCCTGAATGCCAAGGCTGCAAGAAAAATACACATGTTCAACTTTCACTTTCAACCAAATGCAGATTGGATGTCGGGTATAGTCTTATTTTCAACATCTTTTCAACAACATTTTGCTAGGTGGGGTAGCCCAATTTCAAAAAACTGTTTTATTGTGTTCAATAATCATATTACTTGTATTTTTTTAAACAAGCATCTTAAAACAACAATGTTGTTTTGTGGCAATAAATCACTGATATCGATAAAATCACGTTGTACGTGCAGTTGAAACTAACTAAAAAGTCACATGGAAATGGGAGATATCTTTTACCTCACTGGTTGGAGGACAACCTGCAGAATACAGTCAGCTACATTTTAAGTGATGCATTTAAATTCAGGGGTCCCCAAAACAAAGACAAATTCAATACTTATTTGTCATCACTCATCGATATCACGTTGAAATCAATTGGGGAGGGGGGAGATGAGGTTGCTGGTCCTGTTAAAACTAACAGCTCAAAAAAACACACGGAATCTTGCAATAATGTGTAGAGGAAAATTTGTAGAAAACATCTAGCTACATTTTGAAGTGTTGCATACATTCTAAATCGTGACATTATTCATTAAAATACTCCTTCTACAATGTTAAAACATTCTACATTGTGACATTATTTCATTGATATCATGGAACACCTCCTTCATGTATGAATTGTCTGATGTTTGATCAGAGATCTTTTATCAGAGTATCTCTTGTCACATTGATCACAGCTATGAGGTTTCTCTCCTGTGTGTGTTCTCTGGTGTGATTTTAAACGCCCTGATGAAACAAAACTCTTTCCACAGTCAGGGCAGTGGAAAGGTTTCTCTCCTGTGTGTGTTCTCTGGTGTATAATACAACAGGTAGCTGCAACAAAACTCTTCCCACATTGATCACAGCTATAAGGTTTCTCTCCTGTGTGTGTTCTCTGGTGTGTTTTCAGGGTTCCAGATGTAACAAAACTATTCCCACATTGATTACAGCTAAAAGGTTTCTCTCCTGTGTGTGTTCTCTGGTGTATAGTACAACAGGTAGCTGCAACAAAAGGCTTCCCACATTGATTACAGCTAAAAGGTTTCTCTCCTGTGTGTGTTCTCTGGTGTATAGTCAGCTTGTTAGATGCAACAAAACGCTTCCCACATTGATTACAGCTAAAAGGCTTCTCTCCTGTGTGTGTTCTCTGGTGTATAGTCAGCTGGCTAGCTGCAACAAAACGCTTCCCACATTGATTACAGCTATAAGGTTTCTCTCCTGTGTGTGTTCTCTGGTGTATAATACAACAGCTAGATGTAACAAAACGCTTCCCACATTGATTACAGCTAAAAGCCTTCTCTCCTGTGTGTGTTCTCTGGTGTATAGTCAGCTTGTTAGATGCAACAAAACGCTTCCCACATTGATTACAGCTATAAGGCTTCTCTCCTGTGTGTGTTCTCTGGTGTATAGTCAGCTGGCTAGATGCAACAAAACTCTTCTCACATTGATCACAGCTATAAGGTTTCTCTCCTGTGTGTGTTCTCTGGTGTATAGTCAGCTGGCTAGATGCAACAAAACGCTTCTCACATTGATCACAACTATGGGGTTTCTCTCCTGTATGGATCCTCTGATGTACTATCAGGCTGCTTGAGTGACTAAAACTCTTCTCACATTGATAACAGCTGTAAAATGTCTCTCCTGTGTGTGTTATGTGGTGTGATTTTAACTGTCCTGATGAACAAAAACTCTTCCCACAGTCAGAGCAGTGGTAAGGTTTCTCTCCTGTGTGTGTTCTCTGGTGTATAGTCAGCTGGTTAGATGTAGTAAAACTCTTCCCACATTGATCACAGCTATAAGGTTTCTCTCCAGTGTGAATTCTCGTGTGTACTTTTAGTGAATCTGATTTCTTCCCCGTGGGTTTCCGCTGGTGTTTCTTGAGGTGTTCTGATCTGGAGAGACTCTTCTCTGCCTCGTCAGCTTCATGATGTTGTTGAGGCTCCCCAGAGGATCCACAATAGTGACGTCTCTCTCCTGTGTGAACAACAAAGTCAGACAGATGGTTAAAGGCTCACAACAGCAGAAATCCTATGTTTATTTTAGCTAAAAGGTGATGTCCATTATGTTGTACAACAATTGACGTCTGTAATGAATGTTTAAATGCTTTTACAAACTTATTTGACAGTTGTCTTCATAAGACTGTCAAGAGAGCAACAATTGATGATTCTAGAAAATAGTGCTTAAATAACAAAGAAAACGTTTCAACAATAAAATACTTTATTAACTTCAAGTACTAAAGGTAGTAGATTACAATTAGGGAAAACCTAAAACCCAAAGACAAAACCAATATCTAGACCTAGGGCCTATATCATCAGATCCTCTGAGGAACTTTGGTTGAACAAATTAATCCCTTTGGGGCTGGACATTTAATGTCCATGGCCTTTTTCATTTCAAAAGTCCTGATCTTCTCAAAAATATATGTTTGCCGGGTTGCTTTCACCTCTCTGGGAGGAAGGACGTCAACATTGCACAGCAGCTGAAACCTGGTTCCATCTGAGTGGCTCCAGATAAATAAAGCTGTAAAGAACGAAAGCTGACTAAAATAGACAACCCAAAAAAAGGCTTTTTGATTATTTCTTTTATGTTAAAAAAAAAGTTCAAATGCCTCTCCTGTGAAGTAGTGAGATGTGACATACACCCAGCTTTCTGTATTATCTTAGCGACTGTTCAAGCAATAATCAAAACAACACTTGTAAGCCCAAAAAGTTTATTGTTTAGAAGTAATAACATGGTAAATCTAGGATGTTGAATGGTCCCAGATGATGAACAGCAGTTTATTTAGAAGTAATAACATGGTAAATCTAGGATGTTGAATGGTCCCAGATGGTGAACAGCAGTTTATTTAGAAGTAATAACCTGGTAAATCTAGGATGTTGAATGGTCCCAGATGGTGAACAGCAGTTTATTTAGAAGTAATAACCTGGTAAATCTAGGATGTTGAATGGTCCCAGATGATGAACAGCAGTTTATTTAGAAGTAATAACCTGGTAAATCTAGGATGTTGAATGGTCCCAGATGATGAACAGCAGTTTATTTAGAAGTAATAACCTGGTAAATCTAGGATGTTGAATGGTCCCAGATGATGAACAGCAGTTTATTTAGAAGTAATAACCTGGTAAATCTAGGATGTTGAATGGTCCCAGATGGTGAACAGCAGTTTATTTAGAAGTAATAACCTGGTAAATCTAGGATGTTGAATGGTCCCAGATGGTGAACAGCAGTTTATTTAGAAGTAATAACCTGGTAAATCTAGGATGTTGAATGGTCCCAGATGGTGAACAGCAGTTTATTTAGAAGTAATAACCTGGTAAATCTAGGATGTTGAATGGTCCCAGATGATGAACAGCAGTTTATTTAGAAGTAATAACCTGGTAAATCTAGGATGTTGAATGGTCCCAGATGGTGAACAGCAGTTTATTTAGAAGTAATAACCTGGTAAATCTAGGATGTTGAATGGTCCCAGATGATGAACAGCAGTTTATTTAGAAGTAATAACCTGGTAAATCTAGGATGTTGAATGGTCCCAGATGGTGAACAGCAGTTTATTTAGAAGTAATAACCTGGTAAATCTAGGATGTTGAATGGTCCCAGATGATGAACAGCAGTTTATTTAGAAGTAATAACCTGGTAAATCTAGGATGTTGAATGGTCCCAGATGATGAACAGCAGTTTATTTAGAAGTAATAACCTGGTAAATCTAGGATGTTGAATGGTCCCAGATGGTGAACAGCAGTTTATTTAGAAGTAATAACCTGGTAAATCTAGGATGTTGAATGGTCCCAGATGATGAACAGCAGTTTATTTAGAAGTAATAACCTGGTAAATCTAGGATGTTGAATGGTCCCAGATGGTGAACAGCAGTTTATTTAGAAGTAATAACCTGGTAAATCTAGGATGTTGAATGGTCCCAGATGATGAACAGCAGTTTATTTAGAAGTAATAACCTGGTAAATCTAGGATGTTGAATGGTCCCAGATGATGAACAGCAGTTTATTTAGAAGTAATAACCTGGTAAATCTAGGATGTTGAATGGTCCCAGATGGTGAACAGCAGTTTATTTAGAAGTAATAACCTGGTAAATCTAGGATGTTGAATGGTCCCAGATGATGAACAGCAGTTTATTTAGAAGTAATAACCTGGTAAATCTAGGATGTTGAATGGTCCCAGATGGTGAACAGCAGTTTATTTAGAAGTAATAACCTGGTAAATCTAGGATGTTGAATGGTCCCAGATGGTGAACAGCAGTTTATTTAGAAGTAATAACCTGGTAAATCTAGGATGTTGAATGGTCCCAGATGATGAACAGCAGTTTATTTAGAAGTAATAACCTGGTAAATCTAGGATGTTGAATGGTCCCAGATGGTGAACAGCAGTTTATTTAGAAGTAATAACCTGGTAAATCTAGGATGTTGAATGGTCCCAGATGATGAACAGCAGTTTATTTAGAAGTAATAACCTGGTAAATCTAGGATGTTGAATGGTCCCAGATGGTGAACAGCAGTTTATTTAGAAGTAATAACCTGGTAAAGCTTTATGGTTGAGAGGCATGATACAAAAGGAATGGCATATAAGTCTGGCTGCATAACCGATTAGCATATGTACTGAAAATAAAATAAAATGTATGCACTCTGGATAAGAGCGTCTGCTAAATGACTAAAATGTAAATGTAAATTTTTTTACTGCAAATTGAGAAATCATGTGAATAAACTGAATAAAAATAAGAAGAAACTAGCTTAAATGACATTTTAGACAAAAATACAAACTCGGCTCCATCATTCATTGAATCAGTTGGCTCATTCATCACAAAACCCACTGATATTGCCAATTACTTTAATGAGTTTTTCATTGGCAAGATTAGCAAATTTAGGCATGACATGCCAGCAACAAACGCTGACACTACACATCCAAGTATAACTGATCAAATTATGAAAGACAAGCATTGTAATTTTGAATTCCGTAAAGTGAGTGTGGAAGAGGTGAAAAAAGTATTGTTGTCTATCAACAATGACAAGCCACCGGGGTCTGACAACTTGGATGGAAAACTACTGAGGATAACAGCGGACGATATTGCCATTCCTATTTGCCATACATTCAATCTACGCCTACTAGAAAGTGTGTGCCCTCAGGCCTGGAGGGAAGCAAAAGTCATTCCGCTACCTAAGAATATTAAAGCCTCCTTTACTGCCTCAAATAGCCGACCAATCAGCCTGTTACCAACCCTTAGTAAACTTTTGGAGAAAAAAATGATTTGACCAGATACAATGCTATTTTACTGTAAACAAATTGACAACAGACTTTCAGCATGCTTATAGGGAAGGACATTCAACAAGCACGGTACTTACACAAATGACTGATTGGCTAAGATAAATGAATTATAAAAAGATTGTGGGTGCTGTTTTGTTAGACTTCAGTGCGGCTTTTGACATTATCGATCATAGTTTGCTGATGGAGAAACGTATGTGTTATGGCTTTACACCCCCTGCTATATTGTGGATAAAGAGTTACCTGTCTAACAGAACACAGAGGGTGTTCTTTAATGGAAGCCTCTCCAACATAATCCAGGTAGAATCAGGAATTCCCCAGGGCAGCTGTCTAGGCCCCTTACTTTTTTCAATCTTTACTAACGACATGCCACTGGCTTTGAGAAAAGACAGTGTGTCTGTATGCGGATGAAATCACTGCAACACTTAACAAACAAAGAGCTGCAAAAAGTTTCAGAATGGGTGGCAAGAAATAAGTTAGTCCTAAATATTACAAAAACTAAAAGCATTGTATTTGGGACAAATCATTCACTAAACCCTAAACCTCAACTAATTCTTGTAATGAATAATGTGGAAATTGAGCAAGTTGAGGTGACTAAACTGCTTGGAGTAACCCTGGATTGTAAACTGCCATGGTCAAAACATGTTGCTACAACAGTAGCTAAGATGGGGAGAAGTCTGTCCATAATAAAGCGCTGTTCTGCCTTCTTAACAGCACTATCAACAAGGCAGGTCCTACAGGCCCTGGTTACAAATACATGGGACCAACACTTTACATGTTGCGCTTATATATTTGTTCAGTGTAGTTCAATGTCGAGACCTAATTTAACTGTTAAATGCTTAATACATCATATGACAAGTGTAACGGTATGACTATAACTACTGTTCCCTGAAGGAGGGAAACTAGGTGCAACATACTATTAAATCCACGCCTCGCTGGAAGCCCCGCCTTCCACAGGTGATGAGCGTGAGGCTTGGATTTATTCCTTCAATTTAATACCATTGGGGGGGGGGGGGGGGGGGGGCTAAACTGACATATGGAATCGTTTTAAGATGGTCGTACTATGGATTACTTAGGTTACTTAGACTGAAGCAAATTTGCATCAGTCTACTCTAAGGGGTTAATTATATGATCACGTATGATCATGCTCTCCTTAGCCGATGTGAGTAAGACCTTTAAACAGGTTAACATTCACAAAGCCGAAGGGACAAACGGATTACCAGTCTTCACTGCCATTTTCAACGTCTCCCTGACTCAGTACCTACATGTTTCAAGCAAACCACCATAGTGTTCCACACCATAGTGCCCTCAAAGCTCATCACTAAGCTAAGGACCCTGGGACTGAACACCTCCATCTGCAACTGGATGCTGAACATCCTGACAGGCTGCCCCCAGGTGGTGAGGGTTGGCAACAGTTGAACTAAGCTCATGAGGAGGTTATATTCTTCAAGAATCAATGGCTATACATAAATAATTTTAAAGTCCAAATATGGATGTAGCAACTGCAGATTCCCACTTTAACACCACACATCAGTTCAACAACTGCAGAGTTTGTGCCTCTGTTTTTAAGACAGTACTTACTAGTGTTAATCAGGGCCCGGTTTCTCAAAACCATCTTACTGCTAAGTTCATCATTAGAACCATTGGATGCCTTAAGATGCCTTTGGGAAACCGGAACCAGATATCCAGTTTCCTCCTCTTCTTCCTCCTCCTTTTTCGATGTGACAGTCATCTCCTCCTCCTCTTCTTTCACTGTAACATCCTCCTCCTCTTTTACTCTGAACGCGTCTTCCTCTTCTTCTTCCACTGTAACATCCTCCTCCTCTTTCACTCTGAACGCGTCATCCTCTTCTTTCACTGTAACATCCTCCTCCTCTTTCACTCTGAACGCGTCTTCCTCTTCTTTCACTGTAACATCCTCCTCCTCTTTCACTCTGAACGCGTCTTCCTCTTCTTTCACTGTAACGTGTTTCTCTTCTTCTTTCACGGTAACAGCTTCACCCTCTACTTGTTTTTGTATTGTAACATCCTCCTCTTCCTCCTCCTCTTTCACTAGAGCTTCTTTCTCCGTCCAGCAGACCTCCTCTTCTTTAGCAGGAGGAGAGTAGCTTAGTGAGCTCATGGTCGGGGATGTTAGCTAGCTAGGCTAGTGCTAACTTAACCAGCCAGCTAGCTGACCAATAACAACAACACCGTAAATATGAAATTAAATGGGATAACTAACTAGACGACAGAAGTGGGTTTAAAACACAGTGGCTAATATACACGAAAGCGTCTAAAGAGCTTTATTGGTTGGGCTATTTTGTCTAGCAAGCTACCGAGGTGTCTGACTAACTGTTGCTGCTGTTGAAAGAAGCGTCCCGTCCACTAGATTATACGTCACACTAGCAGCACAGCCTTAAAGCCCCACATCGCCATCTGCTGACTGGAGTGGGTAACGCAGTTGAGTAAAATGTAGATTTTAATTTCAGACAAAAAGTCAAAGGGTAGGAAGCATGAGTTTTTACTCACCAATGTAACAACACAGTGGCGTTTTAAAGACTTAGTAACGTAGTTGTAGTCATAATCTGGTTACCTATAAGTACAAACATTATTATGTTTTTGGGGTTATTACATATTTATTAACTTATTTCCAATATCTTCTAAACTACCCACAATGCACTATTTCTCAACATCATATTGAACTAGTCTGTGCTACAGTTTGTATGCTAGCCCCTCTAACGAAAGGTTTAATTACTCTAACCTAAAAAAAATACTTGTTACTCATTGATAATTGGCGTCCACTTTGTCTTTTAAATAACGATTCTAAGCTAATAGCTCTGGTTTTGGATGCCGTTATAGATGAGTCCCGGTCAGGGTTGATGAGAAATAGACAAATCTCGAATAATGTCACACTGGTATTAAATATCATAGATTACTCAGATTTGGTCTCTGATGAGAGTTTTATTCTCTTTTGGGATTTTATAAAGCCTTCGATACATTTTACATTTTAGTCGACGCTCTTATCCAGAGCGACTTACAGTTAGTGCATACATTTTCATACTGCCCCCCCCCCCCTGTGGGAAACGAACCCACAACCCTGGTGTTGCAAGCGCCATGCTCTACCAACTGAGCTACAGGGACAAAGTAGAACATTACTATTTTTCATGCCCTTAAACAATAAAAGGCCAATTTAAAATGTGCAGTTTTGTCACAAAACACAATGCCACAGATGTCTCAAGTTTTGAAGGAGCGTGCAATTGGCATGCTGACTGCAGGAATGTCCACCAGAGCTGTTACCAGAGAATCATCTTCAATTTAATGCTCTGAACTCCCCAATCTCCTGCATGTTCTTCTGAACTCCCCAATCTCCTGCATGTCCCTCTGAACTCCCCAATCTCCTGCATGTCCCTCTGAACTCCCCAATCTCCTGCATGTCCCTCTGAACTCCGCAATCTCCTGCATGTTCTTCTGAACTCCCCAATCTCCTGCATGTCCCTCTGAACTCCCCAATCTCCTGCATGTCCCGCTGAACTCCCCAATCTCCTGCATGTCCCGCTGAACTCCCCAATCTCCTGCATGTCCCTCTGAACTCCCCAATCTCCTGCATGTCCCGCTGAACTCCCCAATCTCCTGCATGTCCCTCTGAACTCCCCAATCTCCTGCATGTCCCTCTGAACTCCCCAATCTCCTGCATGTCCCTCTGAACTCCCCAATCTCCTGCATGTCCCTCTGAACTCCCCAATCTCCTGCATGTCCCTCTGAACTCCCCAATCTCCTGCATGTCCCTCTGATCTCCCCTCACTATTCTCCTCCTTTTAGTCCAGTAACTTGACTTGGTTAACACACCTTTCACTTAAAGCACAAAGGTAAGGCTAGTCTGTCAAGGTGTCTGTCGGATAAACTATTTTTTAAAACAAAACCAGCATTGTAAAACGGCAGCAAATTTAACAATGCTCAGAAGTGGATTCAGTTGCATGGCAAGGTAGTTTTCAATGGTGTATTTGAGTCTTTCCATATAATTAAACCGCCATAGAAAACGTAGATTGACCGGGGTTAGAGGAAGCAACAGATCTGGAGATGAAAATGACGAGGGTTTCAAGTTGATTTTGATTGGGTCCGAGGCGGCCGGAAACAAAAATGGTACCACCCTCCCAACCCAACGCTGAAATATGGAAGAGATACAACCAGTAGGGGGCGTGGCCTAAACTAGTAACGGTCACAGCAAACTAACGCTCTTATTTAAATCAACACTGTTAAGGACAAGCATATTAATAATAATAATAATAATAATATGCCATTTAGCAGACGCTTTTATCCAAAGCGACTTACAGTCATGCGTGCATACATTTTTACGTATGGGTGGTCCCGGGGATCAAACCATGCTCTACCAATTGAGCTAGAGAGGACCATTAAGGTTAGAATATTGCAAGAGAACAATCTAATTATTAATGTTGTAGAAAATTGTCTTTGTCCTCCGTCAAACACAAAGTACTTTCAGTCTTTTGTAGAATTAAGATAGACTTTATTACAATCAATATAGCCGAGGTGGTCTGCAGAGCATCTAACTTTCCACCTCTCAGCTCTCAGTTTATACAGTCAATTTACATACATTTTAGCTTAATCCCTCCCTCTTTGGTTCCTCCACCACTGTCTCCAGTTTTCACCTCTTGACCGCTCCGCCCACTTCCTTAATGGCGGTATCTGACTTCCCTCCCTTCTAGTTCCGTGTCTGGAAACAATAGTGGTGGGACCAAACCCTGTCATGCAAAAATAACAGAGCCATTTCCTGGCTCCGTTCTGACCCCCTAATTGATTCCCAAACCTATCAATCGATACTTAAAACATGGCAGGTCCATAATCAATTTTCTCAAACATACACAAGCCTCCTCCCTCTGTACCACCCAGTCCAAATGCCCCCGTCATGCTGTGATTAACCAGGTTTAGTCTGAACTCTGTTCAACCACTGGCTCTGTTCCAGGACTATGCCTAAGGAGAGAGGCGAAGGGCAGCAGTCTGGTTTCAGTCACTGATAAGGCAGGACAGCCGTGGATTAGAGAGGAGCGAGGAATTAGACCCGAAGACAGGTCAGATGAAAAGAGAAGTCGGATGTTTACAGACACTTACAGGTTGGAGTCATTAAAACTCGTTTTTCAACCACTCCACAAATGTCTTGTTAACAAACTATAGTTTTGGCATGTCGGTTAGGACATCTACTTTGTGCATGACACAAGTAATTTTTCCAACAATTGTTTACAGACAGATTATTTGACTTATAATTCACTGTATCACAATTCCAGTAGGTCAGAAGTTTACATACACTAAGTTGACTGTGCCTTTAAAATGCTTGGAAAATTCCAGAAAATGATGTCATGGCTTTAGAAGCTTCTGATAGGCTATTTGACATAATTTGAGTCAATTGGAGGTGTACCTGTGGATGTATTTCAAGGCCTACCTTCAAACTCAGTGCCTCTTTGCTTGACATCGTGGGAAAATCAAAATAAATCTGCCAAGACCTCAGAAAAAAATTGTAGGCCTCCACAAGTCTGGTTCATCCTTGGGAGCAATTTCCAAACGCCTGAAGGTACCACGTTCATCTGTACAAACAATAGTACGCAAGTATAAACACCATGGGACCACGCAGCCGTCATACAACTCAGGAAGGAGACGCGTTCTGTCTCCTAGAGATGAACATACTTTGGTGCGAAAAGTGCAAATCAATCCCAGAACAACAGCAAAGGACCTTGTGAAGATGCTGGAGGAAACAGGTACAAAAGTATGTATATCCACAGTAAAATGAGTCCTATATCAACATAACCTGAAAGGCCGCTCAGCAAGGAAGAAGCCACTGCTCCAAAACCGCCATAAAAAAGCCAGACTACGGTTTGCAACTGCACATGGGGACAAAGATCGTACTTTTTGGAGAAATGTCCTCTGGTCTGATGAAACAAAAATAGAACTGTTTGGCCATAATAACCATCGTTATGTTTGGAGGAAAAAGGCAGTCTTGCAAGCAGAAGAACACCATCCCAACCGTGAAGCACGGGGGTGGCAGCATCATGCTGTGGGGGTGCTTTGCTGCAGGAGGGACTGGTGCACTTCACAAAATAGATGGCATCATGAGGAAGGAAAATTATGTGGATATATTGAAGCAACATCTCATGACATCAGTCAGGAAGTTAAAGCTTGGTCGCAAATGGGTCTTCCAAATGGACAATGACCCCAAGCATAGTTCCAAAGTTGTGGCAAAATGGCTTAAGGACAACAAAGTCAAGGTATTGGAGTGGCCATCACAAAGCCCTGACCTCAATCCTATAGAAAATGTGTGGGCAGAACTGAAAAAGCGTGTGCGAGCAAGGAGGCCTACATACCTGACTCAGTTACACCAGCTCTGTCAGGAGGAATGGGCCAAAATTCACCCTACTTATTGTGGGAAGCTTGTGGAAGGCTACCCGAAACGTTTGACCCAAGTTAAACAATTTAATGGCAATGCTACCAAATACTAATTGAGGGTATGTAAACTTCTGACCCACTGTGAATGTGATGAAAGAAATAAAAGCTTAAAGAAATCATTCTCTCTACTTTTATTCTGACATTTCACATTCTTAAAATAAAGTGGTGATCCTAACTGACCTAAGACAGGGAATTTTTACTAGGATTAAATGTCAGGAATTGTGAAACTGAGTTTAAATGTCTTTGGCTAAGGTGTATGTAAACTTCCGACTTCAACTGTATACCAGGCAGGGCAGTAACTACACCAGTGAGAGGAACCAATTAAGTTCTTGCCTAGCAACAGAGATGTACCCATGTTTAACTCTGTCTCTGTGTTCGTCATGTTGTGATTAACATTTACATTTTCGTCATTTAGCAGACGCTCTTATCCAGAGCGACTTACAAATTGGTGCATTCACCTTATGATAGCCAGTGGGATAACCACTTTACAATATATACAATTTTAAAAAATAACATCTCTTTTTTTTAGCTCCGTGTTGGTCATGTTGTGATTAACTATGTTTATCTGTAGTCTGAGTCTGAAGAGATGTAACTACTGTATGGTCCACTGAATAATTCCCATCTTATCCCCACTCTGGGACTTTATTGGTCCCACATCTTTACAAATGGATACAGTGACTAATATATGAAAACAGGGATATGTAGTGACTAACATAAGAAGAACCATGTTTACAATATAAGGTTTCTACTTGAAATAAAATAAGTGTTTCTACTCAAAATAAAATATAAGTGTCAGTATCCAAACACATGAAAAATACACAACAATAATGCAGCTCTGTTTCAACCATAATATCTATTTAAGACAGTTATCTTGCAATTGTATAAGCAATACATGAACTAGTGGATTATTTCTAATATTATTTCTCATAATATAATTTATTAATGTTTACAAGGTCTAGTAATGCTTGCTCTCCATTTCGGACACTTCCCTAACAACAGACGTCTGAATCTAAGCAGAACCTGTTTACTTCCCTAACAACCGACTTCTGAATCTAAGCAGAACCTGTTTACTTCCCTAACAACCGACTTCTGAATCTAAGCAGAACCTGTTCACTTCCCTAACAACCGACTTCTGAATCTAAGCAGAACCTGTTCACCTCCCTAACAACAGACTTCTGAATCTAAGCAGAACCTGTTCACTTCCCTAACAACCGACTTCTGAATCTAAGCAGAACCTGTTCACTTCCCTAACAACCGACTTCTGAATCTAAGCAGAACCTGTTCACCTCCCTAACAACCGACTTCTGAATCTAAGCAGAACCTTGTTTAGGGGATTAAGAGACATGTCCGTGGACACTCGTAACCGGAAAACCCTTTGTAACATACATCTACTACATAGGTAAGACATGAGAGAGGCGTAGTCTATCTTTTTTAGGATTCCTGGTTTTCCTCAGGCGTCCCCCATATGGGACTCCCAGTTCCAACACCAAAATCCATTTCAAATGTTACCTCACCTAGTTCCCTTAACTAATGCTTTGTCTATGTTTGCTTATTATCCCATTTCTGACGTCATTCTAGAGTCATTATCACCACAAAAGTAATATGGAACAGGATATATAAGTCTGGGAGGATGAATATCTCCAAGTCCAGGTTTCTCCAGCTGTTGCTGGTCCTTGTAGTCATGACAAGCCCCTCCTCTTCCTCCTGCCACCACCCTATCAAAGACATTCTGGGTTTCCGTAAGGGCAGTCAAGTGGTCCTCCTTTGACGTTGCTTCCCATTAGAATTCGTATAGTGTCCTGGTTTCCCTGGTAACTGGGATCACCTCTGTCAAGTTCATGTCCCATTCGGGTTCCGGTCCTTATGGTCGTTCTCCTCACAGTCATTTGTTTCACCGTGGTTCTGATCAACTGGGTTTTCAGCAATGGCAACAAACAGCAAAAAGACTATTCCCGTTACTACCAGTGCTATGCTTATTATCATTGCCATTTTAGTGAACATTGCTCCCCGTTTTCCAAATGTCAAGAACCAGCCAATACCAGGCACACGTGTCCTGCCCAGCTTTATTCTTGATTTCCTGTCTCAATCCTTTAAGCTTGATCATTGCCTCAGAGAATATTCCTCCTGGGGAGGTATTATCTTGACTTCCTGTCTCAATCCTTTAAGCTTGATCATTGCCTCAGAGAATATTCCTCCTGGGGAGGTATTATCTTGACTTCCTGTCTCAATCCTTTAAGCTTGATCATTGCCTCAGAGAATATTCCTCCTGGGGGAAGTATTATTAGGACTAAAAGTGCAGCCCTCGCTTCCGAACATAACACAGACTCTGCCTTTTTCTGCTAGGAGCCAATCCAGAGCCTGTCTATTCTGCCAGGTCATCCTACTTGTTCCCTGTACTTGTTCTCCCAGCGTTGACAATGCTGATGTAACCGGTGTGAAATGGCTAGCTAGTTAGCGGTGCGTACTAGTAGCGTTTCAATCAGTGACGTCACTCGCTCTGAGACCTTGAAGTAGTTGTTTCCCTTGCTCTGCAAGGGCCGCGTCCTTTTGTGGAGCGACGGGTAACGGTGTTTCGAGGGTGACTGTTGTCGATGTTTGCAGAGGATCCCTGGTTCAAGCCCAGGTAGGGGCGAGGAGAGGGACGGAAGCAACACTGGAAATGGAACAATTAAATACATTACAATCAACAGAGGTTCATAAATTATACTGACTCAGTGTCAGGATTTGAATCAATATTTCTTTGGATAACTCTTAATAAAAAGTCAGTATAATTTAGGAACCTCTGTTGATTGTAATGTATTTAATTGTTCCATTCCACATTTTTATTAAGAGTTATCCAAAGAAATATTGATTCAAATCCTGATTTATTCTCACACCTCGCTTTACATTCATTGGGAATTCCTCTAGGTTAGCACCTATCTGTACGTTGGGGTCAGCTTCATACGGGGGCGGCAGGTAGCTTAGTGGGTAAGAGCATTGTGCCAGTAACCGAAAGGTCGCTGGTTCTAATCCCCGAGCCGACTAGGTGAAAAATCTGTCGATGTGCCCTTAAGCAAGGCACTTAACCCTAATTGCTCATGTAAGTCATTCTGGAAAAGAGTGTCTGCTAAATGACTAAAATGTTAAATGTAAATATGCCCTTTCTGATCTATTTAGTATCTTGTATATCAACATTTAAGGCCTTCCAGTCAACTATTTAAAACGTTTTGTATCAGCTGTATTAGCTGTACTTCCAATCCTTTTCCATCCTTTTGGCCATAACGTCCTTAGTTGCCCCTGACAGACCCAGAAGAAATTCTCAATGGCCCCCCGACTGATCCTCATAAGGAACGATCAGTGGTGATGCGAGTGTCTGATTTCCGCATCCTTCCGGGATAACTATTACCCCAGTACTTGACCCTGCTGCCTGATCAATTTTTCTTTGAGGGGTGTCTGCATTCCAAAAGCTATCTGTATCTAGGTGCCATGTTGTTTCACATTCTCCCTTGAATTCTCCCAAATGATATAACCCGATTGTTTTGTTGTAACACTCATATTTCCGCTCATAGTCTATTTGATATTTCTCTGGTGCTTCCCCTTTACTGGTTTCTATTCTAACGTCTAATCGCTTACACTTCTCTCCCCATCCTGGTTGATTATAAAATGGTTCATATTTAGGATTTCCTAAAATATGACAAACATTCTGCTGGGCAATACGGTCTTTCCGAGTCCCTTAGACGACAGAAGTTATGATTTAAACGTAGCACAGTCCTGGTAGCTGTGGGGATTTGGTACTACTGTTAATTATTTTAAAGGGAGACGAAGTGCAGATTAGACCGTTTTCTTTCATTGTAATGTAGTATATTGTGTCCGTCTATACCAGTCATTGTAATGTAGTATATTGTGCCCGTCTATACCAGTCATTGTAATGTAGTATATTGTGCCCGTCTATACCAGTCATTGTAATGTAGTATATTGTGCCCGTCTATACCAGTCATTGTAATGTAGTATATTGTCCCCGTCTATACCAGTCATGTAATGTAGTATATTGTGCCCGTCTATACCAGTCATTGTAATGTAGTATATTGGGCCCGTCTATACCAGTCATTGTAATGTAGTATATTGTGCCCGTCTATACCAGTCATTGTAATGTAGTATATTGTGCCCGTCTATACCAGTCATTGTAATGTAGTATATTGGGCCCGTCTATACCAGTCATTGTAATGTAGTATATTGTGGCCGTCTATACCAGTCATTGTAATGTAGTATATTGTCCCCGTCTATACCAGTCATTGTAATGTAGTATATTGTGGCCGTCTATACCAGTCATTGTAATGTAGTATATTGTGGCCATCTATACCAGTCATTGTAATGTAGTATATTGTCCCCGTCTATACCAGTCATGTAATGTAGTATATTGTGCCCGTCTATACCAGTCATTGTAATGTAGTATATTGTGGCCGTCTATACCAGTCATTGTAATGTAGTATATTGTGGCCATCTATACCAGTCATTGTAATGTAGTATATTGTCCCCGTCTATACCAGTCATTGTAATGTAGTATATTGGTGGCCGTCTATACCAGTCATTGTAATGTAGTATATTGTGCCCGTCTATACCAGTCATTGTAATGTAGTATATTGGGCCCATCTATACCAGTCATTGTTTAGCTCCTCCTTTCATTCCCTTCCTTCTGCTTCTGCTGGGGCTCTAACATGTAAGGGGTTTAGTGAACTTTCCCAAGGAATAACTACTTCGGCAACACTGCCCCCTGGAAACATAGTACTTGTAAGTACTACATCAAATTGTTTATCTAAGTCTTGGGCTGTTATTCTTATGTCTATGATCCACCTGTCGTTCCTTTTATTATCCTGAGGTGACAGTTACCCATGATCCACCTGTCGTTCCTTTTATTATCCTGAGGTCACAGTTACCCATGATCCACCTGTCGTTCCATTTATTATCCTGAGGTCACAGTTACCCATGATCCACCTGTCGTTCCTTGTATTATCCTGAGGTCACAGTTACCCATGATCCACCTGTCATTCCTTTTATTATCCTTAGGTCACAGTTACCCATGATCCACCTGTCGTTCCTTTTATTATCCTGAGGTCACAGTTACCCATGATCCACCTGTCATTCCTTTTATTATCCTGAGGTCACAGTTACCCATGATCCACCTGTCGTTCCTTTTATTATCCTGAGGTCACAGTTACCCATGATCCACCTGTCGTTCCTTTTACTATCCTGAGGTCACAGTTACCCATGATCCACCTGTCGTTCCTTTTATTATCCTGAGGTCACAGTTACCCATGATCCACCTGTTGTTCCTTTTATTATCCTGAGGTCACAGTTACCCATGATCCAACTGTCGTTCCTTTTACTATCCTGACGTCACAGTTACCCATGATCCACCTGTCGTTCCTTTTATTATCCTGAGGTCACAGTTACCCATGATCCACCTGTCGTTCCTTTTATTATCTTGAGGTCACAGTTACCCATGATCCACCTGTCATTCCTTTTAATATCCTGAGGTCACAGTTACCCATGATCCACCTGTCGTTCCTTTTATTATCCTGAGGTCACAGTTACCCATGATCCACCTGTCGTTCCTTTTATTATCCTGAGGTCACAGTTACCCATGATCCACCTGTCGTTCCTTTTATTATCCTGAGGTCACAGTTACCCATGATCCACCTGTCGTTCCTTTTATTATCCTGAGGTCACAGTTACCCATGATCCACCTGTCGTTCCTTTTATTATCCTGAGGTCACAGTTACCCATGATCCACCTGTCGTTCCTTTTATTATCCTGAGGTCACAGTTACCCATGATCAACCTGTCATTCCTTTTAATATCCTGAGGTCACAGTTACCCATGATCCACCTGTCGTTCCTTTTATTATACTGAGGTCACAGTTACCAATGATCCACCTGTCGTTCCTTTTACTATCCTGAGGTCACAGTTACCCATGATCCACCTGTCGTTCCTTTTATTATTCTGAGGTCACAGTTACCCATGATCCACCTGTCGTTCCTTTTACTATCCTGAGGTCACAGTTACCCATGATCCACCTGTCGTTCCTTTTATTATCCTGAGGTCACAGTTACCCATGATCCACCTGTCGTTCCTTTTATTATCCTGAGGTCACAGTTACCCATGATCCACCTGTCATTCCTTTTAATATCCTGAGGTCACAGTTACCCATGATCCACCTGTCGTTCCTTTTATTATCCTGAGGTCACAGTTACCCATGATCCACCTGTCGTTCCTTTTATTATCCTGAGGTCACAGTTACCCATGATCCACCTGTCGTTCCTTTTATTATCCTGAGGTCACAGTTACCCATGATCCACCTGTCGTTCCTTTTATTATCCTGAGGTCACAGTTACCCATGATCCACCTGTCGTTCCTTTTATTATCCTGAGGTCACAGTTACCCATGATCCACCTGTCATTCCTTTTAATATCCTGAGGTCACAGTTACCCATGATCCACCTGTCGTTCCTTTTATTATCCTGAGGTCACAGTTACCCATGATCCACCTGTCGTTCCTTTTATTATCCTGAGGTCACAGTTACCCATGATCCACCTGTCGTTCCTTTTATTATTCTGAGGTCACAGTTACCCATGATCCACCTGTCGTTCCTTTTACTATCCTGAGGTCACAGTTACCCATGATCCACCTGTCATTCCTTTTATTATCCTGAGGTCACAGTTACCCATGATCCACCTGTCGTTCCTTTTATTATCCTGAGGTCACAGTTACCCATGATCCACCTGTCATTCCTTTTAATATCCTGAGGTCACAGTTACCCATGATCCACCTGTCGTTCCTTTTATTATCCTGAGGTCACAGTTACCCATGATCCACCTGTTGTTCCTTTTATTATCCTGAGGTCACAGTTACCCATGATCCACCTGTCATTCCTTTTACTATCCTGAGGTCACAGTTACCCATGATCCACCTGTCGTTCCTTTTATTATCCTGAGGTCACAGTTACCCATGATCCACCTGTCGTTCCTTTTACTATCCTGAGGTCACAGTTACCCATGATCCACCTGTCGTTCCTTTTATTATCCTGAGGTCACAGTTACCCATGATCCACCTGTCGTTCCTTTTACTATCCTGAGGTCACAGTTACCCATGATCCACCTGTCATTCCTTTTATTATCCTGAGGTCACAGTTACCCATGATCCACCTGTCGTTCCTTTTATTATCCTGAGGTCACAGTTACCCATGATCCACCTGTCATTCCTTTTAATATCCTGAGGTCACAGTTACCCATGATCCACCTGTCGTTCCTTTTATTATCCTGAGGTCACAGTTACCCATGATCCACCTGTCGTTCCTTTTATTATACTGAGGTCACAGTTACCCATGATCCACCTGTCGTTCCTTTTACTATCCTGAGGTCACAGTTACCCATGATCCACCTGTCGTTCCTTTTATTATCCTGAGGTCACAGTTACCCATGATCCACCTGTCGTTCCTTTTACTATCCTGAGGTCACAGTTACCCATGATCCACCTGTCGTTCCTTTTATTATCCTGAGGTCACAGTTACCCATGATCCACCTGTCGTTCCTTTTATTATCCTGAGGTCACAGTTACCCATGATCCACCTGTCATTCCTTTTAATATCCTGAGGTCACAGTTACCCATGATCCACCTGTCGTTCCTTTTATTATCCTGAGGTCACAGTTACCCATGATCCACCTGTCGTTCCTTTTAATATCCTGAGGTCACAGTTACCCATGATCCACCTGTCGTTCCTTTTATTATCCTGAGGTCACAGTTACCCATGATCCACCTGTCGTTCCTTTTATTATCCTGAGGTCACAGTTACCCATGATCCACCTGTCATTCCTTTTACTATCCTGAGGTCACAGTTACCCATGATCCACCTGTCGTTCCTTTTATTATCCTGAGGTCACAGTTACCCATGATCTACCTGTCGTTCCTTTTATTATCCTGAGGTCACAGTTACCCATGATCCACATGTCGTTCCTTTTATTATACTGAGGTCACAGTTACCCATGATCCACCTGTCGTTCCTTTTATTATCCTGAGGTCACAGTTACCCATGATCCACCTGTCGTTCCTTTTATTATCCTGAGGTCACAGTTACCCATGATCCACCTGTCGTTCCTTTTATTATCCTGAGGTCACAGTTACCCATGATCCACCTGTCGTTCCTTTTATTATCCTGAGGTCACTGTTACCCACGATCCACCTGTCGTTCCTTTTATTATCCTGAGGTCACAGTTACCCATGATCCACCTGTCGTTCCTTTTATTATCCTGAGGTCACAGTTACCCAACGCAATTTCCCCATAATCCTTGTGCTGGTTCCTCCTACACCAATAATCATTTGACCCTCGTACTTTAATAGCGATCCCTTTCTGTACTTCAGTTGTGGTTCCTGCTTGTGCCAGAATATACATTCCAATCCTGTCTGTTTCTCTTCTCTGTCTTTTTCTTTTGCTCTTTACTATTGTCAGTATGCCATTTTCCTTACTCAACTGTTCTGGTTTCCAATTTCTGTTAGGGTGACTAGTCAAGGGTAGAGAAATCAATGGTGGGGAAATCTGGTGAGTCTTGGTGGTCTTGTAGGATCTTGGAGGTCTTGTAGGATCTTGGAGGTCTGTAGGATCTTGGAGGTCTTGTAGGATCTTGGAGGTCTTGTAGGATCTTGGAGGTCTTGTAGGATCTTGGAGGTCTTGTAGGATCTTGGAGGTCTTGTAGGATCTTGGAGGTTACGTAGTATTTATAAGGTCCTCTGAATGGGGAGCAGCATTTATTTTTCAACTGGAAACAATGAGCCCAATCAGTCCTCCATGACAACAACATCATGAGCAACAGAATGGGGCTATTCAATCCTTCGTTTTTGAGTTATGCTCAGGAGAAACAATTTGTCTAATCTATACTTCCATAATTCCAACTCCGGTTCTTGAAGACTGGAAATCTGACAGACTGTTTTTTTCTGTAGGCCTAAAGATATAACCTAATCATATTATTATCTATAGTAGAAAGCAATGGGTTAGAAGATGCCTACATAACAAACTCATAAAGTTAAATGCAACATCCATTTATGGCCAGCTACATAACCTCTAACATTGATTTATCCTGCAATAGATGTTCAATTGGTAATATTAAATGTGTCTTCTTCTAATGCCTCTTAAGCAGGTTGACGTTTATTGTGATGAGTCTTGTCCTGGAGGCAGAACTGAGGGATTTCTGCTGGATGGGCCAGCTGCAGTCAACATTGGCTATACTGTCAATTTTCATGAAAACACAAATGTAAGGTTAGGGTTATTTAATGTTAGGGTTAGGCATTAGGGTTAGCAGTGTGGTTAAGGTTAGGGTTATTTCATGTTAGGGTTAGGCATTAGGGTTAGCAGTGTGGTTAAGGTTAGGGTTATTTCATCTTAGGGTTAGGCATTAGGGTTAGCAGTGTAAAGTAACTGAAAGTAATCCGATTACGTTACTGAGTGTCAGTAATCCAAAAGTTAGTTACTGATGAGAATTCTGGACTGTAGATTTAGAAAGTAACTTACCCAGGCCTCCCAAGTGGTGTAGCGGTCTAAGGCACTGTGTCGCAGTGCTTGAGGCGTCACTACAGACCCGGGTACGATCCCAGGCGGTGTCACAGCCTGCCGTGACTGTGAGACCCATGAGGCAGCGCAAAAAAAAGGATCTCGTCACGGTATCTTTGGCATTTAAATTGCCATCGGTAAAATGCATTTGTGTCCGTAAGTTATGCCTGCCCATACCATAACCCCACCATGGGGCATTCTGTTGACATCAGCAAACCGCTCACCCACACGACGCCATACACGTGCTCTGCAGTTGTGAGGCCGGTTGGACATACGGCCAAATTCTCTAAAACAACGTTGGAGGCGGCTTATGGTAGAGAAATTAACATTCAATTCTCTGGCAACAACTCTGGTGGACATTCCTGCAGTCAGCACGCCAATTACATGCTTCTTCAAAACTCTAGTCATCTGTGGCATTGCATTGTGTGATAAAACTGCATATTTTAAAGTGGCCTTTTATTGTGCCTAGCACAAGGTGCACCTGTGTAATGATCATGCTGTTTAATCAGCTTCTTGATATGCCACAGCTGTGAAGTGGATGGATTATTATGGCAAAGGAGGAGAAATGCTCACTAACAGGGATGTGAACAACATTTGAGAGAAAGAAGCTTTTTGTGAGTATGGAACATTTCTGGGATCTTTTATTTCAGCTCATGAAACATGGGACCAACACTTTACGTTGTTGCGTTTATATTTTTGTTCAGTATAATTTATATAGCACATTTCAGACATGAAATGCAATGCAATTCACAGGAAAAAATTAATAAAAGCTATGAAAATAAAAACGGAAATATTTACTAGACAACAAACAGTGGATAAAAAACTAAAGAATATCAATAAAAGCTGAAAGACTAAAGAGCATCTAAGGAAATAACATTGGTTAAAATAGTAAGAATATGATGTAATATCCAGCCCAAAATATAAGCTGGTTTTACTACACTGTTTGTAAACAATATAATTGTGCAAAAAAAATAATCAGTTAGTCACATAAATTATTATGATTACTAAATGTTACGTGAAATGGAAATATTATGAAATATCAAAACCGAATGTACACCCCCTTTGTCAATATGTATTGGCAATAATTCATTTCCAATAGGGAGGCATGGAATAATTAAAAATGTATATTTTGTCAGGCTGGATGTTTGAGATATGAGTAGGTTATTTGAGTCATGCTTCTTCAGTAGTGGAATAAAGACAATTAGCACTTGAATGTTGTAAAGAAATACTGGAGTGATGTAAGATTGTTAATAAAACAGTTCATAGACGCATGTGTTATCCTGCGTCAATGTTTATAGGCTGCAAGTACGTTGAAATGAAGTTGTTTTCAAGTCGTTGAAACAACGACCTAAAAAATACATATTTTTCACTTTAACTTTCAACCAAAACCAAACGTAGATTGGACCTCGAGCATAGTCTTCTTTTCAACAATTTTTTAACTATATTTTGCAAGGGGGGATACTGCCCAATGTCAAAACACAGTTTTAACGTGTCCAAATCAATAACCAATATGCAGAAATAGTTTGTGATAAATGGAAAACCTAAACATAACATGTACTATCGACACAAACATGTTCCACAATAGTAATCATAATACTTGTACTTTTTTAAACAACCACCTTATTAACTGCACAAGCACCAAAAACACTGTCGTTTTGACAAGTGGCAATAAATCACTAATATCGATTAGGGGGGAAAATCAGGTTGTATGTGCTGTTGAAACTAACACAACAAAAAAATACACATGGAAACGGGCGATATCTTTTACTTCACTGGTTAGAGGACAACCTGCAGAAGACAGTCAGCTACATTTTGGAGTGATGCATTTAAATTTAGCGGTCCCCAAAACGAAGAGAAACGCAACACTTATTTGTCATCACTCATATCGATATCATGTTGAAATCAATTGTGCGCGAGGGGGGAGATGAGGTTGCACGTCCTGTTAAAACTAACAGCTCAAAAACCACACGGAATCTGGGAATAATGTGTACATCACTGGTCAGAGGACAATTTGTAGAAAACAGCTAGCTACATTTAGAAGTGTTGCATTTTGATTCAAGTGGGTCGCCAACGTGGTAAGTGTAACACAACTCATTTCAGAGCCTGGATTTCCCCCCTGATGAGGCTAATATCCATATCACGCTGAAATCAATAGAACAGGGGGAAAACGGTTGGAGCGGCGCACAATTGGCCCAGCGTCGTCCAGGGTAGGGGAGGGAATGGCCAGCAGGGATGTAGCTCAGTTGGTAGAGCATGGCGTTTGCAACGCCAGGGTTGTGGGTTCGATTCCCACGGGGGGCCAGTATGAAAAAAAAAAAATAATGTATGCACTTACTAACTGTAAGTTGCTCTGGATAAGAGCGTCTGCTAAATGACTAAAAATGTAAAATGTAAATGGTTCTACATTGTGAAATTCATAAAAATACTCATACAACAATGTTAAAACATTGTGACATTATTTAATTGATATCATGAAACAACTCCTTCATGTATGTACTTTCTGATGTTTAATCAGAGTTCTTTTACCAGCGTATCTCTTGCCACATTGATCACAGCTATAAGGTTTCTCTCCAGTGTGCGTTCTCAAATGTACCATCAGGATGCTTGATCGACTAAAACTCTTCCCACATTGATCACAGCTATAAGGTTTCTCTCTAGTGTGTGTTCTCAAATGTACCATCAGGTTGCTTGATGCACTAAAACTCTTCCCACATTGATCACAGCTATAAGGTTTCTCTCCAGTGTGTGTTCTCAAATGTGCCATCAGGTTGCTTGAATCACTAAAACTCTTCCCACATTGATCACAGCTATAAGGCTTCTCTCCAGTGTGCGTTCTCAAATGTGCCATCAGGTTGCTTGAATCACTAAAACTCTTCCCACATTGATCACAGCTATAAGGTTTCTCTCTAGTATGTGTTCTCAAATGTACCATCAGGTTGCTTGATCGACTAAAACTCTTCCCACATTGATCACAGCTATAAGATTTCTCTCCTGTGTGTGTTCTCTGATGTACTATCAGGCAGCTTGATTGAGTAAAACTCTTCCCGCATTGATCACAGCTATAAGGTTTCTCTCCTGTGTGTGTTCTCTGATGTACTATCTGGCAGCTTGATGTAGTAAAACTCTTCCCGCATTGACTACAGCTATAAGGTTTCTCTCCTGTATGGATTCTCATATGTCTTTTAAGGTCTGTAGAAGAGTTGAATATCTTCCCACAGTCAGAGCAGCAGTGAGATTTCTTCCCTGTGGGTTTCCGCTGGTGTTTCTTGAGGTGTTCTGATCTGGAGGGACTCTTCTCTGTCTCCTCAGCTTCATGATGTTGTTGAGGCTCCCCAGAGGATCCACGATAGTCATGTCTCTCTTCTGTGTGAACGACAAAGTCAGACAGATGGTTAAAGGACCACAACAGCAGAAATACTGTTTATTTGAGGTAAAAGGTGATGCCCAGAGCGTACCCATGAAGCTGTACAACAATTGACATCTGTTAAATTATTTGACAATTGTCTTAAGACAGTCAAGTGAGCAATAATAGTAATATCTTGTCTTGTTTTCACATTAGTAGTAACATCGATGATTGTAGGCTAGAAATATTAATACCCACAAAACATATGAACAAAATCATCCACTGTGAAAGTTGATACTTGCAGGCCCTTCATATGTAGGCTATGAGCAGCACTTCGTTAAATTGATCAAATCAGTTATTGTTTTCCTTGATCAAACCGTGAGCAACACCTGTCAAACTAATTTCTCTCAAAACACAGGGATGTCGATTCACACGGGACTAGTATTACCAGAGGACCTTGGAGTTCGCCAAAAAACAGTAGGTTATTCTGGCTTGAATTGTTCCTCTCCTGCCATGTAAAAATGACTGCCATGGCAGATTCAGACGGGACTAAAATTGCAGATGTGGTGTTTTGTGCTTGTGCATATAATTACATTCAGAACCGCGGACAGCGACAGTATCCAAAGCGGGAGAAAGTACATTTGTTATAAAATAATATTAGATGTATTAGTGTTGCATCATTTTTTTGTACATAATATAACCATATACAATTTATGTATCACATGTCTTAGAGCGATGGACTGTGCCATCTCCGTGGCCTCCACAAAGTCTTGTGCTACAGCTGTTCCGGACGACTGTATGATCACTCTCTCCTTACAGGAAAGGGCCTTCCCCAAACTGTTGCCACAAAGTTGGAAGCACAGAATCATCTAGAATGTCACTGTATGCTGTAGCGTTAAGATTTCCCTTCACTGGAACTAAGGGGACCGAACCATGAATAACAGCCCCAGGCCATTATTCCTCCTCCACCAAACATTACAGTTGGCACTATGCATTGGGGCAAGTAGTGTTCTCCGGGCGTCCACCAAACCCAGATTCGTCCGTCGGAATGATCACTCCAGAGAACGCCTTTCTACTGCTCCAGAGTCCAATGGCAGCGAGCTTTACACCACTCCAGTCGACACTTGGCATTGCGCATGGTGATCTGGGGCTTATGTGCGGCTGCTCGGCCATGGAAGCCCATTTCATGAAGCTCCCGACTAACAGTTATTCTGCTGACGTTGCTTCCAGAGGCAGTTTGGAACGCGCTTCAGCACTCGGCGGGCCCGTTCTGTGAGCTTGTGTGGCCTACCACTTCGCGGTTCAGCCGTTGTTGCTCCTAGACATTTCCACTTCACAATAACAGCACTTACAGTTGACCGGGGCAGCTCTGGCAGGGCATAAATTTGACGAACTGACTTGTTGGAAAGGTGGCATCCTATGACGGTGCTACGTTTAAAGTCACTGAGCGCTTCAGTAAGGCCATTCTACTGCCAATGTTTGTCTATGGAAATTGCATGGCTGTGTGCTCGATTTTATACACCTGTCAGCAACGGTTGTGGCTGAAACAGCTGAATCGACTAATTTGAAGGGGTGTCCACATACTTTTGTATATATAGTGTATTTGCGACTGCTCGACTAAAAAAATCTCTGTCGACAAAACAGCCTATCGACCAAACAATCGACCAGTCGACTAGGGTCAGCCCTGAAAAAAATGAAAATACATTTGCAGAATATTATACAATGATTTATCAACAGCTCCAACAATTTGACCCCCACAGGAAAGCCTCACTGGCAGATATAGAAAGACCCATAAACTGGATAGTCATTGATTCCTGAAGAATATAACTTTTAAATGCCTCAAATGTTTCAACTGTCTTACCCCATCAGAAACCAAAACATAAGCTCATATAACGCCACTGGTTGTAAACAAACACTGTATAGCCTCAATCTGGTTAAAACTGTGATTTTGACCTTATGGACGGCCAGTCCTTGTATTCATAGTGTAGTGAATTCCAGGGGGTAGCCCTGAGCTGGACTCAAACCTGGGTCCAGAGACTGTCAAGCCAACACCTTATAACTGTTATACCAAGATGTCTGAACTTCTTGATGAGGTCGCTAGGTTTTGGGTTAAGGTTGCTACAATAGCTTTCTCTATGAATTTGAGAGTGGTTACATTTCTCCAGCCCCCATCCCTCAGCTGTTTACCAAACCAAGTCTAAGGGCAGCCATTTTGTTTATGTTTAAATCCAAGGTTGTCCCTTTAAAAAAGCCACACATCAATCAATCCACCAATCTGCAGTTCAAACAATAACAAAGCTGTCATTCCACCACTGTTTTGGTAATAAGATGATGGATGGGGCTGGAGAAATGTAACTACTCTCACATTCATAGACAGACCTATGGATGCAAGGACTGACCATCCATGATATCACCATTATAGTTTTAACCATGTTGAGGCGATACAGTGTTGGTTTACATTTACATTGTTTCTAAACATTGGAGTAAAAAAAGCTTATTTTGGGATCTGATGGGGTACGACAGTTGAACTAAGCTTATGAGGCATGTGTTATATTCTTCAAGAATGTAAATAATTTAAAAGTCAAAATATGGATGTAGCAACTGCAGATTTCCCCTTTAACACCACACATCAGTTCAACAACTGCAGAGTTTGTGCCTCTGTTTTTAAGATGCATCTTACTGCTTAGTTCATCGTTAGAACCATTGGATGCCTTAAGATGCCTTTGGGAAACCGGAACCAGATATCCAGTTTCCTCCTCTTCTTCCTCCTCCTTTTTCGATGCGACAGTCATCTCCTCCTCCTCCTCTTTCACTCCAAAAACTGCATCCTCCTCCTCTTTCACTGTAACATCCTCCTCCTCTTTCACTCTGAACGCGTCTTCCTCTTCTTTCACTGTAACGTCTTCCTCTTCTTCTTTCACGGTAACAGCTTCACCCTCTACTTGTTTTTGTATTGTAACATCCTCCTCTTCCTCCTCCTCTTTCACTAGACCCTCTTTCTCCGTCCAGCAGACCTCCTCTTCTTTAGCAGGAGGAGAGTAGCTTAGTGAGCTCATGGTCGGGGATGTTAGCTAGCTAGGCTAGTGCTAACTTAACCAGCCAGCTAGCTGACCAATAACAACAACACCGTAAATATGAAATTAAATGGGATAACTAACTAGACGACAGAAGTGGGTTTAAAACACAGTAGCTAATATACACGAAAGCGTCTAAAGAGCTTTATTGGTTGGGCTATTTTGTCTAGCAAGCTACCGAGGTGTCTGACTAACTGTTGCTGCTGTTGAAAGAAGCGTCCCGTCCACTAGATTATACGTCACACTAGCAGCATAGCCTTAAAGTCCCACATCGCCATCTGCTGACTGGAGTGGGTAACGAAGTTGAGTAAAATGTAGATTTTATTTTCAGACAAAAGGTTAAAGGGTAGCAATGAGTTTTTATCCAGCAATGTAACAACACAGTGTGGTTAAAGACTTAGGAACTTAGTTGTAGTCACGATCTGGTTACCTATTAAGTTCAAACAGTTGTGTTTTTGCGTTATTACATATTTATTAACTTATTTCCAGATATCTTCTAAACTACCCACAATGCACTATTTCTCAACGTCATATGGAAGATCTACTCTGTGCTACCGAGTTTGTATGCTAGCTCGGTAGCTAGCTCAAGCTTGCAAACGTTAGCCACACCTCATGTTTTTCATATACTGTGTGGTTGTGTTATCTAGTGTGAACCTGTTACCACAATAGGCTCTGGTGCCTTCTTGCCGTGGGCTCAAAACCAAAGAGAAAATCAGACCTGGCAGTGACATACTAGACCCTGGAAGTAAATCTAATACTCAGGTGCTTTAAGTCATGCATGAAAGGTCTGGGGTGGTTCCGTGGTTATAAGTTACTGACCTAAAACTCACTAGTTTCTATAACTCTCGTCTTGCTAAAACTCACTAGCTTCTAGAACTCTGGTCTTCCTAAAACTCACTAGCTTCTAGAACTCTGGTCTTCCTAAAACTCACTAGCTTCTAGAACTCTGGTCTTCCTAAAACTCACTAGCTTCTAGAACTCTGGTCTTCATAAAACTCACTAGCTTCTAGAACTCTCGTCCCCTTGGAACGAGCCCAAACAAAACTCATCTCCAATACAGAAAAACGTGCAGTCAAAATAAATTGTGATCCATGACAACGCACTGGCTAAATGCAAAACACAAATCCTTTTGACTGCCCACCCTTGAGACAATCAGCAACCAAGTTGTCCTTACCACGGACATGTCTGATTTCAAGAGGAAACTCCTGCAATATCCTCAGTAACTTTACACCTCACTGCAGAGCTTCTCTCTCTTTTCAGGGTTCACTCGATAGGCATGTTGTTGGATCGGGGCCGAGTCCCCAATGTCATGCTCTAGTACATTTGGGTTGGCACATCTGAGAATGAACCCTGATATTCTACAAGCAGTGCAACAATGTCAATATAATTGTACCCCAAAATGGTCAGTTCGTTGCATAAATTATGATTACTAAATGTTGCATGAATTGTAAATATGAAATATCAAAACAGAATGATCACCCCTTTGTTAATATGTATTGGCAATAATTCACTTAATGGTGAGGCATTGAATAATTAAAAATGTATATTTTGTCAGGCTGGATGTTTGAAATATGAGTAGGTGATTTGAGTCATGCTTCTTCAGTAGTGGAATAAAGACAAGTAGCACTTGAATGTTGTAAAGAAATACTGGAGTGATGTAAGATTGTTAATAAAACTGATTATAGACCAATTTATTATACTGCGTCCATGTTTATAGGCTGCAAGTACGTTGAAATTAAGTTGTTGTCAAGTCGTTGAAAAAACGACCTGAAAATACATATTTTCAACTAAAACCGAATGTAAACTCAGCAACAAAAAAAGTCCTCTCACTGTCAACTGCGTATATTTTCAGCAAACTTAACATGTGTAAATATTTGTATGAACATAACAAGATTCAACAACTGAGACATAAACTGAACAAGTTCCACACACAAATAATGTGTCCCTGGGGGGACACATTATCAAAATCAAAAGTAACAGTCAGTATCTGGTGTGGCCACCAGCTGCATTAAGTACTGCAGTGCATCTCCTCCTCATGGACTGCTCCAGATTTGCCAGTTCTTGCTGTGAGATGTTACCCCACTCTTCCACCAAGGCACATACAAGTTCCCGGACATTTCTGGGGGGAATTGCCCTAGCCCTCACCCTCCGATCTAACAGGTCCCAGACGTGCTCAATGGGATTGAGATCCGGGTTCTTCACTGGCCATGACAGAACACTGACATTCCTGTCTTGCAGGAAATCACGCACAGAATGAGCAGTATGGCTGGTGGCATTGTCATGTCAGGATGAGCCTGCAGGAAGGGTACCACATGAGGGAGGATGCCTCCTTGCAGCATGCATAAGGCACGTTCACGCAGATGAGCAGGGATCCTGGGCCTATTTCTTTTGGTGTTTTCCAGAGTCAATAGAAAGGCCTCTTTTGTGTCCTAAGTTTTCATAACTGTGACCTTAATTGCCTACCATCTGTAAGTCTTAACGACCGTTCCACAGGTGCATGTTCATTAATTATTTATGGTTCATTGAACAAGCATGGGAAACAGTGTTTAAACCCTTTACAATGAAGATCTGTGAAGTTATTTGGATTTTTACAAATTATCTTTGAAAGACAGGGTCCTGAAAAGGGGACGTTTCTTTTTTTGCTGAGTTTATATTGGACATCAGGCATAGTCTTCTTTTCAATGTCTTTTCAATGACATTTTGCTACGTGGGAAACCTCAATGTCAAAACACAGTTTTAACATGTCCAAATCAATAACCAATATGCAAAAACAGTTTGTGATATATTGAAAACCGAAACCTAAACTGTACTATCTACACAAATGTGCCACAATAATCATATTAAAACAAGCACCTTATAAACTGCACAAGCACCAACAATAAGTCACTGATATCGATTATGGGGGAGATCAGGTTGTACCTGCTGTTGAAACTAACACAACTAAAAAAATACATGGAAATGGGAGATAACTTTTACATCACTGGTTAGAGGACAACCTGCAGAAGACAGTCAGCTACATTTTGGAGTGATGCATTTCCATTTATGGGTCGCTAAACAAAGGAACGCAACACTTATTTCATCGATATCATGTTGAAATCAATTGCGCAAGAGGGGGGGAGATGAGGTTGCACGTCCTGTTAAAACGAATAGCTCAAACACCACATGGAATCTGGGAATAATGTGTACATCTCTGGTCAGAGGACAATTTGTAGAAAACAGCTAGTACGTTTTGATTAACGTGTAACACAACTTTTTTTTATTTATTTTTTTACTTTTTGTTAAATCACATAAATACTCTTTCAATTCATAGCCTGGGTTTTTCCCAGAGGCTAATATCCATATCACGCTGAAATAAATTGAACAGGGGGAAATGTTTAGGGTTCTACATTGGGACATTATTAATTAAAGTACTCCTTCTACAAAGTACTCCTTCTACACCCCAATGGTGGAACAAGCTCCCTCACGACGCCAGGACAGCGGAGTCACTCACCACCTTCCGGAGACATTTGAAACCCCACCTCTTTAAGGAATACCTGGGATAGGATAAAGTAATCCTTCTACCCCCCCCCCCCCCCCCCAAAAAAAAAAAAAAATTGTAAAGTGGTTATCCCACTGGCTATAGGGTGAACGCACCAATTTGTGAGTCGCTCTGGATAAGAGCGTCTGCTAAATGACGTAAATGTGCCCTTGAGCAAGGCACTTAACCCTAATTGCTCCTGTAAGTCGCTCTGGATAAGAGCGTCTGCTAAATGACTAAAATGTAAATGTACAATGTTAAAACATTCTACATTGTGACATTATTTCATTAATATCATGAAACAACTCATGTATGTATTTTCTTATGTTTGATCAGAGATCTTTTATCAAAGTATCTCTTGTCACATGATCACAGCTATATCATTTATCTCCAGCTATATCATTTATCTCCTGCTAAATTGTTTCTCTCCTGTGTGTGTTCTCTGGTGTGATTTTAAATCTCTTAACATAACAAAATTCTTTCTGCAGTCAGAGCAGTGATAAGGTTTCTCTCCTGTGTGTGTTCTCTGGTGTACTACCAGGCCGCTTGACTGAGTAAAACTCTTCCCACATTGATTACAGCTATAAGGTTTCTCTCCTGTGTGTGTTCTCTGGTGCACTATCAGGGAGCTTGAATGATTAAAACTCTTCCCACATTGAGTACAGCTATATGGTGATTTCTCTCCTGTGTGTGTTCTCTGGTGTGATTTTAAATCTTTTAAAATAACAAAGTCTTTCCGCAGTCAGAGCAGTCGTAAGATTTCTCTCCTGTGTGTGTTCTCTGGTGCATTATCAGGGAGCTTGACCGAGTAAAACTCCTCCCACAATGATCACAGCTATAAGGTTTCTCTCCTGTGTGTATTCTCAGATGTACTATCAGGGAGCTTGACCGAGTAAAACTCTTCCCACATTGAGTACAGCTATAAGGTTTCTCGCCTGTGTGTGTTCTCTGGTGTATCTTCAGATCGCAAGATGCAACAAAACTCTTCCCACATTGAGTACAGCTATAAGGTTTCTCTCCTGTGTGTGTTCTCTTCTGGTGCACTATCAGGGAGCTTGACTGAGTAAAACTCTTCCCACATTGAGAAAACCTATATGGTGATTTCTCTCCTGTGTGTGTTCTCTGGTGTGATTTTAAATCTCTTAAACTAACAAAAGTCTTTCCGCATTCAGAGCAGTCGTAAGGTTTCTCTCCTGTGTGTGTTCTCTGGTGCATTATCAGGGAGCTTGACCGAGTAAAACTCCTCCCACAATGATCACAGCTATAAGGTTTCTCTCCTGTGTGTATTCTCAGATGTACTATCAGGTAGCTTGACCGAGTAAAACTCCTCCCACATTGATCACAGCTATAAGGTTTCTCTCCTGTGTGTACTCGCTGGTGTATTTTAAGTTCTGATGAAGACCTGCAACGTTTCCCACAGTCAGAGCAGCAGTGAGATTTCTTCCCAGTGGGTCTCAGATGGTTTTTCTTAAGGTGTTCTGATCTGGAGAGAGACCTTTCTGCCTCGTCAGCATCATGTTGTTGAGGCTCCCCAGAGGATCCACGATAGCCATGTCTCTCTCCTGTGTGAACGACAAAGTCAGACAGATGGTTAAAGAAACACAACAGCAGAAATACACTGTTTATTTTAGGTAAAAGGTGATACCCAGAGCGTACCCATTAAATTGTACAACAATTGATGCCTTAAATTATTTGACAATTGTCTTTTATACAGTCAAGTGAGCAACAATAGTCATATTTTGTCTTGTTTTCACATTAGTAGTAACATCGATGATTCTAGGCTCGAAATAAGTTATTAAAGTTGTTGAAATCCTAAGCAGAGTGCCAGACGACTTTTACTCTCCAATATAGGACCCTTTCTGTGTTTGCTGTTTGTTGCTATGCAACACAATTTGGCTGCAGAAACACCTCCATGCTAATAACCTCTAGTTATGGATGTAGTATATCTGAACTCCTCCATGCTAATAACCTCTAGTTATGGATGTAGTATATCTGAACTCCTCCATGCTAATAACCTCTAGTTATGGATGTAGTATATCTGAACACCTCCATGCTAATAACCTCTAGTTATGGATGTAGTATATCTGAACTCCTCCATGCTAATAACCTCTAGTTATGGATGTAGTATATCTGAACTCCTCCATGCTAATAACCTCTAGATATGGATGTAGTATATCTGAACTCCTCCATGCTAATAACCTCTAGTTATGGATGTAGTATATCTGAACTCCTCCATGCTAATAACCTCTAGTTATGGATGTAGTATATCTGAACTCCTCCATGCTAATAACCTCTAGTTATGGATGTAGTATATCTGCATGGAGCAACAATGGTGAGCGAAGATTTCACAATGTATTCTGAACATTACCACACATTATCAGAGCAAGATCGGGAGTGCTACTCAAGGAAACTCACATTAAGCTCTGTGTCGCTATTCACTAATTCACCACTAATTCAGTAAAATGCTCTTTGGCTACCTTTACACACTAAGTGTATGCCAAATTGGCCCATAACTTCATCTAACAATAACATACAGTACCAGTCAAAAGTTTGGACACAACTACTCATTCAAGGGTTGTTCTTTATTTTTACTATTTTCTACATTGTAGAACAATAGTGAAGACATCAAAACTATGAAATAACACATATGGAATCATGTAGTAACCAAAATAGTGTTAAACTAATCAAAATATTTTAGATTTTAGATTCTTCAAAGTAGCCACCGTTTGCCTTGATGACAACTTTGCACACTTGGCATTCTCTCAAGCAGCTTAATCTGGAATGCTTTTCCAACAGTCTTGAAGGAGTTCCCACATATGCTGAGCACTTGTTGGCTGCTTTTCCTTCACTCTGCGGTTCAACTCATCCCAAACTATCTCAATTGGGGTGAGGTCGAGGGATTGTGGAGGCCAGGTCATCTGATGCAGCACTCCATCACTCTCCTTCTTGGTAAAATAGCCCTTACACAGCCTGGAGGAGTGTTGGGTCATTGTCCTGTTGAAAAGCAAAATGATAGTCCCACTAAGCCCAAACCAGATGGGATGGCGTATCACTGCAGAATGCTGTGGTAGCCATGCTGGATAAGTGTGCCTTGAATTCTAAATAAATCACAGACAGTGTCACCATCACCACACCTCCTCCTCCATGCTTCACGGTGGGAACTACACACGCGGAGATCATCCGTTCACCCACATCGCGTCGCACAAAGACATGGCGGTTGGAACCAAAAATCTCAATTTCCACCGGTCTAATGTCCATTGCTCATGTTTCTTGGCCCAAGCAGATCTCTTCTTATTATTGGTGTCCTTTAGTAGTTGTTTCTTTGCAGCAATTCAACCATGAAGGCCTGATTTACCCAGTCCCCTCTGAACAGTTGATGTTGAGATACGTCTGTGACTTGAAATCTGTGAAGTCTTTATTTGGGCAGCAATTTCTGAGGCTGGTAACTCTAATGAACTTATCCTCTGCAGCAGAGCTAACTCTGGGTCTTCCATTCCTGTGGCGGTCCTCATGAGAGCCAGTTTCATCATGGCGCTTGATGGTTTTTGCGACTGCACTTGAAGAAACTTTCAATGTTCTTGAAATGTTCCGTATTGTCTGACCTTCATGTCTTAAAGTAATGATGGACTGTCGTTTCTCTTTGCTTATTTGAGCTGTTCTTGCCATAATATGGACTTGGTCTTTCACCAAATAGGGCTATCTTCTGTATACCAACCATACCTTGTCACAACACAACTGATTGGCTCAAATGTATTAAGAAGGAAATTAATTCCACAAATTAACTTAAGACACACCTGTTAATTGAAATGCATTCCTGTCACGGTTTCGGCCGAGGCTGCTCCTCCTCCTTGTTCGGGCAGGTTTCGGCGGTCGTCGTCCCCGGAGTACTAGCTGCCACCGATCTATGTTTCATGTTCGTTTGGTTTTGTCTTGATGTTGTACACCTGTGTCTAGTTAGTCCTCATTAGTGTTCTATTTAGTTCTCGTTGTGTGTTTTGGTGTTGTGTGTGATTGCTTCTCTGTTTGGTGTTCTGAGCTACGTATTCTTCCCTCCGTGTTTGGAGAGGTTTTCGCACATGTTAGTGCGCCGTTTGTTTGACGCCTGTGTGCGCCGTTATTTCGCCTCCGGGCTTATTGTTCTCGTGTACAACGTGAATAACTCACTAAAGTCTTTTGGACTTAGCTTCTGCGTCCTGCGCTTGATTCCTGCACCACACCCACCTTCAGCACCCCTTGACAGAATCACACACCATTTATAATGGAATCAGCAGGAGCAACAATCACGCCTGAGTCGTTGGAGGAGCATGTCCGCGGCCAGGATGACCAGATACGACAACTGGGGACCGCTCTACAGGACGTCATCAACACCCTGCACCGATGGGAGTCCAGAGGGGTACCTCCACCTACCCTGCCACCCCCATCGGCTGGTCCACCAGTCCCAGGTCCGGAACCCAGTGGGATTCGGCTCTCGCTCCCGAGGGCGTATGACGGAACAGCTGCCGGGTGTCAGGGGTTCCTCCTGCAGGTGGAGCTCTACCTGGCCACTGTACACCCGGTGCCCTCGTGACACGAGAGCGTTTCCGCCCTCATCTCCTGTCTCACGGGCAAGGCGTTGGAATGGGCCAACGCCGAGTGGAGGAGGATGGACGCCACCACCATCTCCTACGCCGAGTTCTCCCGTCGCTTCAAGGCCGTGTTCGACCATCCACCAGAGGGCAAAGCGGCGGGGGAGCGTCTAGTCCACCTGAGACAGGGGAGGAGGAGCGCACAGACGCAGGGTGGAATGAACGGGCCCTCATCGACCATTTTCGATGTAGCCTACGGGAGGACGTTCAACGTGAGTTGGCCTGCAGGGATACCAATTTCACTTTCGACCAGTTGGTCGATATGTCCATCCGTCTGGACACCCTGCTGGCCACCCGTGGACGTCCCGAGTGGGGTCCGTCCATTCCACCCTCCGGCACCTCCGAGCCGAGCCCTATGGAGCTCGGGGGTGCTGGCGCTAGAGAGAGGAGGAGGAGAAGCCCGAGGGGGCCTGTCCCCTGCACCAAGTGCGGTCGTGGAGGGCACACTGTGGCCAGGTGCTGGGGAGGGTTCCCCGAGGGAGGAGACAACAGGCCACGCACTGGGGAGCCCTCCCAGGTGAGTAGACGCCCCACTTACCCAGAGCTCTCTGTTGCGCACTTTTGTATACCTGTTATTTTTTTTCCACAGGTTGCACCTCATTCCCAGCATAAGGCGCTAGTAGATTCAGGCGCAGCTGGGAATTTTGTTGATCGGAAGTTTTGTTTAGATTTAGGGATCCCTCTCCTACCTGTTGGGGTCGGGGTTGATTAGGGAAGTCACAGCGCCACTTAGGATGTGTGCGCAGGGGGGTCATGAAGAGACTATACAGTTGTATCTGATCGACTCTCCTGCGTACCCGGTGGTGCTGGGAATTCCCTGGTTAAGCACCCATAACCCTGCTATTCCGTGGCAACAGAGGGCTCTCAATGGGTGGTCTGCTCAGTGTGAGGGGCGTTGGCTGGGTGTTTCCGTAGGGGCGACTTCGGTGGAAAGTCCAAACCAAGTGCCCGCACTGCACATTCCGCCTGAATATGGGGATTTAGCTCTCGTGTTTAGTAAAGCTAGGGCGACGCAGTTGCCTCCTCATAGACAGGGGGATTGTGAGATTGATCTCCAGGCAGGAGCAGCGCTCCCACGGAGCCACGTGTATCCTTTGTCTCAAGAGGAGAGAAAAGCTATGGAAACGTACATAGCCGAATCCTTGAGACAGGGATATATACGGCCCTCCACTTCTCCCGCCTCCTCGAGCTTCCTTTTTGTGAAGAAAAAAGATGGAGGGTTGCGCCCGTGCATCGATTACCGTGGTCTCAATCAGATTACTGTGAAATACAGTTATCCACTCCCTCTGATTGCGACCATGACGGAGTCATTGCATGGAGCGTGGTTTTTCACAAAACTGGATCTCAGGAGCGCGTATAACTTGGTGCGCATTAGGGAGGGCGACGAATGGAAAACAGCGTTTAGTACCACGTCAGGTCATTTCGAGTATCTCGTCATGCCATATGGGTTGATGAATGCTCCATCAGTCTTCCAATCCTTCGTAGATGACATTTTCCGGGATATGCAGGGGCAAGGGGTGGTCGTGTACATTGATGACATTCTAGTGTACTCGTCTACCCGAGCCGAGCATATAGCCCTGGTGCGTCGTGTATTGAGGAGGCTGTTGGAGCACGACCTATATGTCAAGGCAGAGAAATGTCTGTTTTTCCAGGAGTCGGTCTCCTTTCTGGGTTATCGGTTGTCCGCGTCAGGGGTGAGAATGGAGGTGGATCGTGTGTCCGCTGTGCGTAATTGGCAAACCCCAACCACTGTCAAAGAGGTGCAGCAGTTCTTGGGCTTTGCTAATTACTACCGGAGGTTTATCTGGGGTTTTGGACAGGTGGCAGCTCCCTTCACGTCCCTACTGAAAGGGGGCCCGGTGCGCCTGCAGTGGTCAGCTGATGCGGACAGGGCCTTTAGGAGACTGAAGGACCTGTTTACGTCGGCCCCGGTGCTGGCGCATCCGGACCCCGCATTACCCTTTCAGGTCGAGGTGGACGCGTCTGAGGCCGGTATAGGGGCCGTTCTCTCTCAGCGGTCCGGCACGCCACCTAAACTCCGCCCCTGTGCTTTTTACTCTAAAAAGCTCAGCCCGGCGGAGCGTAATTATGACGTCGGGGACAGGGAGCTGTTAGCTGTAGTTCAGGCCTCATTTTGACTGACCATCGGAACCTGGAGTACATCCGGGCAGCGAGGAGACTGAACCCTCGCCAGGCTCGATGGAGTATGTTTCTCACCAGGTTCGTATTTAAAATCACGTACATCCCTGGGTCCCAGAATGGTAAGGCAGATGCGCTGTCCCGGCGGTATGACACGGAGGAGAGGTCCGTTGAGCCTACTCCCATACTACCGGAGTCTTGTCTTGTGGCACCGGTGGTGTGGGAGGTCGATGCCGAAATCGAGCGAGCGTTGCGTACCGACCCCAGCCCTCCACAGTGTCCTGAGGGTCGGAAGTATGTTCCGCTCGAGATTCGGGATCGACTCATTTACTGGGCTCACACGTCACCCTCCTCTGGACATCCGGGTATTGGCCGGACAGTGCATTGTCTTAGCACTAAATACTGGTGGCCCACGTTAGCCAGGGATGTGAGGGTTTATGTCTCCTCCTGCTCGGTGTGCGCCCAGTGTAAGGCGCCCAGACACCTGCCCAGGGGTAAGTTACAACCCCTGCCCGTTCCACAACGACCATGGTCCCACCTCTCGGTGGATTTTGTGACAGACCTTCCCCTCTCTCAGGGGAATACCACCATCCTGGTCGTTGTGGACCGGTTCTCTAAGGCCTGTTGTCTTCTCCCTATGTCGGGTCTTCCTACTGCCCTACAAACCGCAGAGGCCCTATTTACCCACGTCTTCCGGCATTACGGGGTACCCGAGGATATAGTGTCTGATCGAGGCCCCCAGTTTACCTCCCGAGTATGGAGAGCGTTCATGGAGCGTTTGGGGGTCTTGGTGAGCCTTACCTCAGGGTACCACCCGGAGAGTAATGGGCAGGTAGAACGAGTCAACCATGATGTGGGTAGGTTTCTGAGGTCGTATTGCCAGGACCGGCCTGAGGAGTGGGCTCGGTACATTCCCTGGGCCGAGATGGCCCAGAACTCTCTCCGCCACTCCTCTACCAACCTAACCCACTTCCAATGTGTATTAGGTTACCAGCCGGTTCTGGCACCTTGGCAGCAGAGCCAGATCGAGGCCCCTGCGGTGGATGATTGGATAAGGCGCTCGGAGGAGATGTGGAACGCTGCACGCGTCCACCTGCAGCGGGCCATCCGTTGTCACAAGGCGAGCGCCGATCTCCACCGCAGTGAGGGGCCGGTGTACGCACCCGGAGATCGAGTCTGGCTCTCTACCAGAAACCTACCCCTCCGCCTGCCCTGCCGGAAGCTGGGTCGGCGGTTTGGGGGGCCTTTTAAAGTCCTGAGAAGATTGAACGAGGTGTGTTATAGGTTACATCTGCCTGTTGTTACAAGAATATTAACCCCTCGTTCCATGTGTCTCTTCTCAGGCCGGTGGTAGCTGGTCCACTCCAGGAAGGTGAGATAGGAGAGACTCCTCCGCCCCCAC
Organism: Coregonus lavaretus; assembly: GCF_964263955.1. Lineage (NCBI taxonomy): Eukaryota > Metazoa > Chordata > Actinopteri > Salmoniformes > Salmonidae > Coregonus > Coregonus lavaretus. Next base: position 280,841 of record NW_028158792.1, on the reverse strand, counting down.
TGGACATCGAGGGGGATCCGGCGTACACCGTTCGGTCCATCTTGGACTCGAGACGCCGGATGGGGGGTCTCCAGTATCTCGTGGAGTGGGAGGGGTACGGCCCGGAGGAGCGGTGCTGGGTGCCGCGGAGGGACATCCTAGACCCATCTCTCCTGTCGGAGTTCCACCGGGACCATCCCGCGCGCCCTGCTCCGCGTCCTCCTGGTCGTCCCCGAGGCCGGGGTCGGCGCACGGCTGGAGCCGCGGGTCAAGGGGGGGGGTACTGTCACGGTTTCGGCCGAGGCTGCTCCTCCTCCTTGTTCGGGCAGGTTTCGGCGGTCGTCGTCCCCGGAGTACTAGCTGCCACCGATCTATGTTTCATGTTCGTTTGGTTTTGTCTTGATGTTGTACACCTGTGTCTAGTTAGTCCTCATTAGTGTCCTATTTAGTTCTCGTTGTGTGTGTATGGTGTTGTGTGTGATTGCTCCTCTGTTTGGTGTTCTGAGCTACGTATTCTTCCCTCCGTGTTTGGAGAGGTTTTCGCACATGTTAGTGCGCCGTTTGTTTGACGCCTGTGTGTGCCGTTATTTCGCCTCCGGGCTTATTGTTCTTGTGTACTACGTGTATAACTCACTAAAGTCTTTTGGACTTAGCTTCTGCGTCCTGCGCTTGATTCCTGCACCACACCCACCTTCAGCACCCCTTGACAATTCCAGGTGACTACCTCATGAAGCTGGTTGAGAGAATGCCAAGAGTGCAAAGCTGCCATCAAGGCAAAGGGTGGCTACTTTACAGAATCTCAAATAAAAAATATATTTTGATTTGTTTAACACTTTTTTGGTTACTACATGATTCCATATGTGTTATTTCATAGTTTTGATGTCTTCACTATTATTCTACAATGTAGAAAATAGTAAAAAATAAAGAAAAACCCTTGAATGAGTAGGTGTGTCCAAACTTTTGACTGGTAGTGTACATAGTGTACACTAACTGTAAGTCGCTCTGGATAAGAGCGTCTGCTAAATGACTCAAATGTAAATATACACATATAAATATACACAGACATATATATATATCTTTTAAAAATATATTTTCCTTTATTATGGCGGCAGGTAGCTTAGTGGTTAAGAGCGGTGTGCCAGTAACCGAAAGGTCGCTGGTTCTAATCCCCGAGCCGACTAGGTGAAAAATCTGTCGATGTGCCCTTAAGCAAGGCACTTAACCCTAATTGCTCCTGTAAGTCGCTCTGGATAAGAGCGTCTGCTAAATGACTTAAATGTAAATGTATTATTACTAACCCTACCACCTCTCCCCTAATTGCAGCAAACTAATGAACAACAACACTTAGGCTTCTATTTCCAACATTTTACGGACACAATCTATTTTACAATAGTTATATTTTGTTTGTTTTTTTACATCACTGGGGTCAAGCTTCCTGCCATCCAGGACCTAGATACTAGGCATGTCAGAGGAAAATCGTCAAAGACTCCAGTCACCCAAGTCATAGACTGTTCTCTCTGCTACCGCACAGCAAGCGGTACCGGAGCGCCAAGTCTAGGACCAAAAGGCTCCTTAACAGCTTCTACCCCCAAGCCATAAGACTGCTGAACAATTAATCCCCTCCCTCCTTTGTTTTTACACTGCTGCTACTCGCTGTTTATCATCGAAGCACAGTCACTTTACCCCTACCGACATGTACAAATTACCTGAACTAACGTGTACCCCAGCCCATTGACTCTGTACCGGTACCCCCTGTATATAGCCTCATTATAACCTGGACTAACCTGTACCCCAGCCCATTGACTCTGTACCGGTACCCCCTGTATATAGCCTCATTATTACCTGAACTAACCTGTACCCCAGCACATTACCTCGGTACCGGTACCCCCTATATATAGCCTCATTATTACCTGAACTAACCTGTACCCCAGCACATTACCTCGGTACCGGTACCCCCTATATATAGCCTCATTATTACCTGGACTAACCTGTACCCCAGCACATTACCTCGGTACCGGTACCCCCTGTATATAGCCTCATTATTACCTGGACTAACCTGTACCCCAGCCCATTACCTCGGTACCGGTACCCCCTGTATATAGCCTCATTATTACCTGGACTAACCTGTACCCCAGCACATTACCTCGGTACCGGTACCCCCTGTATATAGCCTCATTATTACCTGGACTAACCTGTACCCCAGCCCATTACCTCGGTACCGGTACCCCCTGTATATAGCCTCATTATTACCTGGACTAACCTGTTCCCCAGCCCATTACCTCGGTACCGGTACCCCCTGTATATAGCCTCATTATTACCTGGACTAACCTGTACCCCCACACATTACCTCGGTACCGGTACCCCCTGTATATAGCCTCATTATTACCTGGACTAACCTGTACCCCAGCACATTACCTCGGTACCGGTACCCCCTGTATATAGCCTCATTATTACCTGGACTAACCTGTACCCCAGCACATTACCTCGGTACCGGTACCCCCTGTGTATAGCCTCATTATTATCTGGACTAACCTGTACCCCGGCACATTACCTCGGTACCGGTACCCCCTGTATATAGCCCCCAGCCCATTACCTCGGTACCGGTACCCCCTGTATATAGCCTCGATGTCGCGAGAGTGTGACTCCCCATAGTATGTTGTACCAAAGTTGACTGACCCTTAAGGGAACCACACTGCCATAAATGCAAGGAAATCCTCACTGGCAGTTATAGAAAGACCCATATACTGTATAGCCATTGATTCTTGAAGAATATAACTTATAAATGCCTCAAATGTATTTCCCCATCAAAAACCAAAACATAAGCTTGTACAGTGGGGGGAAAAAGTATTTAGTCAGCCACCAATTGTGCAAGTTCTCCCACTTAAAAAGATGAGAACGGCCTGTACTTTTCATCATAGGTACACGTCAACTATGACAGACTAATTGAGGAAAAAAATTCCAGAAAATCACATTGTAGGATTTTTAATGAATTTATTTGCAAATTATGGTGGAAAATAAGTATTTGGTCACCTACAAACAAGCAAGATTTCTGGCTCTCACAGACCTGTAACTCCTTCTTTAAGAGGCTCCTCTGTCCTCCACTCGTTACCTGTATTAATGGCATCGGTTTGAACTTGTTATCAGTATAAAAGACACCTGTCCACAACCTCAAACAGTCACACTCCAAACTCCACTATGGCCAAGACCAAAGAGCTGTCAAAAGACACCAGAAACAGAATTGTAGACCTGCACCAGGCTGGGAAGACTGAATCTGCAATAGGTTTTTTTATTTTATTTATTTCACCTTTATTTAACCAGGTAAGCCAGTTGAGAACAGGTTCTCATTTACAACTGCGACCTGGCCAAGATAAAGCAAAGCAGTGCAATAAAAACAACACAGAGTTACATATGGGGTAAAAAACATAAAGTCAAAAATACAACAGAAAATATATATACAGTGTGTGCAAATGTAGCAAGTTATGGAGGTAAGGCAATAAATAGGCTATAGTGCAGAATAATTACAATAGTATTAACACTGGAATGCTAGATGTGCAAGAGATTATGTGCAAATAGAGATACTGGGGTGCAAAAGAGCAAAATAAATAACAATATAGGGATGAGGTAGTTGGGTGGGCTAATTTCAGATGGGCTGTGTACAGGTGCAGTGATCGGTAAGGTGCTCTGACAACTGATGCTTAAAGTTATTGAGGGAGATAAGAGTCTCCAGCTTCAGAGATTTTTGCAATTCGTTCCAGTCATTGGCAGCAGAGAACAGGAAGGAATGGCGGCCAAAGGAGGTGTTGGCTTTGGGAATGACCAGTGAGATATACCTGCTGGAGCGCAGACTACGGGTGGGTGCTGCTATGGTGACCAATGAGCTAAGATAAGGCGGAGATTTGCCTAGAAGTGATTTATAGATGGCCTGGAGCCAGTGGGTTTGACGACGAACATGTAGTGAGGACCAGCCAACAAGAGCGTACAGGTCACAGTGGTGGGTAGTGTATGGGGCTTTGGAGACAAAACGGATGGCACTGTGATAGACTACATCCAATTTGCTGAGTAGAGTGTTGGAGGCTATTTTGTAAATGACATCGCCGAAGTCAAGGATCGGTAGGATAGTCAGTTTTACGAGGGCATGTTTGGCAGCATGAGTGAAGGAGGCTTTGTTGCGAAATAGGAAGCCGATTCTAGATTTAACTTTGGATTGGAGATTCTTTATGTGAGTCTGGAAGTTGAGTTTACAGTCTAACCAGACACCTAGGTATTTGTAGTTGTCCACATACTCTAGGTCAGACCCGTCGAGAGTGGTGATTCTAGTCGGGTGGGCGGGTGCCAGCAGTGTTCGATTGAAAAGCATGCATTTAGTTTTACTAGTGTTTAAGAGCAGTTGGAGGCTACTGAAGGATTGTTGTATGGCATTGAAGCTCGTTTGGAGGTTTGTTAACACAGTGTCCAATGAAGGGCCAGATGTATACAAAATGGTGTCGTCTGCGTAGAGGTGGATCTGAGAGTCACCAGCAGCAAGAGCGACATCATTGATATACACGGAGAAAAGTGTCGGCCCAAGAATTGAACCCTGTGGCACCCCCATAGAGACTGCCATAGGTCCAGACAACAGGCCCTCCGATTTGACACACTGAACTCTATCTGAGAAGTAGTTGGTGAACCAGGCGAGGCAGTCATTTGAGAAACCAAGGCTATTTAGTCTGCCAATAAGAATGCGGTGGTTGACAGAGTCGAAAGCCTTGGCCAGGTCGATGAAGACGGCTGCACAGTACTGTCTATTATCAATCGCGGTTATAATATCGTTTAGGACCTTGAGCGTGGCTGAAGTGCACCCGTGACCAGCTCGGAAACCGGATTGCATAGCGGAGAAGGTACGGTGGTATTCGAAATGGTCGATGATCTGTTTGTTAACTTGGCTTTCGAATACTTTCGAAAGGCAGGGCAGGATGGATATAGGTCTGTAGCAATTTGGATCTAGAGTGTCACCACCTTTGAAGAGGGGGATGACCGCGGCAGCTTTCCAATCTCTGGGGATCTCAGACGTTATGAAAGAGAGGTTGAACAGACTAGTAATAGGGGTAGCGACAATTTCGGCGGCTAGTTTTAGAAAGAAAGGGTCCAGATTGTCTAGCCCAGCTGATTTGTATGGGTCCAGATTTTGCAGCGCTTTCAAAACATCAGCTGTCTGAATTTGTGTGAAGGAGAAGCGGGGGGGGGGCATGGGCAAGTTGCAGCAGAGGGTGCAGAGTTGGTGGCCGGGTTAGTGGTAGCCAGATGGAAAGCATGGCCAGCTGTAGCAAAATGCTTGTTGAAATTCTCGATTATTGTAGATTTATCGGTGGTGATAGTGTTTCCTAGCCTCAGTGCAGTGGGCAGCTGGGAGGAAGTGCTCTTATTCTCCATGGACTTTACAGTGTCCCAAAACTTTTTGGAGTTAGTGCTACAGGATGCAAATTTCTGTTTGAAAAAGTTAGCCTTTGCTTTCCTGACTGCTTGTGTATATTGGTTCCTAACTTCCCTGAAAAGTTGCATATCGCGGGGGCTATTTGATGCTAATGCTGTACGCCACAGGATGTTTTTGTGCTGGTCAAGGGCAGTCAAGTCTGAGGAGAACCAGGGGCTATATCGGTTCTTAGTTCTGTATTTTTTGAATGGGGCATGTTTATTTAAGATTGAGAGGAAATTACTTTTAAGGAACAACCAGGCATCCTCTACTGACGGAATGAGATCTATATCCATCCAGGATACCTGGGCCAGGTCAATTAGGAAGGCCTGCTCGCTAAAGTGTTTTAGGGAGCGTTTGACAGTGATGAGGGGTGGTCGTTTGACCGCGGACCCGTTACGGACGCAGGCAATAAGGCAGTGATCGCTGAGATCCTGGTTGAAGACAGCTGAGGTGTATTTAGAGGGTATGTTAGTCAGGATGATATCTATGAGGGTACCCATGTTTACGGATTTAGGGTTGTACCTGGTAGGTTCGTTGATAATTTGCGTGAGGTTGAGGGCATCTAGCTTGGATTGTAGGATGGCTGGGGTATTAAGCATATCCCAATTTAGGTCACCAAGCAGTACAAACTCTGAGGATAAATGGGGGGCAATCAATTCACATATGGTGTCCAGGGCACAGCTGGGGGCTGAGGGGGGTCTGTAGCAAGCGGCAACAGTGAGAGACTTATTTCTGGAAAGGTGGATTTTTAGAAGTAGAAGCTCAAACTGTTTGGGCACAGACCTGGATAGTATGATAGAGCTCTGCAGGCTATCTCTACAGTAGATTGCAACTCCACCCCCTTTGGCAGTTCTATCTAGACGGAAAATGTTATAGTTGGGGATGGAAATTTCAGAATTTTTGGTGGCCTTCCTGAGCCAGGATTCAGACACTGCTAGAACATCAGGGTTGGCAGAGTGTGCTAACGCAGTGAATAACTCAAACTTAGGAAGTAGACTTCTGATATTTATGTGCAAGAAACCAAGACTTTTGCGATTACAGAAGTCATCAAATGATAGCGCCTGGGGAGTAGGAGTGATACTGAGGGCTGCAGGGCCTGGGTTAGCCTCTACATCACCAGAGGAACAGAGGAGGACTAGAATAAGGATACGGCTAAAGGCTTTAAGAACTGGTCTTCTAGTGCGTTGGGTACATAGAATAAAGGGGGCAGATTTCCGGGTGTTATAGAAAAGATTCAGGGCATTATGTACAGACAAGGATATGGAAGGATATGAGTAAAGTGGAGGTAAACCTAAGCGTTGGGTAACAATGAAAGAGATAGCATCGCTGGAGGCATCAATTGAGTCGGTCTCCGCGTGTATAGGGGGAGGGGCAAAGGAGCTATCTAAGGCAGGTTTAGCTAGGCTGGGGGGTCTACAGTGATATAGTAAAATTAGAAATAACCGAAACAACAATAAACTAACCATGTTTGGGCTGAGGCTAAACATAAACAGGATGTAGTACCGTAAAAAGGAACAGTCCAGCAGACATCAGCTGTATAGCTGAGTTATCATAAGGTCCGGTGGTAAAGCACTAGTGAGTAAGAGGCCACGGCTAGCGTGTGCTAGCGGGCCGGGGCTATCAGATGGATGGAATCTTCGTGGTTAACGTCGTAACCACATCAGACGATTTCGTCGGCAGACCAGTCGTGTAGGATCGGCGGGGCTCCGTGTCAACACTAGGTGGTCCCGTCCGGTTGACAGAGAGGTAGATAGCCGGGAGATGGGCCTAGCTCAGGATGATTAGCCAGACCACAGCGTCCGTTTTGTTGTAGCTGGCTGGTAGCGATGAATCCGGAGTTAAAGGTCCAGTGATTCAGTGATTCCGGCGGAATCAGACAGTGTGCAGACTGGCCGAATATCCAGTGATTAATGTCCAGTGATTAAAATTAATCCCGCAGAAAAAAATCCAATGTTCTGGGTGAAATACCGCTAGCTGTGGCTAATAGCAAGTAGCTAGTTAGCTGGCTAGCTAGTTTCAACTGGAGATTCTAGATTCTAGATAAAGGTAAGTCAATAATAGAATCCGTTCCACATTGAGTGAGGCGGGTTGCAGGAAAGTATATTTTGTAGAAGGATGAAAAGTCTGATAGGGAAATATGTACGAAAAATACAGAAAAATAGGGTATTTACAGGCTATTTACAGACACACGACAAAACAGAACTGCACTACTACGCCATCTTGGATATAAAGGTAAGCAGCTTGGTTTGAAGAAATCAACTGTGGGAGCAATTATTAGGAAATGGAAGACATACAAGACCACTGATAATCTCCCTCGATCTGGGGCTCCACGCAAGATCTCACCCCGTGGGGTCAAAATGATCACAAGAACGGTGAGCAAAAATCCCAGAACCACACGGGGGCACCTAGTGAATGACCTGCAGAGAGCTGGGACCAAAGTAACAAGATGTGTCCCCCTGCTTAAGCCAGTACATGTCCAGGCCCGTCTGAAGTTTGCTAGAGTGCATTTGGATGATCCAGAAGAGGATTGGGAGAATGTCATATGGTCAGATGAAACCAAAATATAACTTTTTGGTAAAAACTCAACTCGTCGTTTTTGGAGGACAAAGAATGCTGAGTTGCATCCAAAGAACACCATACCTACTGTGAAGCATGGGGGTGGAAACATCATGCTTTGGGGCTGTTTGTCTGCAAAGGGACCAGGACGACTGATCCGTGTAAAGGAAAGAATGAATGGGGCCATGTATCGTGAGATTTTGAGTGAAAACCTCCTTCCATCAGCAAAGGCATTGAAGATGAAACGTGGCTGGTTCTTTCAGCATGACAATGATCCCAAACACACCGCCCGGGCAACGAAGGAGTGGCTTCGTAAGAAGCATTTCAAGGTCCTGGAGTGGCCTAGCCAGTCTCCAGATCTCAATCCCATAGAAAATCTTTGGAAGGAGTTGAAAGTCCGTGTTGCCCAGCGACAGCCCCAAAACATCACTACTCTAGAGGAGATCTGCATGGAGGAATGGGCCAAAATACCAGCAACAGTGTGTGAAAACCTTGTGAAGACTTACAGAAAACGTTTGACCTGTGTCATTGCCAACAAAGGGTATATAGCAAAGTATTGAGAAACTTTTGTTATTGACCAGATACTTATTTTCCACCATAATTTGCAAATACATTACATTACATTTTTGTCATTTAGCAGACGCTCTTATCCAGAGCGACCCACAGTTAGTTATATATATATATATATTTTTTTTTTTCATACTGCTCCCCCCCCCCCCCCCCCCCCCGTGGGAATTGAACCCACAACCCTGGCGTTGCAAACGCCATGCTCTACCAACATCCCCTGCCGGCCATTCCCTCCCCTACCCTGGACGACGCTGGGCCAATTGTGCGCCGCCCCATGGGTCTCCCGGTCACGGCCGGCTACGACAGAGCCTGGATTCGAACCAGGATCTCTAGTGGCACAGCTAGCACTGCGATGCAGTGCCTTAGACCACTGCGCCACTCGGGAGGCATATAAATAAATAAATTCATAAAAAATCCTACAATGTGATTTTCTGGATTTTCTTTCTCTCATTTTGTCTGTCATAGTTGACGTGTACCTATGATGAAAATGACAGGCCTCTCTCATCTTTTTAAGTGGGAGAACTTGCACAATTGGTGGCTGACTAAATACTTTTTTCCCCCACTGTATAATGCCACTGGTTGTAAACAAACACTGTATATCTTAAAAAACAGGTTAAAACTATGATTTTGACCTTATTGATGGCCAGTCCTTGTATTCATAGTGTAGTGAATTCAGGGGTAGCCCTGAGCTGGACTCAAACCTGGGTCCAGAGACTGTCAAGCCAAGACCTTATAACTGTTATACCAAGATGTCTGAACTTCTTGATGAGGTCGCTAGGTTTTGGGTTAAGGTTGCTACAATAACTTTCTCTATGAATTTGAGAGTGGTTACATTTCTCCAGCCCCCAATTTTGCTGCTGTTTAAAACCTAGGTTGCCCCTTTAAAAAAAGCCACACATCAATCAATCAACCAATCTGCAGTTCAAACAATAACAAAGCTGTCATTCCACCACTGTTTTGGTAATAAGATGAGGATGGGACTGGAGAAATGTAACTACTCTCAAATTCATAGACAGACCTATGGATGCAAGGACTGACCATCCATGATATCACCATCATAGTTTTAACCATGTTGAGGCGATACAGTGTTGGTTTACATTTACATTGTTTTTAAACATTGGAGTAGAAAAAGCTTATTTGGGGATCTGATGGGGTACGACAGATGAACTAAGCTCATGAGGCATGTGTTATATTCTTCAAGAATCAATGGATATATATAAATAATATAACAGTCCAAATATGGATGTAGCAACTGCAGATTCCCCCTTTAACACCACACATCAGTTCAAGAACTGCAGAGTTTGTGCCTCTGTTTTTAAGACAGTACTTACTGGTGTTAATCAGGGCCTGGTTTCTCAAAAGCATCTTACTGCTAAGTTCATCATTAGAACCATTGGATGCCTTAAGGTGCCTTTGGGAAACCGGAACCAGATATCCAGTTTCCTCCTCTTCTTCCTCCTCCTTTTTCGATGTGATAGTCATCTCCTCCTCCTCCTCTTTCACTCCAAACACGGGAGCCTCCTCTTCTTTCACTGCAACATCCTCCTCCTCTTTCACTCTGAACGCGTCTTCCTCTTCTTTCACTGTAACATCCTCCTCCTCTTTCACTCTGAACGCGTCTTTCTCTTCTTCTTTCACGGTAACAGCCTCACCCTCTACTTGTTTTTGTATTGTAACATCCTCCTCTTCCTCCTCCTCTTTCACTAGAGCTTCTTTCTCCGTCCAGCAGACCTCCTCTTCTTTAGCAGGAGGAGAGTAGCTTAGTGACCTCATGGTCGGGGATGTTAGCTAGCTAGGCTAGTGCTAACTTAACCAGCCAGCTAGCTGACCAATAACAACAACACCGTAAATATGAAATTAAATGGGATAACTAACTAGACGACAGAAGTGGGTTTAAAACACAGCGGCTAATATACACGAAAGCGTCTAAAGAGCTTTATTGGTTGGGCTATTTTGTCTAGCAAGCTACCGAGGTGTCTGACTAACTGTTGCCGCTGTTGAAAGAATTGTCCCGTCCACTAGATTATACGTCACACTAGCAGCATAGCCTTAAAGTGCCACATCGCCATCTGCTGACTGGAGTGGGTAACGAAGTTGAGTAAAATGTAGATTTAATTTTCAAACAAAAAGTTAAAGGGTAGGAAGCATGTGTTTTTACTCACCAATGTAACAACACAGTGTGGTTAAAGACTTAGGAACTTAGTTGTAGTCACGATCTGGTTACCTATTAAGTTCAAACAGTTATGTTTTTGCGTTATTACACATTTATTAACTTATTTCCAGATATCTTCTAAACTACCCACAATGCACTATTTCTCAACGTCATATGGAGGATCTACTCTGTGCTACCGAGTTTGTATGCTAGCTCGGTAGCTAGCTCAAGCTTGCAAACGTTAGCCACACCTCGTGTTTTTCATGCACTGTGTGGTTGTGTTATCTAGTGTGAACCTGTTAACACAATAGGCTCTGGTGCCTTCTTGCCGTGGGCCACACCTCATGTTTTTCATGCACTGTGTGGTTGTGTTATCTAGTGTGAACCTGTTACCACAATAGGCTCTGGTGCCTTCTTGCCGTGGGCTCAAAACCAAAGAGAAAATCAGACCTGGCAGTGACATACTAGACCCTGGCAGTAAATCTAATACTCAGGTGCTTTAAGTCATGCATGAAAGGTCTGGGGTGGTTCCGTGGTTATAAGTTACTGACCTAAAACTCACTAGCTTCTATAACTCTCGTCTTGCTAAAACTCACTAGCTTCTAGAACTCTGGTCGTCCTAAAACTCACTAGCTTCTAGAACTCTGGTCTTCCTAAACTCACTAGCTTCTAGAACTCTGGTCGTCCTAAAACTCACTAGCTTCTAGAACTCTCGTCCCCTTGGAACGAGCCCAAACAAAACTCATCTCCAATACAGAAAAACGTGCAGTCAAAATAAATTGTGATCCATGACAACGCACTGGCACAAATCCTTTTGACTGCCCACCCTTGAGACAATCAGCAACCAAGTGTCCTTACCACGGACATGTCTGATTTCAAGAGGAAACTCCTGCAATATCCGTAGTAACTTTCCACCTCACTGCGGAGCTTCTCTCTCTTTTCAGGGTTCACTCGATAGGCATGTTGTTGGATCGGGGCCGAGTCCCCAATGTCATACTCTAGTACATTTGGGTTGGCACATCTGAGAATGAACCCTGATATTCTACAAGCAGGGCAACAATGTCAATATAATTGTACCCCAAAATGGTCAGTTCGTTGCATAAATTATGATTACTAAATGTTGCATGAATTGTAAATATGAAATATCAAAACAGAATGATCACCCCTTTGTTAATATGTATTGGCAATAATTCACTTAATGGTGAGGCATTGAATAATTAAAAATGTATATTTTGTCAGGCTGGATGTTTGAAATATGAGTATGTTATTTGAGTCATGCTTCTTCAGTAGTGGAATAAAGACAAGTAGCACTTGAATGTTGTAAAGAAATACTGGAGTGATGTAAGATTGTTAATAAAACTGATTATAGACCAATTTATTATACTGCGTCCATGTTTATAGGCTGCAAGTACGTTGAAATTAAGTTGTTGTCAAGTCGTTGAAAAAACGACCTGAAAATACATATTTTCAACTAAAACCGAATGTAAACTCAGCAACAAAAAAAGTCCTCTCACTGTCAACTGCGTTTATTTTCAGCAAACTTAACATGTGTAAATATTTGTATGAACATAACAAGATTCAACAACTGAGACATAAACTGAACAAGTTCCACACAAAAATAATGTGTCCCTGGGGGGGGGGTCAAAATCAAAAGTAACAGTCAGTATCTGGTGTGGCCACCAGCTGCATTAAGTACTGCAGTGCATCTCCTCCTCTGCACCAGATTTGCCAGTTCTTGCTGTGAGATGTTACCCCACTCTTCCACCAAGGCACATACAAGTTCCCGGACATTTCTGGGGGGAATTGCCCTAGCCCTCACCCTCCGATCCAACAGGTCCCAGACGTGCTCAATGGGATTGAGATCCGGGTTCTTCACTGGCCATGACAGAACACTGACATTCCTGTCTTGCAGGAAATCACGCACAGAATGAGCAGTATGGCTGGTGGCATTGTCATGTCAGGATGAGCCTGCAGGAAGGGTACCACATGAGGGAGGATGCCTCCTTGCAGCATGCATAAGGCACGTTCACGCAGATGAGCAGGGACCCTGGGCATATTTCTTTTGGTGTTTTCCAGAGTCAATAGAAAGGCCTCTTTTGTGTCCTAAGTTTTCATAACTGTGACCTTAATTGCCTACCATCTGTAAGTCTTAACGACCGTTCCACAGGTGCATGTTCATTAATTATTTATGGTTCATTGAACAAGCATGGGAAACAGTGTTTAAACCCTTTACAATGAAGATCTGTGAAGTTATTTTGGATTTTTACAAATTATCTTTGAAAGACAGGGTCCTGAAAAAGGGACGTTTCTTTTTTTGCTGAGTTTATATTGGACATCAGGCATAGTCTTCTTTTCAATGACTTTTCAATGACATTTTGCTACGTGGGAAACCTCAATGTCAAAACACAGTTTTAACATGTCCAAATCAATAACCAATATGCAAAAACAGTTTGTGATATATTGAAAACCGAAACCGACCGAAACTGTACTATCTACACAAATGTGCCACAATAATCATATTAAAACAAGCACTTTATAAACTGCACAAGCACCAACAATAAGTCACTGATATCGATTATGGGGGAGATCAGGTTGTACGTGCTGTTGAAACTAACACAACTAAAAAAAACACATGGAAATGGGAGATATCTTTTACCTCACTGGTTAGAAGACAACCTGCAGAAGACAGTCAAGCTACATTTTGGAGTGATGTATTTCCATTTATGGGTCGCTAAACAAAGGAACGCAACACTTATTTCATCGATATCATGTTGAAATCAATTGCGCAAGAGGGGGGAGATGAGGTTGCACGTCCTGTTAAAACTAACAGCTCAAACACCACATGGAATCTGTGAATAATGTGTACATCACTGGTTGAAGGACAATTTGTAGAAAACAGCTAGCTACATTTTGAAGTGTTGCATTTTGATTCAAGTGGGTTGCCAACAAGGTAAGTGTAACACAATTTTTTTTTTCTTTCACTTTTTGTTAAATCACATAAATACTCTTTCAATTCAGAGCCTGGATTTTTCCCAGAGGCTAATATCCATATCATGCTGAAATAAATTGAACAGGGGGAAACGTTTTGGGTTCTACATTGTGATATTAATTAAAATACTCCTACTACAATGTTTAAATATTCTACATTGTGACATTATTTCATTGATATCATGAAACAACTCCTTCATGTATGTATTTTCTGATGTTTGATCAGAGATATTTTATCAGAGTATCTCTTGTCACATGATCACAGCTATACGTCTTCTCTCCTGTGTGAGTTCTCAGATGTACTATAAGGCCACTTGACTGCATAAAACTCTTCCCACATTGAGTACAGCTATATCATTTATCTCCTGCTATATAGTTTCTCTCCTGTGTTGTGTGTGTTCTCTGGTGTGATTTTAAATCTCTTAACCTAACAAAAGTCTTTCCACAGTCAGAGCAGTCGTAAGGTTTCTCTCCTGTGTGTGTTCTCAGATGTACTATCAGCGCGCTTGACTGAGTAAAACTCTTCCCACATTGAGTACAGCTATACGGTTTCTCTCCTGTGTGTGTTCTCTGGTGTATCGTCAGATACACAGATGTACCAAAACTCTTCCCACATTGATCACAGCTATAAGGTTTCTCTCCTGTGTGTATTCTCTGGTGCACTATCAGGGAGGTTGACCGAGTAAAACTCTTCCCACATTGAGTACAGCTATATGGTGATTTCTCTCCTGTGTGTGTTCTCTGGTGTGATTTTAAAGCTCTTAAACTAACAAAAGTCTTTCCGCAGTCAGAGCAGTCGTAAGGTTTCTCTCCTGTGTGTGTTCTCAGATGTACTATCAGCGCCCTTGACTGAGTAAAACTCTTCCCACATTGATCACAGCTATAAGGTTTCTCTCCTGTGTGTGTTCTCTGGTGCACTATCAGGTAGCTTGACCGTGTAAAACTCCTCCCACATTGATCACAGCTATAAGGTTTCTCTCCTGTGTGTACTCGCTGGTGTATTTTAAGTTTTGATGTAGACCTGCAACGTTTCCCACAGTCAGAGCAGCAGTGAGATTTCTTCCCAGTGGGTCTCAGATGTTTTTTTTTAAGGTGTTCTGATCTGGAGAGAGACCTTTCTGCCTCGTCAGCATCATGTTGTTGAGGCTCCCCAGAGGATCCACGATAGCCACGTCTGTCTCCTGTGTGAACGACAAAGTCAGACAGATGGTTAAAGAACCACAACAGCAGAAATACACTGTTTATTTGAGATAAAAGGTGATACCCAGAGCATACCCATGAAATTGTACAACTGACATCTTTAATTATTTGACAATTGTCTTAAGACAGTCAAGTGAGCAACAATAGTCATATTTTGTCTTGTTTTCAGATTAGTAGTAACATCGATGATTCTAGGCTCGAAATAAGTTATTAAAGTTGTTGAAATCCTAAGCAGAGTGCCAGAAGACTTTTACTCTCCAATATAGGACCCTTTCTGTGTTTGCTGTTTGTTGCTATGCAAGACAATTTGGCTGCAGAAACTCCTCCATGCTAATGCAGAAATCGCTAGTTATGGATGTAGTACATCTGCATGGAGCAAAAATGGTGAGCAAAGATTTTAGTTTTTCACAATGTATTCTGAATATTACCACACATTATCAGAGCAAGATCGGGAGTGCTCAAGGAAACTCACATTAAGCTCTGTGTCGTAAAATGCTCTTTGGCTACCTTTACACACTAAGTGTATGCCAAATTGGCCCATAACTTCACCTAACAATAACATACAGTACCAGTCAAAAGTTTGGACACAACTACTTATTCAAGGGTTGTTCTTTATTTTTACTATTTTCTACATTGTAGGACAATAGTGAAGACATCAAAACTATGAAATAACACATATGGAATCATGTAGTAACCAAAATAGTGTTAAACTAATCAAAATATATTTTATATTTGAGTTTCATCAAATAGCCACCCTTTGCCTTGATGACAGCTTTGCACACTCTTGGCATTCTCTCAAGCAGCTTCATCTGGAATGCTTTTCCAACAGTCTTGAAGGAGTTCCCACATATGCTGAGCACTTGTTGGCTGCTTTTCCTTCACTCTGCGGTTCAACTCATCCCAAACCATCTCAATTGGGTTGAGGTCGGGGGATTGTGGAGGCCAGGTCATCTGATGCAGCACTCCATCACTCTCCTTGGTAAAATAGCCCTTACACAGCCTGGAGGTGTGTTGGGTCATTGTCCTGTTGAAAAACAAATGATAGTCCCACTAAGCCCAAACCAGATGGGATGGCGTATCACTGCAGAATGCTGTGGTAGCCATGCTGGTTAAGTGTGCCTTGAATTCTAAATGAATCACAGACAGTGTCACCATCAAAGCACCCCCACATCACCACACCTCCTCCTCCATGCTTCACGGTGGGAACTACACACGCGGAGATCATCCGTTCACCCACACGCGTCGCACAAAGACACGGCGGTTGGAACCAAAAATCTCAATTTCCACCGGTCTAATGTCCATTGCTCGTGTTTCTTGGCACAAGCAGATCTCTTCTTCTTATTGGTGTCCTTCAGTAGTGGTTTCTTTGTAGCAATTCAACCATGAAGGCCTGATTTACCCAGTCCCCTCTGAACAGCTGATGTTGAGATACGTCTGTGACTTGAAATCTGTGAAGTCTTTATTTGGGCTGCAATTTCTGAGGCTGGTAACTCTAATGAACTTATCCTCTGCAGCAGAGGTAGCTCTGGGTCTTCCATTCCTGTGGCGGTCCTCATGAGAGCCAGTTTCATCATAGCGCTTGACGGTTTTTGTGACTGCACTTAAAAAATCTTTCAAAGTTCTTGAAATGTTCCGTATTGTCTGACCTTCATGTCTTAAAGTTATGATGGACTGTCGTTTCTCTTTGCTTATTTGAGCTGTTCTTGCCATAACATGGACTTGGTCTTTTACCAAATAGGGCTATCTTCTGTATACCAACCCTACCATGTCACAACACAACTGATTGGCTCAAACGCATTAAGAAGGAAAAAAATGCCACATATTAACTTAAGAAGGCACACCTGTTAATTGAAAATGCATTCCAGGTGACTACCTCATGAAGCTGGTTGAGAGAATGCCAAGAGTGTGCAAAGCTGTCATCAAGGCAAAGGGTGGCTACTTTGAAGAATCTCAAATATAAAATACAGTGGTGTGAAAAAAGTGTTTGCCCTCTTCCTGATTTCTTATTTGTTTGCCACACTTAAATGTTTAAGATCAAACAAATTTAAATATTAGTCAAAGATAACACAAGTAAAACACAAAATGCAGTTTTGAAATGAAGGTTGTTATTATTAAGGGAAAACAAAATCCAAACCCACATGGCCCTGTGGGAAAAAGGGTTTGCCCCCTACAACCTAATAACTGGTTGGGCCACCCTTAGCAGCAACAACTGCAATCAAGCGTTTGCGATAACTTGCAATGAGTCTTTTACAGCGCTGTGGAGGAATTTTGGCCCACTCATCTTTGCAGAATTGTTGTAATTCAGCCACATTGGAGGGTTTTCGAGCATGAACTGCCTTCTTAAAGGTCATGCCACAGCATCTCAATAGGATTCAGGTCAGGACTTTGACTAGGCCACTCCAAAGTCTTCATTTTGTTTTTCTTCAGCCATTCAGAGGTGGACTTGCTGGTGTGTTTTGGATCATTGTCCTGCTGCAGAACCCAAGTTCGCTTCAGCTTGAGGTCACGAACACATGGACGGACAGGATTTTTTGGTAGACAGCAGAATTCACGGTTCCATTTATCACAGCAAGTCTTCCAGGTCCTGAAGCAGAAAAACAGGCCCGGACCATCACACTACCACCACCATATTTTATTGTTGGTATGATGTTATTTTTCTGAAATGCAGAGTTTTTTTTTTTTTTTTGGGGGGGGGGGGGGGAAATCAGCTTAATATTGCAGATAGATTGTATCTTCTATCAATGTAATTGTCTGCATCACTTCCAATCCCCCATGTTTATTTTTTATTTTTATATATATACTCCCCTTTATTACTTTTCAACCCCACCATCCTTTCCCTACTTGGGGTAAATTAGTGAACAACAATGCCCAGGCCTCTACTTCCAGCCTATACTTACTATCTACCCCTTATGGACACAGTCAATTTTACAATAATTCTATTATATATATTATATATTTTTTTGTTTTTGCTCCTGAACTTCTTCTACTCTCAACCTCTCCGATCATTTTCATGATGTCCATCCGGTTTGCTTCTATATTGCCATATCTGAAATGCAGTGTTACTTTTACGCCAGATGTAATAGGACACACACCTTCCAAAAAGTTCAACTTTTGTCTCGTCAGTCCACAGAGTATTTTCCCAAAGGTCTTGGGGGATCATCAAGATGTTTTCTGGCAAAAATGAGACGAGCCTTAATGTTATTTTTGCTCAGCAGTGGTTTTCGTCTTGGAACTCTGCCATGCAGGCCATTTCTGCCCAGTCTCTTTCTTGTGGTGGAGTCATGAACACTGACCTTAACTGAGGCAAGTGAGGCCTGCAGCTCTTTGGATGTTGTTGTGAGGTCTTTTGTGACCTCTTGGATGAGTCGTCGCTGCGCTCTTGGGGTAATTTTGGTCGGCCGGCCACTCCTGGGAAGGTTCACCACTGTTCCATGTTTTCGCCATTTGTGGATAATGGCTCTTACTGTGGTTCGCTGGAGTCCCAAAGCTTTAGAAATGGCTTTATAACCTTTTCCAGACTGATGGATCTTTTGGTCTACTTCACGTTGTCAGGCAGGTCCTATTTAAGTGATTCCTTGATTGAGAACAGGTGTGGCAGTAATCAGGCCTGGGTGTGGCTAGAGGAATTGAACTCAGGTGTGATAAACCACAGTTGAGTTGTGTTATAACAGGGGGGGGGGGGGGGCAAACACTTTTTCACACAGGGCCATGTAGGTTTGGATTTTGTTTTCCCTTAATAATAACAACCTTCATTTCAAAACTGCATTTTGTGTTTACTTGTGTTATCTTTGACTAATATTTAAATTTGTTTGATGATCTGAAACATTTATGTGTGACAAACATGCAAACAAATAACAAATCAGGAAGGGGGCAAACACTTTTTCACACCACTGTATATTTTGATTTGTTTAACACTTTTTTGGTTACTACATGACTCCATATGTGTTATTTCATAGTTTTGATGTCTTCACTATTATTCTACAATGTAGAAAATAGTAAAAAATTAAGAAAAACCCTGGAATGAGTAGGTGTGTCCAAACTTTTGACTGGTACTGTACATGTACAAATTACCTCAACTAGCCTGTATCCCAGCCCATTACCTCAGTACCGGTACCCCCTGTATATAGCCTCATTATTACCTGGACTAACCTGTACCCCAGCCCATTACCTCAGTACCGGTACCCCCTGTATATAGCCTCATTATTACCTGGACTAACCTGTACCCCAGCCCATTACCTCGGTACCGGTACCCCCTGTATATAGCCTCATTATTACCTGGACTAACCTGTATCCCAGCCAATTACCTCGGTACCGGTACCCCCTGTATATAGCCTCATTATTACCTGGACTAACCTGTACCCCAGCCCATTACCTCGGTACCGGTACCCCCTGTATATAGCCTCATTATAACCTGGACTAACCTGTACCCCAGTCCATTACCTCGGTACTGGTACCCCCTGTATCCAGCCCATTACCTCGGTACCAGTACCCCCTGTATATAGCCTCATTATAACCTGGACTAACCTGTACCCCAGTCCATTACCTCAGTACTGGTACCCCCTGTATCCAGCCCATTACCTCGGTACCAGTACCCCCTGTATATAGCCTCATTATTACCTGGACTAACCTGTACCCCAGCACATTACCTCGGTACCGGTACCCCCTGTATATAGCCTCATTATTACCTGGACTAACCTGTACCCCAGCCCATTGACTCTGTACCGGTACCCCCTGTATATAGCCTCATTATTACCTGGACTAACCTGTACCCCAGCCCATTGACTCGGTACCAGTACCCCCTGTATATAGCCTCATTATTACCTGGACTAACCTGTACCCCGGCACATTACCTCGGTACTGGTACCCCCTGTATCCAGCCCATTACCTCGGTACCAGTACCCCCTGTATATAGCCTCATTATAACCTGGACTAACCTGTACCCCAGCCCATTACTTCGGTACCGGTACCCCCTGTATATAGCCTCATTATTACCTGGACTAACCTGTACCCCAGCACATTACCTCGGTACCGGTACCCCCTGTATATAGCCTCATTATTACCTGGACTAACCTGTACCCCCACACATTACCTCGGTACCGGTACCCCCTGTATATAGCCTCATTATTACCTGGACTAACCTGTACCCCAGCCCATTACCTCGGTACCGGTACCCCCTGTATATAGCCCCCAGCCCATTACCTCGGTACCGGTACCCCCTGTATATAGCCTCATTATTACCTGGACTAACCTGTACCCCAGCCCATTACCTCGGTACCGGTACCCCCTGTATATAGCCCCCAGCCCATTACCTCGGTACCGGTACCCCCTGTATATAGCCTCATTATTACCTGGACTAACCTGTACCCCAGCACATTACCTCGGTACCGGTACCCCCTGTATATAGCCCCCAGCCCATTACCTCGGTACCGGTACCCCCTGTATATAGCCTCATTATTACCTGGACTAACCTGTACCCCAGCCCATTACCTCGGTACCGGTACCCCCTGTATATAGCCTCATTATTACCTGGACTAACCTGTACCCCAGCACATTACCTCGGTACCGGTACCCCCTGTATATAGCCTCATTATTACCTGGACTAACCTGTACCCCAGCCCATTACCTCGGTACCGGTACCCCCTGTATATAGCCTCATTATTACATTGACTAACCTGTATCCCAGCCCATTACCTCGGTACCGGTACCCCCTGTATATAGCCTCATTATTACCTGGACTAACCTGTACCCCAGCCCATTACCTAGGTACAGGTACCCCCTGTATATAGCCTCATTATTACCTGGACTAACCTGTACCCCAGCACATTACCTCGGTACCGGTACCCCCTTTATATAGCCTCATTATTACCTTGACTAACCTGTACCCCAGCCCATTACCTCGGTACCGGTACCCCCTGTATATAGCCTCATTATTACCTGGACTAACCTGTACCCCAGCCCATTACCTCGGTACCGGTACCCCCTGTTTATAGCCTCATTATTACCTGGACTAACCTGTACCCCAGCCCATTACCTCGGTACCGGTACCCCCTGTATATAGCCTCATTATAACTTGGACTAACCTGTACCCCAGCCCATTACCTCGGTACCGGTACCCCCTGTATATAGCCTCGTTATTGTTATTTTATTGTGTTACTTTTTACTTTAGTTTATTTAGTAAATATTTTATTGACTTTATTTAACTGCACTGTTGGTTAAGGGCTTGTAAGTAAGCATTTCACGGTAAGGTCTATTTGGCGCATGTGACAAATACAATTAGATTTGAATTTGTATGCTGTAGCATTAAGATTTCCCTTCACTGGAACTAAGGAGCATGAACCATGAAAACAGCCCCAGACCATTATTCCTCCTCCACCAAACTTTACAGTTGGCACTATGTATTCGGGCAGGTAGCTTGTAAGTAAGGTCTACACCTGTAGCATGAATCGTTCCTGTTAACAACGAGGTAAAGAGCGGAATAATTGAAGGAATGAATCCGAGCCTAACGCTCATCAACTGTGGAAGGCGGGGCTTCCAGCGAGGCGCGGATTTCATTGGCCTTGGCCTTGTCAGGTGTGATTTTAGATGCTTCAACCAAAGTCACGACTCACCATAGTATGTTTTACCAAAGTTGACTGACCCTTAAGGGAACTACACTGCCATAAATGCAAGGAAATCCTCACTGGCAGTTATAGAAAGACCCATATACTGTATAACCATTGATTCTTGAAGAATATAACTTATAAATGCCTCAAATGTATTTCCCCATCAAAAACCATAACATAAGCTTGTATAATGCCACTGGTTGTAAACAAACACTGTATATCTTCAAAACCAGGTTAAAACTGTGATTTTGACCTTATGGATGGCCAGTCCTTGTATTCATAGTGTAGTGAATTCCAGGGGGTAGCCCTGAGCTGGACTCAAACCTGGGTCCAGAGACTGTCAAGCCAACACCTTATAACTGTTATACCAAGATGTCTGAACTTCTTGATGAGGTCGCTAGGTTTTGGGTTAAGGTTGCTACAATAGCTTTCTCTATGAATTTGAGAGTGGTTACATTTCTCCAGTTGAACTAAGCTCATGAGGCATGTGTTATATTCTTCAAGAATCAATGGCTATATATAAATAATTTAAAAGTCCAAATATGGATGTAGCAACTGCATATTTCCCCTTTAACACCACACATCAGTTCAACAACTGCAGAGGTTGTGCCTCTGTTTTTAAGACAGTACTTACTAGTGTTAATCAGGGCCCGGTTTCTCAAAACCATCTTACTGCTAAGTTCATCATTAGAACCATTGGATGCCTTAAGATGCCTTTGGGAAACCGGAACCAGATATCCAGCTTCCTCCTCTTCTTCCTCCTCCTTTTTCGATGTGACAGTCATCTCCTCTTCCTCCTCTTTCACTCCAAAAACTGCATCCTCCTCTTCTTTTACTGTAACATCCTCTTCCTCTTTCACTCTGAACGCGTCTTCCTCTTCTTTCACTGTAACATCCTCCTCCTCTTTCACTCTGAACGCGTCTTCCTCTTCTTTCACTGTAACATCCTCCTCCTCTTTCACTCTGAACGCGTCTTCCTCTTCTTTCACTGTAACGTCTTTCTCTTCTTCTTTCACGGTAACAGCCTCACCCTCTACTTGTTTTTGTATTGTAACATCCTCCTCTTCCTCCTCCTCTTTCACTAGAGCTTCTTTCTCCGTCCAGCAGACCTCCTCTTCTTTAGCAGGAGGAGAGTAGCTTAGTGAGCTCATGGTCGGGGATGTTAGCTAGCTAGGCTAGTGCTAACTTAACCAGCCAGCTAGCTGACCAATAACAACAACACCGTAAATATGAAATTAAATGGGATAACTAACTAGACGACAGAAGTGGGTTTAAAACACAGTGGCTAATATACACGAAAGCGTCTAAAGAGCTTTATTGGTTGGGCTATTTTGTCTAGCAAGCTACCGAGGTGTCTGACTAACTGTTGCTGCTGTTGAAAGAAGCGTCCCGTCCACTAGATTATACGTCACACTAGCAGCATAGCCTTAAAGTCCCACATCGCCATCTGCTGACTGGAGTGGGTAACGAAGTTGAGTAAAATGTAGATTTTATTTTCAGACAAAAAGTTAAAGGATAGGAAGCATGAGTTTTTACTCACCAATGTAACAACACAGTGGCGTTTTAAAGACTTATTAACGTAGTTGTAGTCATAATCTGGTTACCTATAAGTACAAACATTGTTATGTTTTTTGGGTTATTACATATTTATTAACTTATTTCCAATATCTTCTAAACTACCCACAATGCACTATTTCTCAACATCATATTGATCTAGTCTGTGCTACAGTTTGTATGCTAGCCCCTCTAACGAAAGGTTTAATTACTCTAACCTAAAAAAATACTTGTTACTCATTGATAATTGGCGTCCACTTTGTCTTTTAAATAACGATTCTAAGCTAATAGCTCTGGTTTTGGATGCCGTTATAGATGAGTCCCAGTCAGGGTTGATGAGAAATAGACAAATCTCGAATAATGTCACACTGGTATTAAATATCATAGATTACTCAGATTTGGTCTCTGATGAGAGTTTTATTCTCTTTTGGGATTTTATAATGCCTTCGATACATTTTAGTCATTTTAGCAGACGCTCTTATCCAGAGCGACTTACAGTTAGTTAGTGCATACATTTTCATACTGCCCCCCCGTGGGAAATGAACCCACAACCCTGGCGTTGCAAGCGCCATGCTCTACCAACTGAGCAACAGGGATAAAGTAGAACATTACAATTTTTCATGCCCTTAAAACATTTGTCTTTGGAGATTTATTTTGTAAATCTATTAATACTCTGTAAATGCAACATTTAAAGTTTTGATTTCATGAGCCTGAAATAATCAATTTTTCATACGCACAACATTTTTGTTTATATCCCTGTCAGTGAGCATTTCTCCTTTGCCAAGATAATCCATCCACTTGACAGGTGTGGCAAATCAAGAAGCCGATTAAACAGTATGATCATTACACAGGTGCACCTTGTGCTGGGGACAATAAAAGGCCACTTTAAAATGTGCAGTTTTGTCACATAACACAATGCCACAGATGTCTCAAGTTTTGAAGGAGCGTGCAATTGGCATGCCGACTGCAGGAATGGCCACCAGAGCTGTTACCAGAGAATCATCTTCAATTTAATGCTCTGAACTCCCCAATCTCCTGCATGTCCCTCTGAACTCCCCAATCTCCTGCATGTCCCTCTGAACTCCCCAATCTCCTGCATGTTCTTCTGAACTCCCCAATCTCCTGCATGTTCCTCTGAACTCCCCAATCTCCTGCATGTCCCTCTGAACTCCCCAATCTCCTGCATGTCCCTCTGAACTCCCCAATCTCCTGCATGTTCCTCTGAACTCCCCAATCTCCTGCATGTCCCTCTGAACTCCCCAATCTCCTGCATGTTCCTCTGAACTCCCCAATCTCCTGCATGTTCCTCTGAACTCCCCAATCTCCTGCATGTTCCTCTGAACTCCCCAATCTCCTGCTCCTGAAATATGGAAGAGATACAACCAGGAGGGGCGTGGCCTAAACTAGTAACGGTCACAGCAAACTAACGCTCTTATTTAAATCAACACTGTTAAGGACAAGCATATTAATAATAATAATAATAATATGCCATTTAGCAGACGCTTTTATCCAAAGCGACTTACAGTGTCAGAGTGGTGTGTGTAGGTGAGTGGAAGGAATCAAGCGCAGGACCCAGGATGACTTCAACCGTCTTTAGTAATGTTCCCAAAGCAACGAGAACAAGGAGTCGCCAACCCAACCGGGTGGCGCACACAATTACGCACAAAACACACAGTGCGTCAAAACAAGAAAAGCGCACGCAGTGCGAGCTCTCGGGAAAACACAACGAGAGAATAATATAAACTTCACAGAGGCAGGCTGACAATGAACAATCACGCATAACACCTGACCCAAACACACGAACTAAATAAGGGGAACAATTAAGACACAAATAAGGGACAGGTGTTATGAACAGACAAAACCAAAAGAACATGAAACATAGAACGGTGGCAGCTAGTACTCCGGAGACGACGACCGCCGAAGCCTGCCCGAACAAGGAAGAGGAGCAGCCTCGGCCGAAACCGTGACAGTACCCCCCCCTTGACGCGCGGCTCCAGCCGTGCGCCGACCCGGAGCTCGGGGACGACCCGGACGACGCGGAGCAGGGCGCGCAGGATGACCCCGATGGAAATCGGTCAGTAGGGACTGGTCTAATACGTCCCTCCTTGGCACCCAGCACCGCTCCTCCGGGCCGTACCCCTCCCACTCCACGAGATATTGAAGACCCCCCATCCGGCGTCTCGAGTCCAGGATGGACCTCACGGTGTACGCCGGAGCCCCCTCGATGTCCAACGGGGGCGGAGGAGTCTCCTCAATCTCAAAGTCCTGGAGTGGACCAGCTACCACCGGCCTGAGGAGAGACACATGGAACGAGGGGTTAATATTTTTGTAATCAACAGGTAGTTCTAACCTATAACTCACCTCGTTCAATCTCCTCAGGACTTTAAATGGCCCCACAAACCGCCGACCCAGCTTCCGGCAGGGCAGGCGGAGGGGCAGGTTTCTGGTTGAGAGCCAGACTCGATCTCCAGGTGCGTACACTGGCCCCTCACTGCGGTGTAGGTCGGCGCTCGTCTTCTGTCGACGTATGGCACGCTGCAGATGGACGTGTGCAGCGTCCCACGTCTCCTCCGAGCGCCGCACCCACTCATCCACAGCGGGGGCCTCGATCTGGCTCTCATGCCATGGTGCCAGAACCGGCTGGTACCCTAACACACACTGAAAAGGGGTTAGTTGGGTGGAGGAGTGGCGAAGAGAGTTCTGTGCCATCTCGGCCCAGGGCACATATCTTGCCCACTCCTCCGGCCGGCCCTGACAGTATGACCTCAGAAACCTACCCACATCCTGGTTGACACGTTCAACCTGCCCATTACTCTCCGGGTGGTACCCCGAGGTAAGGCTTACCGAAACCCCCAACCGTTCCATAAATGCTCTCCACACTCTAGAGGTGAACTGGGGGCCTCGGTCAGACACTATATCCTCGGGTACCCCGTAATGCCGGAAGACATGGGTGAACAGAGCCTCAGCGGTCTGTAGGGCAGTGGGTAGACCCGGCATGGGAAGGAGACGACAGGCCTTTGAGAACCGATCCACAACGACCAGGATGGTAGTATTCCCCTGTGAGGGGGGAAGGTCGGTAACAAAATCCACCGAGAGGTGGGACCAGGGTCGTTGTGGAATAGGCAGGGGTTGTAACTTACCCCTGGGCAAATGTCTGGGTGCCTTACACTGGGCACACACCGAACAGGAGGAGACATAAATCCTCACATCCCTAGCTAACGTTGGCCACCAGTACTTCGTGCTAAGGCAGTGCACTGTCCGGCCGATACCCGGATGGCCAGAGGAGGGGGACGTATGAGCCCAACAAATGAGGCGATCGCGTACCTCGAGCGGAACGTACGTCCGACCCACAGGACACTGTGGAGGACTCGGGTCGGTGCGTAACGCCCGCTCGATCTCACCATCAACCTCCCACACCACCGGAGCAACCAGACAAGACTCCGGTAGTATGGGCGTGGACTCAACTGACCTCTCCTCTGCGTCATACCGCCGAGACAGAGCATCTGCCTTCCCGTTCTGGGACCCAGGGATGTATGTGATCTTAAACACAAACCGGGCTAGGAACATAGTCCAGCGAGCCTGGCGAGGATTCAGTCTCCTAGCTGCCCGGATGTACTCCAGGTTACGATGGTCAGTTAGAATGAGGAAAGGGTGTTGAGCCCCCTCGAGCCAATGCCTCCACACCTTTAGGGCCTGTACCACGGCTAACAGCTCCCTGTCTCCTACGTCATAATTCCGCTCCGCCGGACTGAGCTTCTTAGAGTAGAACGCACAGGGACGGAGTTTAGGTGGAGTGCCAGAACGCTGGGAAAGAACGGCCCCTATCCCGGCTTCTGACGCGTCCACCTCTACTTGGAACGGTAAAGAGGGATCCGGATGCGCCAACACCGGCGCCGAGGTAAACAGGTCCTTTAGTCTCCCAAATGCCCTGTCCGCCTCAGCTGACCACCGCAAGCGCACCGGACCCCCCTTTAACAGAGACGTTATGGGAGCTGCCACCTGTCCAAAACCCCGGATAAACCTCCGGTAATAATTCGCAAAACCCAAGAACCGTTGCACCTCCTTCACAGTGGTTGGGGTCTGCCAATTACGCACAGCTGACACCCGGTCTACCTCCATCTTCACCCCTGACGCAGATAACTGGTAACCCAGAAAGGAGACCGACTTCTGGAAAAACAGACATTTCTCTGCCTTGACATATAGGTCATGCTCCAACAGCCTCCTCAATACTCGGCGCACCAGGGCTACATGCTCAGCACGGGTAGGACTATACACCAGAATGTCGTCGATGTACACAACTACTCCCTGTCCCTGCATGTCCCGGAAAATCTCATCGACGAAGGATTGGAAGACTGAGGGAGCATTCATCAACCCATATGGCATGACTAGATACTCGTAGTGTCCGGAAGTCGTGCTAAACGCTGTCTTCCATTCATCGCCCTCTCGAATGCGTACCAAGTTATATGCGCTCCTAAGATCCAATTTTGTAAAGAACCGCGCACCGTGCAGTGACTCCGTCATAGTCGCAATCAGAGGAAGTGGATAGCTGTACTTCACTGTGATCTGATTGAGACCGCGGTAATCAATACACGGGCGCAGACCTCCATCCTTTTTCTTCACAAAAAAGAAACTTGAGGAAGCGGGTGAAACGGAGGCCCGTATGTATCCCTGTCTAAGAGACTCAGAGATGTATGTCTCCATAGCCTTTCTCTCCTCTTGAGACAAGGGATACACATGGCTCCGAGGGAGAGCTGCTCCTGACTG
The DNA here is from genome assembly GCF_964263955.1 of Coregonus lavaretus. Classification (NCBI taxonomy): domain Eukaryota; kingdom Metazoa; phylum Chordata; class Actinopteri; order Salmoniformes; family Salmonidae; genus Coregonus; species Coregonus lavaretus. The sequence goes on along the minus strand of NW_028158792.1, from coordinate 253,027 downwards.
GAGATCTATCGCACAATCCCCCCGTCTATGAGGCGGCAGCTGCGCCGCCCTGGTCTTACTGAACGCCAGTGCCAAATCCTCATACTCGGGGGGAATCTGCAGTGCTGGCATTAGATTCGGACTCTCCACCGAGGTCGCCCCTATGGAAACACCCAGACACCGCCCCTCACATTGAGCAGACCACCCTTTAAGAGCTTTCTCTCGCCACCTAATAATAGGGTCATGAGTCATCAACCAGGGAAGACCCAGCACTACCGGATACGCAGGAGAGTCAATCAGATAGAGCTGAATTCTCTCCTCATGACCCTCCTGCGCCGTCATCTGAATGGGTGCTGTGACTTCCCTAATCAACCCAGACCCTAACGGACGGCTATCTAGGGCATGGACGGGGAAAGGCTTATCCACTGGAAGGAGGGGAATCCCTAACTCTATACAGAACTGGCGATCTACAAAATTCCCAGCTGCGCCTGAATCTACCAGCGCCTTATGCTGGGAACGAGGTGCAACCTGTGGGAAACAAACAGGCAAGGTTAGGTGCACGACAGAAAGCTCTGGGTAAGCAGGGCGCCTACTCACCTGGGGGGACCCCCCAATGCGTGACCTGCCATCTCCCTCACTGGAGGACCCACCCCAACACCTAGCCGTGGTGTGCCCTCCACGACCACAGTTGGTGCAAGGGCCGGGTCCCCTCGGGCTCCTCCTCCTCCGTTCCCTAGCGCCAGCACCTCCGAGCTCCATAGGGCTCGGCTCGGAGGTGCTGGAGAGTGGAATGGGCGAACCCCCCCCTCCGGGACGCCCACGGGTGGCGAGCAGGGTATCCAGCCGGATGGCCATGTCGACCAGCTGGTCGAACGTCAACGACGTGTCCCTGCACGCCAACTCTCGCTGGACGTCTTCCCGGAGGCTGCAGCGGAAATGGTCGATATGGGCCCGCTCATTCCACCCTGCATCAGCCGCTAGGGTCCGAAACTCTAAGGCAAAGTCCTGGGCGCTCCTCATCCCCTGTCGGAGGTAGAATAGACGTTCCCCCGCCGCCTTCCCTTCCGGTGGATGGTCGAACACAGCACGGAAGCGGCGGGAGAACTCCGCATAGTTCGTGGTAGCGGCGTCCATTCTCCTCCACTCGGCGTTGGCCCACTCCAACGCCTTGCCGGTGAGACAGGAGATGAGGGCTGAGACGCTCTCGTGTCCCGAGGGCGCCGGGTGTACGGTGGCGAGGTAGAGCTCCACCTGCAGCAGGAATCCTTGACACCCGGCAGTGGAGCCGTCGTACGCCCTCGGGAGCGAGAGCCGAATCCCACTAGGTTCCGGAGATGAGACAGGGGGGCTGACCGATGGGGCTGGTTCGGTTCGTGGAGGTGTGGGAACCCCGCTGGTCTCCCATCGGTGCAGAGTATTCATCACCCCCTCCAGGGCGTGACAGACCTGATTGATGCGGTCCTCCTGACCACGAAGACGTTCAGCCATCTCGGCTGTCGGCGTGGTCGCTCCTGCTGATTCCATGATAGATGCGTGATTCTGTCAGAGTGGTGTGTGTAGGTGAGTGGAAGGAATCAAGCGCAGGACCCAGGATGACTTCAACCGTCTTTAGTAATGTTCCCAAAGCAACGAGAACAAGGAGTCGCCAACCCAACCGGGTGGCGCACACAATTACGCACAAAACACACAGTGCGTCAAAACAAGAAAAGCGCACGCAGTGCGAGCTCTCGGGAAAACACAACGAGAGAATAATATAAACTTCACAGAGGCAGGCTGACAATGAACAATCACGCATAACACCTGACCCAAACACACGAACTAAATAAGGGGAACAATTAAGACACAAATAAGGGACAGGTGTTATGAACAGACAAAACCAAAAGAACATGAAACATAGAACGGTGGCAGCTAGTACTCCGGAGACGACGACCGCCGAAGCCTGCCCGAACAAGGAAGAGGAGCAGCCTCGGCCGAAACCGTGACATACAGTCATGCGTGCATACATTTTTACGTATGGGTGGTCCCGGGGATCAAACCATGCTCTACCTATTGAGCTACAGAGGACCAATAAGGTTAGAATATTGCAGAGAACAATCTAATTATTAATGTTGTAGAAAATTGTCTTTGTCCTCCGTCAAACACAAAGAATTTCAGAGTTTTTTTGTAGAATTAAGATAGACTTTATTACAATCAATATAGCCGAGGTGGTCTGCAGAGCATCTAACTCTCCACTTCTCAGCTCTCAGTTTATACAGTCAATTTACATACATTTTAGCTTAATCCCTCCCTCTTTGGTTCCTCCACCACTGTCTCCAGTTTTCACCTCTTGACCGCTCCGCCCACTTCCTTAATGGCGGTATCTGACTTCCCTCCCTTCTAGTTCCGTGTCTGGAAACAATAGTGGTGGGACCAAGCCCTGTCATGCAAAAATAACAGAGCCATTTCCTGGCTCCGTTCTGACCCCCTAATTGATTCCCAAACCTATCAATCGATACTTAAAACATGGCAGGTCCATAATCAATTTTCTCAAACATACACAAGCCTCCTCCCTCTGTACCACCCAGTCCAAAACGCCCCCCGTCATGCTGTGATTAACCAGGTTTAGTCTGAACTCTGTTCAACCCCTGGCTCTGTTCCAGGACTATGCCTAAGGAGAGAGGCGAAGGGCAGCAGTCTGGTTTCAGTCACTGAGAAGGCAGGACAGCCGTGGATTAGAGAGGAGCGAGGAATTAGACCCGAAGACAGGTCAGATGAAAAGAGAAGTCGGAAGTTTACAGACACTTACAGGTTGGAGTCATTAAAACTAGTTTTTCAACCACTCCACAAATGTCTTGTTAACAAACTATAGTTTTGGCATGTCGGTTAGGACATCTACTTTGTGCATGACACAAGTAATTTTTCCAACAATTGTTTACAGACAGATTATTTGACTTATAATTCACTGTATCACAATTCCAGTGGGTCAGAAGTTTACATACACTAAGTTGACTGTGCCTTTAAAATGCTTGGAAAATTCCAGAAAATGATGTCATGGCTTTAGAAGCTTCTGATAGGCTATTTGACATAATTTGAGTCAATTGGAGGTGTACCTGTGGATGTATTTCAAGGCCTACCTTCAAACTCAGTGCCTCTTTGCTTGACATCATGGGAAAATCAAAATAAATCAGCCAAGAACTCAGAAAAAAAATGGTAGACCTCCACAAGTCTGGTTCATCCTTGGGAGCAATTTCCAAACGCCTGAAGGTACCACGTTCATCTGTACAAACAATAGTACGCAAGTATAAACACCATGGGACCACGCAGCCGTCATACAACTCAGGAAGGAGACGCGTTCTGTCTCCTAGAGATGAACATACTTTGGTGCGAAAAGTGCAAATCAATCCCAGAACAACAGCAAAGGACCTTGTGAAGATGCTGGAGGAAACAGGTACAAAAGTATGTATATCCACAGTAAAATGAGTCCTATATCGACGTAACCTGAAAGGCCGCTCAGCAAGGAAGAAGCCACTGCTCCAAAACCACCATAAAAAAGCCAGACTACGGTTTGCAACTGCACATGGGGACAAAGATCGTACTTTTTGGAGAAATGTCCTCTGGTCTGATGAAACAAAAATAGAACTGTTTGGCCATAATAACTATCGTTATGTTTGGAGGAAAAAGGGGGTCTTGCAAGCTGAAGAACACCATCCCAACCGTGATGCACAGGGGTGGCAGCATCATGCTGTGGGGGTGCTTTGCTGCAGGAGGGACTGGTGCACTTCACAAAATAGATGGCATCATGAGGAAGGAAAAGTATGTGGATATATTGAAGCAACATCTCAAGACAGCAGTCAGGAAGTTAAAGCTTGGTCGCAAATGGGTCTTCCAAATGGACAATGACCCCAAGCATACTTCCAAAGTTGTGGCAAAATGGTTTAAGGACAACAAAGTCAAGGTATTGGAGTGGCCATCACAAATCCTTGACCTCAATCCTATTGAAACATTTGTGGGCAGAACTGAAAAAGTGTGTGCGAGCAAGGAGGCATACAAACCTGACTCCGTTACACCAGCTCTGTCAGGAGGAATGGGCCAAAATTCAACCAACTTATTGTGGGAAGCTTGTGGAAGGCTACCCGAAACGTTTGACCCAAGTTAAACAATTTAAAGGCAATGCTACCAAATACTAATTGAGTGTATGTAAACTTCTGACCCACTGTGAATGTGATGAAAGAAATAAAAGCTGAAATAAATCATTCTCTCTACTTTTATTCTGACATTTCACATTCTTAAAATAATGTGGTGATCCTAACTGACCTAAGACAGGGCATTTTTACTAGGATTAAATGTCAGGAATTGTGAAACTGAGTTTAAATGTATTTGGCTAAGGTGTATGTAAACTTCCGACTTCAACTGTATACCAGGCAGGGCAGTAACTACACCAGTGAGAGGAACCAATTAAGTTCTTGCCTAGCAACAGAGATGTACCCATGTTTAACTCTGGCTCCGTGTTCGTCATGTTGTGATTAACATTAACATTTTCGTCATTTAGGAGACGCTCTTATCCAGAGCGACTTACAAATTGATGCATTCACCTTATGATAGCCAGTGGGACAACCACTTTACAATATATAAAAATTAAAAAAATAACATATATTTTTTTAGCTCCGTGTTGGTCATGTTGTGATTAACTATGTTTATCTGTAGTCTGAGTCTGAAGAGATGTAACTACTGTATGGTCCACTGAATAATTCCCATCTTATCCCCACTCTGGGACTTTATTGGTCCCACATCTTTACAAATGTATATAGTGACTAATATATGAATACAGGGATATGTAGTGACTAACATAAGAACAACCATGTTTACGATATAAAGCACTAAGGTTATACTTTCAAACATTACCAATTCCAAAGGTAACAACATAAATGTTTCTACTCAAAATAAAATATAAGTGTCAGTATCCTAACACATAAAAAATACACAACAATAATGCAGCTCTGTTTCAACCATAATATCTATTTAAGACAGTTATCTTGCAATTGTATAAGCAATACATGAACTAGTGGATTATTTCTAATATTATTTCTCATAATATAATTTATTAATGTTTACAAGGTCTAGTAATGCTTGCTCTCCATTTCGGACACTTCCCTAACAACAGACTTCTGAATCTAAGCAGAACCTGTTTACTTCCCTAACAACCGACTTCTGAATCTAAGCAGAACCTGTTCACTTCCCTAACAACCGACTTCTGAATCTAAGCAGAACCTTGTTCACTTCCCTAACAACCGACTTCTGAATCTAAGCAGAATCTTGTTTAGGGGATTAAGAGACATGTCCGTGGACACTCGTAACCGGAAAAAACCCTTTGTAACATACATCTACTACATAGGTTAAGACATGAGAGAGGCGTAGTCTATCTTTTTTAGGGTTCCTGGTTTTCCTCAGGCGTCCCCCATATGGGACTCCCAGTTCCAACACCAAAATCAATTTAAAATGTTACCTCACCTACTTTCCTTAACTAATGCTTCATCTATGTTTGCTTATTATCCCATTTCTGACGTCATTCTAGAGTCATTATCACCACAAAAGTAATATGGAACAGGATATATAAGTCTGGGAGGATGAATATCTCCAAGTCCAGGTTTCTCCAGCTGTTGCTGGTCCTTGTAGTCATGACAAGCCCCTCCTCTTCCTCCTGCCACCACCCTATCAAAGACATTCTGGGTTTCCGTAAGGGCAGTCAAGTGGTCCTCCTTTGACGTTGCTTCCCATTAGAATTCGTATAGTGTCCTGGTTTCCCTGGTAACTGGGATCACCTCTGTCAAGTTCATGTCTCATTCGGGTTTCGGTCCTTATGGTCGTTCTCCTCACAGTCATTTGTTTCACCGTGGTTCTGATCAACTGGGTTTTCAGCAATGGCAACAAACAGCAAAAAGACTATTCCCGTTACTACCAGTGCTATGCTTATTATCATTGCCATTTTTAGTGAACATTGCTCCCCGTTTTCCAAATGTCAAGAACCAGCCAATCCCAGGCACACGTGTCCTGCCCAGCTTTATTCTTGACTTCCTGTCTCAATCCTTTAAGCTTGATCATTGCTTCAGAGAATATTCCTCATGGGGCAGTATTATCTTGACTCCCTGTCTCAATCCTTTGAGCTTGATCATTGCCTCAGAGAATATTCCTCCTGGGGCAGTATTATCTTGACTTCCTGTCTCAATCCTTTAAGCTTGATCATTGCTTCAGAGAATATTCCTCCTGGGGGCAGTATTATCTTGACTTCCTGTCTCAATCCTTTGAGCTTGATCATTGCCTCAGAGAATATTCCATCTAGGGGAGGTATTATCTTGACTTCCTGTCTCAATCCTTTAAGCTTGATCATTGCCTCAGAGAATATTCCTCCTGGGGGAAGTATTATTAGGACTAAAAGTGCAGCCCTCGCTTCCGAACATAACACAGACTCCGCCTTTTTCTGCTAGGAGCCAATCCAGAGCCTGTCTATTCTGCCAGGTCATCCTACTTGTTGCCTGTACTTGTTCTCCCAGCGTTGACAATGCTGATGTAACCGGTGTGAAATGGCTAGCTAGTTAGCGGTGCGCATTAGTAGCGTTTCAATCGGTGACGTCACTCTGCAAGGGCCGCGGCCTTTTGTGGAGCGACGGGTAACGGTGTTTCGAGGGTGACTGTTGTCGATGTTTGCAGAGGATCCCTGGTTCAAGCCCAGGTAGGGGCGAGGAGAGGGACGGAAGCAACACTGGAAATGGAACAATTAAATACATTACAATCAACAGAGGTTCATAAATTATACTGACTCAGTGTCAGGATTTGAATCAATATTTCTTTGGATAACTCTTAATAAAAAGTCAGTATAATTTATGAACCTCTGTTGATTGTAATGTATTTAATTGTTCCAATTCACATTTTTATTAAGAGTTATGACTGTGAGACCCATGAGGCGTCACTACAGACCCGGGTTTGATCCCAGGCGGTGTCACAGCCTGCCGTGACTGTAAGACCCATGAGGCGGCGCAATAAAAATGGGCCTCAAAATTGGCGTCAGGATCTCGTCACGGTATCTTTGGCATTTCAATTGCCATCGGTAAAATGCAATTGTGTCCGTAGCTTATGCCTGCCCATACCATAACCCCACCATGGGGCATTCTGTTGACATCAGCAAACCGCTCACCCACACGACGCCATACACGTGCTCTGCAGTTGTGAGGCCGGTTGGACGTACGGCCAAATTCTCTAAAACAACGTTGGAGGCGGCTTATGGTAGAGAAATTAACATTCAATTCTCTGGCAACAACTCTGGTGGACATTCCTTTAGTCAGCACGCCAATTACATGCTTCTTCAAAACTCTAGTCATCTGTGGCATTGCATTGTGTGATAAAACTGCATATTTTAAAGTGGCCTTTTATTGTGCCTAGCACAAAGTGCACCTGTGTAATGATCATGCTGTTTAATCAGCTTCTTGATATGCCACAGCTGTGAAGTGGATGGATTATTATGGCAAAGGAGGAGAAATGCTCACTAACAGGGATGTGAACAACATTTGAGAGAAATAAGCTTTGTGTGAGTATGGAAAACATTTCTGGGATCTTTTATTTCAGCTCATGAAACATGGTACCAACACTTTACGTTGTTGCGTTTATATTTTTGTTCAGTATAGTTTATTTATATAGCACATTTCAGACATTAAATGCAACGCAATTCACAGGAAAAAATGAATAAAAACTATGAAAATAAAAACGGAAATATTTACTAGACAACAAACAGAGGATAAAAAACGAAAGAATATCAATAAAAGCTGAAAAACTAAAGAGCATCAAAGGAAATAACATTGGTTAAAACAATAAGAATATGATGTAATATCCAGCCCAAAATATAAGCTGGTTTTACTACACTGTTTATAAACAATATAATTGTGCAACAACAACAAAAAAATCTGTTAATCACATAAATTATTATGATTACTAAATGTTACATGAAATGGAAATATTATGAAATATCAAAACAGAATGTACACCCCTTTGTCAATATGTATTGGCAATAATTCATTTCCAATAGGGAGGCATGGAATAATTAAAAATGTATATTTTGTCAGGCTGGATGTTTGAAATATGAGTAGGTGATTTGAGTCATGCTTCTTCAGCAGTGGAATAAAGACAATTAGCACTTGAATGTTGTAAAGAAATACTGGAGTGATGTAAGATTGTTAATAAAACAGTTCATAGACGCATGTGTTATCCTGCGTCCATGTTTATAGGCTGCAAGTACGTTGAAATGAAGTTGTTTTCAAGTCGTTGAAACAACGACCTAAAAAATACATATTTTTAACTTTAACTTTCAACCAAAACCAAACGTAGATTGGACCTCGAGTATAGTCTTCTTTTCAACGTCTTTTCAACTATATTTTGCAAGGTGGGATACTGCTCAATGTCAAAACACAGTTTTAACGTGTCCAAATCAATAACCAATATGCAGAAATAGTTTGTGATAAATGGAAAACCTAAACATAACATGTACTATCGACACAAACATGTTCCACAATAGTAATCATAATACTTGTATTTTTTTTAACGAGCACCTTATTAACTGCACAAGCACCAAAAACACAGTTGTTTTGACAAGTGGCAATAAATCACTAATATCGATTAGGGGGGGAAAATCAGGTTGTACGTGCTGTTGAAACTAACACAACAAAAAAATACACATGGAAATGGGAGATATCTTTTACTTCACTGGTTAGAGGACAACCTGCAGAAGACAGTCAGCTACATTTTGGAGGGATGCATTTAAATTTAGCGGTCCCCAAAACGAAGAGAAACGCAACACTTATTTGTCATCACTCATATCGATATCACGTTGAAATCAATTGCAGGAGAGGGGGGAGATGAGGTTGCACGTCCTGTTAAAACTAACAGCTCAAAAACCACACGGAATCTGGGAATAATGTGTACATCACTGGTCAGAGGATAATTTGTAGAAAACAGCTAGCTACATTTAGAAGTGTTGCATTTTGATTCAAGTGGGTCGCCAACGTGGTAAGTGTAACACAACTCATTTCAGAGCCTGGATTTTCCCCCTGATGAGGCTAATATCCATATCACGCTGAAATCAATAGAACAGGGGGAAAACGGTTGGGGCGGCGCACAATTGGCCCAGCGTCGTCCAGGGTAGGGGAGGGAATGGCCAGCAGGGATGTAGCTCAGTTGGTAGAGCATGGCGTTTTCAATGCCAGGGTTGTGGGTTCGATTCCCACGGGGGGCCAGTATGAAAAATTAAAAAATTATGTATGCACTCACTAACTGTAAGTCGCTCTGGATAAGAGCGTCTGCTAAATGACAAAAAATGTAAAATGTAAATGGTTCTACATTGTGAAATTCATTAAAATACTCATACAACAATGTTGAAACATTGTGACATTATTTAATTGATATCATGAAACAACTCCTTCATGTATGTACTTTCTGATGTTTAATCAGAGTTCTTTTACGAGCGTATCTCTTGCCACATTGATCACAGCTATAAGGTTTCTCTCCTGTGTGTGTTCTCTGGTGTATAGTCAGCTGGCTAGATGTAGTATAACTCTTCCCACATTGATCGCAGCTATAAGGTTTCTCTCCAGTGTGCGGTCTCAAATGTACCCTCAGGTGGCTTGAGCGAGTAAAACTCTTCCCACATTGATTACAGCTATACGGTTTCTCTCCTGTATGGATTCTCATATGTCTTTTAAGGTCTGTAGAAGAGTTGAATATATTCCCACAGTCAGAGCAGCAGTGAGATTTCTTCCCTGTGGGTTTCCGCTGGTGTTTCTTGAGGTGTTCTGATCTGGAGGGACTCTTCTCTGACTCCTCAGCTTCATGATGTTGTTGAGGCTCCCCAGAGGATCCACGATAGTCACGTCTCTCTTCTGTGTGAACGACAAAGTCAGACAGATGGTTAAAAGGCCCACAACAGCAGAAATACTGTTTATTTGAGGTAAAAGGTGATGTCCAGAGCGTACCCATGAAGCTGTACAACAATTGACATCTGTTAAATTATTTGACAATTGTCTTAAGACAGTCAAGTGAGCAATAATAGTAATATCTTGTCTTGTTTTCACATTAGTAGTAACATCGATGATTGTAGGCTAGAAATATTAATACGCACAAAACATATGAACAAAATCATCCACTGTGAAAGTTGATACTTGCAGGCCCTTCATATGTAGGCTATGAACAGCACTTAGTTAAATTGATCAAATCAGTTATTGTTTTCCTTGATCAAACCGTGAGCAACACCTGTCAAACTCATTTCTCTCAAAACACAGGGATGTCGATTCCCACGGGACTAGTATTACCAGAGGACCTTGGAGTTCGCCAAAAAAACAGTAGGTTATTCTGGCTTGAATTGTTACTCTCCTGCCATGTAAAAATGACTGCCATGGCAGATTCAGACGGGACTAAAATTACAGATGTGGTGTTTTGTGCTTGTGCATATAATTACATTCAGAACCGCGGACAGCGACAGTATCCAAAGCGGGAGAAAGTACATTTGTTATAAAATAATATTAGATTTATTAGTGTTGCATCATTATTTTTTTTACATAATATAACCATATACAATTTATGTATCACATGTCTTAGAGCGATGGACTGTGCCATCTCCGTGGCCTCCACAAAGTCTTGTGCACCAGCTGTTCCGGACGACTGTATGATCACTCTCTCCTTAGCCGATGTGAGTATGACCTTTAACCCCTGTAAATCTAAGCCGTTGGGGGAGGGGGTCTAAACTGACATATGGAATTGTTTTAAGATGGTCGTACTATGGATTACTTCAATTACTTAGATTGAAGCAAATTTGCGTCAATTGACTCCAAGGGGTTAAACAGGTTAATCTTCACAGACAGATTACCAGGACGCGTACTCAGAGCATGCACTGACCAGCTGGCAAGAGTCTTCACTGACATTTTAAAACGTCTCCCTGACCGCGTCTGTAATACCTACATGTTTCAAGCAGAGGCATTAATATGGAGTTGGTCCCCCCTTTGCTGCTATAACAGCCTCCACTCTTCTAGGAAGGCTTTCCACTAGATGTTGGAACATTGCTGCGGGGACTTGCTTCCATTCAGCCACAAGAGCTTTAGTGAGGTCGGGCACTGACGTTGGGCGATTAGGCCTGGCTCGCAGTCGGCCTTCCAATTCATCCCAAAGGTGTTCGATGGGGTTGAGGTCAGGGCTCTGTGCAGGCAAGTCAAGTTCTTCCACACCGATCTCGACAAACCATTTCTGTTTGGACTTTGCTTTACGCACAGGGGCATTGTCATGCTGAAACAGGAAAGGGCCTTCCCCAAGCTGTTGCCACAAAGTTGGAAGCACAGAATCGTCTAGAATGTCACTGTATGCTGTAGCGTTAAGATTTCCCTTCACTGGAACTAAGGGGACCGAACCATGAATAACAGCCCCAGGCCATTATTCCTCCTCCACCAAACATTACAGTTGGCACTATGCATTGGGGCAAGTAGTGTTCTCCGGGCGTCCGCTAAACCCAGATTCGTCCGTTGGAATGATCACTCCAGAGAACGCCTTTCTACTGCTCCAGAGTCCAATGGCAGCGAGCTTTACACCACTCCAGCCGACACTTGGCATTGCGCATGGTGATCTGGGGCTTGTGTGCGGCTGCTCGGCCATGGAAACCCATTTCATGAAGCTCCCGACTAACAGTTATTCTGCTGACGTTGCTTCCAGAGGCAGTTTGGAACGCGCTTCAGCACTCGGCGGGCCCGTTCTGTGAGCTTGTGTGGCCTACCACTTCGCGGTTCAGCCGTTGTTGCCCCTAGACGTTTCCACTTCACAATAACAGCACTTACAGTTGACCGGGGCAGATCTAGCAGGGCAGAAATTTGACGAACTGACTTGTTGGAAAGGTGGCATCCTATGACGGTGCTAAGTTTAAAGTCACTGAGCGCTTCAGTAAGGCCATTCTACTGCCAATGTTTGTCTATGGAAATTGCATGGCTGTGTGCTCGATTTTATACACCTGTCAGCAACGGTTGTGGCTGAAACAGCTGAATCAACTAATTTGAAGGGGTGTCCACATACTTTTGTATATATAGTGTTTTTGCGACTGCTCAACTAAAAAAATCTCAGTCTAAAAAAATCTCTGTCGACAAAACAACCTATCGACCAAACAATCGACCAGTCGACTAGGGTCAGCCCTAAAAAAAAATGAAAATACATTGGCTGAATATTATACAATGACTTATCAACAGCTCCAACAATTTGACCCCCACAGGAAAGCCTCACTGGCAGATATAGAAAGACCCATAAACTGCATAGTCATTGATTCCTGAAGAATATAACTTTTAAATGCCTCAAATGTTTCAACTGTCTTACCCCATCAGAAACCAAAACATAAGCTCATATAACGCCACTGTTTGTAAACAAACACTGTATAGTCTCAATTTGGTTAAAACTGTGATTTTGACCTTATGGACGGCCAGTCCTTGTATTCATAGTGTAGTGAATTCCAGCGGTAGCCCTGAGCTGGACTCAAACCTGGGTCCAGAGACTGTCAAGCCAACACCTTATAACTGTTATACCAAGATGTCTGAACTTCTTGATGAGGTCGCTAGGTTTTGGGTTAAGGTTGCTACAAAGCTTTCTCTATGAATTTGAGAGTGGTTACATTTCTCCAGCCCCCATCCCTCAGCTGTTTACCAAACCAAGTCTAAGGGCAGCCATTTTGTTGCTGTTTAAATCCTAGGTTGTTCCTTTAAAAAAGCCACATCAATCAATCAACCAATCTGCAGTTCAAACAATAACAAAGCTGTCATTCTGCCACTGTTTTGGTAATAAGATGATGATGGGGCTGGAGAAATGTAACTACTCTCAAATTCATAGACAGACCTATGGATGCAAGGACTGACCATCCATGATATCAACATTATAGTTTTAACCATGTTGAGGCGATACAGTGTTGGTTTACATTTACACTGTTTCTAAACATTGGAGTAGAAAAATCTTATTTTAGGTTCTGATGGGGTAAGACAGTTGAACTAAGCTCATGAGGCATGTGTTATATTCTTCAAGAATCATTGGCTATATATAAATAATTTAAAAGTCCAAATATGGATGTATCAACTGCAGATTCCCCCTTTAACACCACACATCAGTTCAACAACTGCAGAGTTTGTGCCTCTGTTTTTAAGACAGTACTTACTAGTGTTAATCAGGGCCCGGTTTCCCAAAAGTATCTTACTGCTAAGTTCATCATTAGAACCATTGGATGCCTTAAGGTGCCTTTGGGAAACCGGAACCAGATATCCAGTTTCCTCCTCTTCTTCCTCCTCCTTTTTCGATGTGACAGTAATCTCCCCCTCCTCCTCTTTCACTCCAAAAACGGGAGCCTCCTCTTCTTTCACTCTGAACGCGTCTTCCTCTTCTTTCACTGTAACGTCTTTCTCTTCTTCTTTCACGGTAACAGCTTCACCCTCTACTTGTTTTTGTATTGTAACATCCTCCTCTTCCTCCTCCTCTTCCACTAGAGCTTCTTTCTCCGTCCAGCAGACCTCCTCTTCTTTAGCAGGAGGAGAGTAGCTTAGTGAGCTCATGGTCGGGGATGTTAGCTAGCTAGGCTAGTGCTAACTTAACCAGCCAGCTAGCTGACCAATAACAACAACACCGTAAATATGAAATTAAATGGGATAACTAACTAGACGATAGGAGTAGGTTGAAAACACATTGGCTAATATACACGAAAGCGTCTAAAGAGCTTTATTGGTTCGGCTATTTTGTCTAGCAAGCTACCGAGGTGTCTGACTAACTGTTGCTGCTGTTGAAAGAAGCGTCCCGTCCACTAGATTATACGTCACACTAGCAGCACAGCCTTAAAGTCCCACATCGCCATCTGCTGACTGGAGTGGGTAACGCAGTTGAGTAAAATGTAGATTTTATTTTCAGACAAAAAGTTAAAGCGTAGGAAGCATGAGTTTTTTTTACCCACCAATGTAACAACACAGTGTGGTTAAAGACTTAGTAAATTAGTTGTAGTCACGATCTGGTTAGCTATAAGAACAAACAGTTATATTTTTGCGTTGTTACGTATTTCTATCTTCTAAACTACCCATAGTGCACTATTTCTCAACGTCATATGGGGGATCTACTCTGTGCTACCGAGTTCATATGCTAGCTCAAACTGACTAATCTCAGCCACACCTCATGCTCTTCTCAGACTGTGTGGCCAAAGACTTTTATAACTAACCCAAGATAGACCAGAGCCTGTCGTTTCCATTGGGAGCAAATTAATCATAGTGGGCTGAACAAGCAAGAAGGTGGGCAGAGCCAAGCAGGAGCAAGAGAGGTCCTATTGGCGCGTTCTATAATCTATTTGCATATTTCCTTTAGGGAACGCCTACTTTGTGAAGATTGCCAATGTGCAATAACTCAATTCGCCCTTGCACTCCTTCTAAACAACGCAATTTTTTACAACTTTGGCAAAGGGTAAAGTCTACAAAACGTAGTCCACTCTGTTTTTTACAGATTCTAGTGATGGAAACAGAAAACTGTATTGAGATCAAATGTTTCATAGATTTAAAAAAAAAATAGCAGAATATCGGCCAAAATCCATCTCGCTCCATCTTCTCCCACTGCCGGCCACTGGGCTTCCTCTCAACACCATATTTGGTATTGAGTTGAAACGCCAAAAAAACAAAACAGTATTGTCCCATCGCTGCAACTCCCATACGGACTCGGGAGAGGCGAAGGTCGAGAGCCATGCATCCTCTGAAACACGACCCCCGCCAAGCCGCACTGCTTCTTGACACACTGCTCGCTTAACCCGGAAGCCAGCCGCACCAATGTTTCAGAGGAAACGCCATACAACTGGCGACCATGTCAGCATGCATGCGCCCGGCCCGCCACAGGAGTCGCTAGAGCGCGATGGGACAAGGACATCCCGGCCGGCCTAATCCGGACGACGCTGGGCCAATTGTGCGCCGCGTCATGGGTCTCCCGGTCGCGGCCGGCTGCGACACAGCCCGGGATCGAACCCGGGTCTGTAGTGATGCCTCAAGCACTGTGATGCAGTGCCTTACAACGCTGCACCGGAAATTAATAACTTTTCCATCAACTTCCGGGTCAGTAGCTTCAGCCCAACATCATTCACACACACACACACACACACACCAACTGGAACTCACAAGTGCCTGAATGATTTATTGCCACAATTGCATCATATACACATAAAACCTGCATCACAGACATAGAAAACACAGGAGACTCTTTACAGTTCACACCTGGGTCTCACACATTATGTAAAATATAAAATACTTATAAATATCTGAGGTGAGCTTGATACCAAAAGAGGCAATCTGCAGTTGCTACATCCATGTGTGGACTTATAAATGAATGATATATAACCATTTGATTCTTGAAGAATATAATTTATAAATGCCTCATGAGCTTAGTTCAACTGTCGTACCCCGTCAGCACCCACAATATAAGCTTGTTTTATACCAATGTTTGGAAACAAAGTAAATGTAAACAAACACTGTAAAACCTTAAAACATGGTTAAAACCAATCATTGTGATATCATGGATGGTCAATCCTTGCATCTGTCTATGAATTTGAGTGATTACATTTCTCCAGGGTTGTCCCTGAGCTTTTCACCGAAACAGTGGCGGGGAACTTGTTTTTTGCTGCTGATTGCCCCGTTTAAGGTACCATTCCATTGGTTCCAAAAGGAGAGAATAATATATTTATAAGTATTGGACATAAACAATAATAAATAAACTCAACTGCGTTACCCACTCCTGTCAGCAGATGGCGATGTGCGTCTTTTAGGCGATGCTGTCAGAGTGTGACGTATAATCTAGTGGACGGAACGCTTCTTCAACAACAGCTAGTCAGCCAACTCGGTAGCTTGTTAGCTTCAAGCTCTTAGACGCTTTCGTGTATATTATCCAGTGTGTTTTAAAAGCACTCCTGTCACCTTATGTCGTATAGCTAGCTAGTTACCCCTTGAATGTAATATTTATGTTGCTATAGCTAGCTAATGCTAACATCCCCGACCATGAGCTCACTAAGCTACTATCCTCCTGCTAAACAAGAGGAGGTCTGCTGGACGGAGAAAGAGGCTCTTTGGCTGAACATTGTCGTGAAAGAGGAGAAGGATGAGGAAGATGTCACAGTAAAACAAGAAGTAGAGGGTGAGGCTGTTACCGTGAAAGAAGAAGTGAAAGACGTTACAGTGAAAGAAGAGGAAGAAGCGTTAAGAGTGAAAAGAGAAGAGAATATTACCGTGAAAGAAGAGGATGCCGTTTTTGGAGCGAAGAGGGAGGGAGAGATAACTGTCACATTGAAGGAGGAGGAGGAAGAGACTGAAGGTCTAATTAACACCAGTAAGTGCTGTCTTAAAAATAGTATCACTAACTGTTGTTGAACTGAGACGTGGTTTTAAAACGGCATTCAACTGAAGTGATACATGTGATTATGTTCTTTTTTAATGTAGAAATTGTAAAAACTATATTAAGTAGCCTAATAATGGACTAAAGGAGCCGTTTGAACCAGAATCTGGGCTTACAGGAGACGTTCAATATGGAGATCCTCCTTTTCAAGCTTAATAATGTCAAAATACGTTCTGGACTAAGCATAGAATGGAGTTTCGCTGAGCAACTATGATCAGTACTGCTGTCCCACCGGTATGTACTCCCAAAAAAGGTTTAAATAAAAAGTTACAAGTGTAACAGTGTTGCTTCCGTCCCTTTCCTCGCCCCTACCTGGGCTCGAACCAGGGACCCTCTGCACACATCGACAACAGTCACCCTCGAAGGGCCGTTACCCGTCGCTCCACAAAAGGCAGCGGCCCTTGCAGGGAAACAACTACTTCAAGGTCTCAGAGCGACGTCACCGATTGAAACGCTTCGAGCTCGCACCGCTAACTAGCTAGCCATTTCACACCGGTTACATAAGCAACCAAAATAATACCTTAAATACCTTGTCTGGAAATAAGTGTTGTTTTTGAGCCCCAAATCCACCTCTTCTGCACCCAGGAGGATCCAATTGAGATCTTCCCTGTATGTAGCCTCTGCTTCCAGGCTGATGAGGTGAAAGCCTGGTGGACACTTTACTCAGTACTTTGTTGAAGCACCTTTGGCAGCGATTACAGCCTCGAGTCTTCTTGGGTATGACGCTACAAGCTTGGCACACCTGTATTTGGGGAGTTTCTCACATTCTTCTTTGCAGATCCTCTCAAGCTCTGTCAGGTTGGATGGGGAGCGTCGCTGCACAGCTATTTTCAGGTCTCTACAGAGATATTAGATCGGGTTCAAGTCCGGGCTCTGGCTGGGCCACTCAAGGACATTCAGAGACTTGTCCCAAAGCCACTCCTGCGTTGTCTTGGCTGTGTGCTTAGGGTCGTTGTCCTGCTGGAAGGTGAACCTTTGCCCCAGTCTGAGGTCCTGAGCGCTCTAGAGAAGGTTTTCATCAAGGATCTCTCTGTACTTTGCTCTGTTCATCTTTCCCTCGATCCTGATAGTCTCCCAGTCCCTGCCGCTGAAAAACATCCCCACAGCATGATACTGCCACCACCAAGTTTCGCCGTAGGAATGGTGCCAGGTTTCCTCCAGACATGACACTTGGTATTCAGGCCAAAGAGTTCAATCTTGTTTCTCATGGTCTGAGAGTCCTTAAGGTGCCTTTTGGCAAACTCCAAGCGGGCTGTCATGTGCCTTTTACTGAGGAGTGGCTTCTGTCTGGCCACTCGACCGCAAAGGCCTGATTGGTGGAATGCTGCAGAGATGGTTGTCCTTCTGGAAGGATCTCCCATCTCCACAGAGGAGCTCAGTCAGAGTGACCATCGGGTTCTTGGTCACCTCCCTGACCAAGGCCCTTCTTCCCCGATTGCTCAGTTTGGCCAGGCGGCCAGCTCTAGGAAGAATCTTGGTGGTTCCAAACTTCTTCCATTTAAGAATGATGGAGGCCACTCTGTTCTTGGGGACCTTCAATGCTGCAGACATTTTTTGGTAACCTTCCCCAGATCTGTGCCTTGACACAATCCTGTCTCGGAGCTCTACGGACAATTCCTTCGACCTCATGGCTTGGTTTTCGCTCTGACATGCACTGTCAACTGTGGGATCTTATATAGACAGGATGTGTGCCTTTCCAAATCATGTCAAATCAATTGAATTTACCACAGGTGGACTCCAATCAAGTTGTAGAAACATCTCAAGGATGATCAATGGAAGCAGGATGCACCTGAGCTCAATTTCGAGTCTCATAGAAAAGGTCTGAATACTTATGTAAATAAGGTATCTCTGTTTTTTTGTTTTTTTTTTATAAACATGCAAAACCTAACAACCTGTTTTTGCTTTGTCATTATGGGATATTGGGTTTAGATTTATCAGAATAAACAAATCAAAAAATGCATTTTAGAATAAGGCTGTAACAAAATGTGGAAAAAGTCAAAGGGTCTGAATACTTTCCGAATGCACTGTATTATTATCAGCCTATAACATGACATTATCTATTATTATAGAGCTCTGATCAGCCTATAAACATTATCTATTATTATAGAGCTCTGATCAGCCTATAACATGACATTATCTATTATTATAGAGCTCTGATCAGCCTATAAACATGATCTATTATTATAGAGCTCTGATCAGCCTATAAACATGACATTATCTATTATTATAGAGCTCTGATCAGCCTATAAACATGACATTATCTATTATTATAGAGCTCTGCTCAGCCTATAAACATGACATTATCTATTATTATAGAGCTCTGATCAGCCTATAAACATGACATTATCTATTATTATAGAGCTCTGATCAGCCTATAAACATGACATTATATCTTATTATAGAAATCTGATCAGCCTATAAACATGACATTATCTATTATTATAGAGCTCTGATCAGCCTATAAACATGACATTATATATTATTATAGAGCTCTGATCAGCCTAAAACATGACATTATCTATTATTATAGAGCTCTGATCAGCCTATAAACATGACATTATCTATTATTATAGAGCTCTGATCAGCCTATAAACATGACATTATATATTATTATAGAGCTCTGATCAGCCTAAAACATGACATTTTCTATTATTATAGAGCTCTGATCAGCCTATAAACATGACATTATATATTATTATAGAGCACTGCTCAGCCTATAAACATTATCTATTATTATAGAGCTCTGATCAGCCTATAACATGACATTATCTATTATTATAGAGCTCTGATCAGCCTATAAACATGATCTATTATTATAGAGCTCTGATCAGCCTATAACATGACATTATCTATTATTATAGAGCTCTGCTCAGCCAATAAACATGACATTATCTATTATTATAGAGCTCTGCTCAGCCTATAAACATGACATTATCTATTATTATAGAGCTCTGATCAGCCTATAAACATGACATTATCTATTATTATAGAGCTCTGCTCAGCCTATAAACATGACATTATCTATTATTATAGAGCTCTGATCAGCCTATAAACATGACATTATCTATTATTATAGAGCTCTGATCAGCCTATAAACATGACATTATATCTTATTATAGAGCTCTGATCAGCCTATAAACATGACATTATCTATTATTATAGAGCTCTGATCAGCCTATAAACATGACATTATATATTATTATAGAGCTCTGATCAGCCTAAAACATGACATTATCTATTATTATAGAGCTCTGATCAGCCTATAAACATTATCTATTATTATAGAGCACTGCTCAGCCTATAAACATTATCTATTATTATAGAGCTCTGATCAGCCTATAAACATGACATTATCTATTATTATAGAGCTCTGATCAGCCTATAAACATGACATTATATATTATTATAGAGCTCTGATCAGCCTAAAACATGACATTATCTATTATTATAGAGCTCTGATCAGCCTATAAACATGACATTATATATTATTATAGAGCTCTGATCAGCCTAAAACATGACATTATATATTATTATAGAGCTCTGATCAGCCTATAAACATGACATTATCTATTATTATAGAGCTCTGCTCAGCCTATAAACATGACATTATCTATTATTATAGAGCTCTGATCAGCCTATAAACATGACATGATCTATTATTATAGAGCTCTGATCAGCCTATAAACATGACATGATCTATTATTATAGAGCTCTGATCAGCCTATAAACATGACATTATCTATTATTATAGAGCTCTGATCAGCCTAAAACATGACATTATCTATTATTATAGAGCTCTGATCAGCCTAAAACATGACATTCCATGAGAGCAAGATTAGATTTGAAGCTCTACATCATCTCAAGTTTATTTTTTATTGTGTTGTGAAGACTGACCTCAGGCTATTGTGGGATATAGTCTGGATTAAACCTCATAGGAAGACAGTTTTATAATGTGGAGGTTTCATTCAAGTCGCTGTTTAGCTAAATTATATGTCTGTCTTTGACAGGAGAGAGACCAGACTCTCACTCTGACAGCGGGAAGAGTCCTTCAGGGGAACCAGACCCAGAGACGGCCAAACCAGAGAGACGACATCAGTGCTCCCACTGTGAAAAGAGTTTTACTCATTTAGGGAGTCTGAAAATGCACGAGAGAATACATACAGGAGAAAAGCCTTACCACTGCTCCAACTGTGGAAAGAGTTTTACTCAGTTAGGGGCCCTGGTTGGGCATGAGAGAACACACACAGGAGAGAAGCCTTACCACTGTTCCCACTGTGGAAAGAGTTTTAGGTGGTATGGGAGCCTGAAGGAGCATGAGAGGACACACACAGGAGAAAAGCCATACCAATGTTCCCAGTGTGAAAAGAGTTTTACCCATCGAGGGAGCCTGAAAATGCATGAAAGAATACACACAGGAGAAAAGCCCTACCAATGTTCCCAGTGTGAAAAGAGTTTTACCAGATCATGGGACCTGAAAAAGCATGAGAGAACACACACAGGAGAAAAGCCTTACCAACATACTAAAACACAGGAGGACAAGACATACCACTGCTCTCATTGTGGAAAGACATTTTCCCAGTCAGAGGACCTGAAATCCCATGAGAGAATAGAGAGGCTGTGTTCTGACTTATGTTTTTGATTTAAAAAATGCTAGCTAGTTTCGTCAACAACAACAACAGCTAGTCAGCCACTTTGGTAGCTTGCTAAACAACATAGCCGAAACATTATAGCTCTTGGGATTATTTCGGTGTATATTAGTCACTGTGTTTAATAAAATATATGTTGTATAGATAGTTACCCCATTTATTTAATATGTAAGTTACTAATCAGCTGGCTGAATAGCTAGAATAGCCTACCACTAGGCTAGTAGCTCATCTTAACTAGCTAACATCCTCCTATCTGGCTAAGTAACACTAGGCTAATGCTAACAAGCTAGCTAACATCCTCCTATCTGGCTAAGGAACACTAGGCTAATGCTAACAAGCTAGCTAACATCCTCCTATCTGGCTAAGTAACACTAGGCTAATGCTAACAAGCTAGCTAACATCCTCCTATCTGGCTAAGTAACACTAGGCTAATGCTAACAAGCTAGCTAACATCCTCCTATCTGGCTAAGTAACACTAGGCTAATGCTAACTAGCTAGCGAACATCCTCCTATCTGGCTAAGTAACACTAGGCTAATGCTAACTAGCTAGCTAACATCCCCGACCATGAGCTCACTAAGATACTCCCCTCCTGCTAAAGAAGAGGAGGTCTGCTGGATGGAGAAAGAGGGTCTGTGGC
Source organism: Coregonus lavaretus (assembly GCF_964263955.1). Taxonomy (NCBI): domain Eukaryota; kingdom Metazoa; phylum Chordata; class Actinopteri; order Salmoniformes; family Salmonidae; genus Coregonus; species Coregonus lavaretus. Next base: position 231,330 of record NW_028158792.1, on the reverse strand, counting down.
TGAACATTGTTGTGAAAGAGGAGAAGGAAGAGGAGGATGTCACAGTAAAGAAAGAAGATGAGGAAGTTACAGTGAAAGAAGAAGAAGAAGAGAGAGAGGAGGATGCCGTTCTTGGAGTGAAGGAGGAGGGAGAGATAACTGTCATGTTGGAAGAGGAGAAGGAAACAGTACTTACTTGAGGGAGTGTGCTATTGGCATGCTGACTGCAGGAATGTCCACCAGAGCTGTTGCCAGAGAATTTAATGTCAATTTCTCTACCATAAGCCGATCCCACAGACCACGTGTAACCACACCAGCCCAGGACATCCACATCCGGCTTGTTCACTTAAGGGATCGTCTGAGATCAGCCGCCCGAACAGCTGATGAAACTGAGGAGTATTTCTGTCTGTAATAAAGTCCTTTTGTGTGGAAAAACCTAATTCTGATTGGCTAGGCCTGACTCCCCAGTGGGTGGACCTATGCCCTCCCAGGCCCACCCATAGCTGCACCCCTCCCCAGTGGGTGGACCTATGCCCTCCCAGGCCCACCCATAGCTGCACCCCTCCCCAGTGGGTGGACCTATGCCCTCCCAGGCCCACCCATAGCTGCACCCCTCCCCAGTGGGTGGACCTATGCCCTCCCAGGCCCACCCATAGCTGCACCCCTCCCCAGTGGGTGGACCTATGCCCTCCCAGGCCCACCCATAGCTGCACCCCTCCCCAGTGGGTGGACCTATGCCCTCCCAGGCCCACCCATAGCTGCACCCCTCCCCAGTGGGTGGACCTATGCCCTCCCAGGCCCACCCATAGCTGCACCCCTCCCCAGTGGGTGGACCTATGCCCTCCCAGGCCCACCCATAGCTGCACCCCTCCCCAGTGGGTGGACCTATGCCCTCCCAGGCCCACCCATAGCTGCACCCCTCCCCAGTGGGTGGACCTATGCCCTCCCAGGCCCACCCATAGCTGCACCCCTCCCCAGTGGGTGGACCTATGCCCTCCCAGGCCCACCCATAGCTGCACCCCTCCCCAGTGGGTGGACCTATGCCCTCCCAGGCCCACCCATAGCTGCACCCCTCCCCAGTCATGTGAAATCCATAGATTAGGGCCTTATTCATTTATTTCCATTGACTGATTTCCTTATATATATATTAACTGTAACTCAGTAAAATCTTTGAAATTATTGCATGTTGCATTTATATTTTTGTTCAGTATACTTTTTATGAGAAAATGTGCAAGAATTGAAGGTGCCAACAAATGTTATAGTCATCATAAGAGTATTTTGCTGTCATAATACAAACAAATCTGCTCCTCCTCGATTAACTTCACTATTTTCAGCTTCTGCCCACCACCTAATAACACAACCACACCACAGATAGAACAATGAGCCAGATATTTCACCTGATGTATAAATGTTAAGCATCCGGTTGGCGTTTCCACTCACTATCAAATATGGTGATGAGAGGAAGCCCAGTGGCGGGAGAAGATGGAGATCGAGTGAGACATTCTGCACATTTTCTCCTCGATTAAACATTTAATCTCAATACAGTTTTATGTTTCCAAAACTTGAATCTATAATAAACACAGTGGTCTAGGTTTTGTAGACTTTACCCTTTGCCACTGTAAAAAATAAATTAAAAAAATGGCGAATCTGGATCTGGATTATTGACCTCTGCCTGCCCTAACACTGCCTGCCGTTCTGTACTTTTTGGACTCTGATCTGGATTACTGATCTCTGCCTGCCCTTGACCTGTCGTTTACCTGCCCCCTGATTTTGTAATAACCTTTTGTTACTTCGACAATGTCAACATCTGGGTCTTCTCCTGAAACGTGATACAGTGAATGGGAGTATATTTAGGTGGTTTAAATTATTAACTTTCCTGCTAACCTTCTAAAAGTTGACGGTGCCAAAATCTTGCCAATGCATTCATTATTCTACTAACTATGACTGAGTGTGAGACATGTTTTCCATAATGTACAGTACCAGTCTAAAGTTTGGACACCTATTCATTCAAGGGTTTTCCTTTATTTTTACTATTTTATTTACATTGTAGAATAATAGTGAATATGTCAAAACTATGAAATAACACATATGGAATCATGTAGTAACCAAAAAAGTGTTAAACGAAGTCGGGGGAGAAGGGCCTTGGTCAGGGAGGTGACCAAGAAAACAATGGTCACTCTGACAGAGCTCCAGAGTTCCTCTGTGGAGATGGGAGAACCTTCCAGAAGGACAACCATCTCTGCAGTACTCCACCAATCAGGCCTTTATGGTAGAATGGCCAGACGGAAGCCAATCCTCAGTAAAATGCACATGACAGCCCACTTGGAGTTTGCCAAATGGCACCTAAAGGACTCTCAGACCATGAGAAACAAGATTATCTGGTCTGATGAAACCAAGATTGAACTCTTTGGCCTGAATGCGAAATGTCACGTCTGGGGGAAACCAGGCACCATCCCTACAGTGATGCATGGTGGTGGCAGCATCATGCTGTGGGGATATTTTTCAGCGACAGGGACTGGGAGACTAGTCAGGATCGAAGGAAAGATGAACGGAGCAAAGTACAGAGAGATCCTTGATGAAAACCTGCTCCAGAGCACTCAGGACCTCAGACTGGGGGGCGAAGGTTCACCTTCCAACCGGACAACGACCCTAAGCACACAGCCAAGACAACGCAGGAGCGGCTTCGGGACAAGTCTCTGAATGTCCTTGAGTGGCCCAGCCAGAGTCCGGACTTGAATCCGATCAAACATCTCTTGAGAGACCTGAAAATAGCTGTACAGCAACGCTCCCCATCCAACCTGACAGAGCTTGAGAGGATCTGCAGAGAAGAATGGGAGAAACTCCCCAAATACAGGTGTGCCAAGCATGTAGCGTCATACCCAAGAAGACTTGAGGCTGTAATCGCTGCCAAAGGTGCTTCAACAAAGTACTGAGTAAAGGGTCTGAATGCTTATGTACATTTTATATTTCAGTTTGTATTTTTTACACATTTGCCAAAAATTCTAAAAACCAGTTTTTGCTTTGTCGTTATGGGGTATTGTGTGTGTGTGTGTGTGTGTGTGTGTGTGTGTGTAATGATGAGGGATAAAAACAATTGAATCCATTTTAGAACAAGGCTGTAACGTAACAATGTGGAAAAGTGAAGGGGTCTGAATACTTTCCGACTGCACTGTATATGAAGTGCCATGGAGGGCACAATATTACAATGTTGCAGTCCAGAAAAGAGAGCTTTACCATCTCTGCCAAAAGCCTGGGCCTCTGGTGGAGGCTGTAGAACTGTCATCAACATGCTTCAGTATTCTCCCTTCTCTCTAGGAGCATTTGGGTGCCAAGATCCACATAGGCTCCTCTGGACCATACCTCTCCCAGAACCCCATAGGCTCCTCTGGACCGTACCTCTCCCAGAACCCATAGGCTCCTCTGGACCGTACCTTTCCCAGAACCCATAGGCGCCTCTGGACCGTACCTCTCCCAGAACCCATAGGCTCCTCTGGACCGTACCTCTCCCAGAACCCATAGGCTCCGCTGGACCGTACCTCTCCCAGAACCCATAGGCTCCTCTGGACCGTACCTCTCCCAGAACCCATAGGCTCCTCTGGACCGTACTTCTCCCAGAACCCATAGGCTCCTCTGGACCGTACCTTTCCCAGAACCCATAGGCTCCTCTGGACCGTACCTCTCCCAGAACCCATAGGCTCCTCTGGACCATACCTCTCCCAGAACCCATAGGCTCCTCTGGACCATACCTTTCCCAGAACCCATAGGCTCCTCTGGACCGTACCTCTCCCAGAACCCATAGGCTCCTCTGGACCGTACCTTTCCCAGAACCCATAGGCGCCTCTGGACCGTACCTCTCCCAGAACCCATAGGCTCCTCTGGACCGTACCTCTCCCAGAACCCATAGGCTCCGCTGGACCGTACCTCTCCCAGAACCCATAGGCTCCTCTGGACCGTACCTCTCCCAGAACCCATAGGCTCCTCTGGACCGTACTTCTCCCAGAACCCATAGGCTCCTCTGGACCGTACCTTTCCCAGAACCCATAGGCTCCTCTGGACCGTACCTCTCCCAGAACCCATAGGCTCCTCTGGACCATACCTCTCCCAGAACCCATAGGCTCCTCTGGACCATACCTTTCCCAGAACCCATAGGCTCCTCTGGACCGTACCTCTCCCAGAACCCATAGGCTCCTCTGGACCGTACCTTTCCCAGAACCCATAGGCGCCTCTGGACCGTACCTCTCCCAGAACCCATAGGCTCCTCTGGACCGTACCTCTCCCAGAACCCATAGGCTCCGCTGGACCGTACCTCTCCCAGAACCCATAGGCTCCTCTGGACCGTACCTCTCCCAGAACCCATAGGCTCCTCTGGACCGTACTTCTCCCAGAACCCATAGGCTCCTCTGGACCGTACCTTTCCCAGAACCCATAGGCTCCTCTGGACCGTACCTCTCCCAGAACCCAGAGGCTCCTCTGGACCATACCTCTCCCAGAACCCATAGGCTCCTCTGGACCATACCTCTCCCAGAAGCCATAGGCTCCTCTGGACCGTACCCCTCCCAGAACCCATAGGCTCCTCTGGACCGTACCTGTCCCAGAACCCATAGGCTCCTCTGGACCGTACCTCTCCCAGAACGCATAGGCTCCTCTGGACCGTACCTCTCCCAGAACCCATAGGCTCCTCTGGACCGTACCTCTCCCAGAACCCATAGGCTCCTCTGGACCATACCTCTCCCAGAACCCCATAGGCTCCTCTGGACCGTACCGCTCCCAGAACTCATAGGCTCCTCTGGACCGTACCTCTCCCAGAACCCATAGGCTCTTCTGGACCGTACCTCTCCCAGAACCCATAGGCTCCTCTGGACCGTACCTCTCCCAGAACCCATAGGCTCCTCTGGACCGTACCTCTCCCAGAACCCATAGGCTCCTCTGGACCGTACCTCTCCCAGAACCCATAGGCTCCTCTGGACCATACCTCTCCCAGAACCCATAGGCTCCTCTGGACCGTACCTCTCCCAGATCCCATAGGCTCCTCTGGACCGTACCTCTCCCAGAACCCATAGGCTCCTCTGGACCGTACCTCTCCCAGATCCCATAGGCTCCTCTGGACCGTACCTCTCCCAGAACCCATAGGCTCCTCTGGACCGTACCTCTCCCAGAACCCATAGGCTCCTCTGGACCATACCTCTCCCAGAACCCATAGGCTCCTCTGGACCGTACCTCTCCCAGATCCCATAGGCTCCTCTGGACCGTACCTCTCCCAGAACCCATAGGCTCCTCTGGACCGTAAACCCTCCCAGTCCAGCAGGTACTGTTCACCGGTTAGTCTATATTTCAGTCTACATGTTCAGATGAACTTCTGGCTAGCTATTGCCGCTAGCTAGCTGCATCATTCATCCTACTTCGCTATCAACTGGCCAGCTGCATCATTCATCCTACTTTACTATCAACTGGCCAGCTGCATCATTCATCCTACTTCGCTATCAACTGGCCAGCTGCATCATTCATACTACTTTACTATCAACTGGCCAGCTGTATCATTCATCCTACTTTACTATCAACTGGCCAGCTGCATCATTCATCCTACTTTACTATCAACTGGCTAGCTGCATCATTCATCCTACTTTACTATCAACTGGCTAGCTGTATCTATCATTCATCCTCATTTACTATCAACTGGCTAGCTGTATCTATCATTCATCCTACTTTACTATCAACTGGCTAGCTGTATCTATTATTCATCCTAATTTACTATCAACTGGCTAGCTGTATCTATCATTCATCCTAATTTACTATCAACTGGCTAGCTGTATCTATCATTCATCCTACTTCGCTATCAACTGGCCAGCTGCATCATTCATCCTACTTTACTATCAACTGGCCAGCTGTATCATTCATCCTACTTTACTATCAACTGGCCAGCTGCATCATTCATCCTACTTTACTATCAACTGGCTAGCTGCATCATTCATCCTACTTTACTATCAACTGGCTAGCTGTATCTATCATTCATCCTCATTTACTATCAACTGGCTAGCTGTATCTATCATTCATCCTACTTTACTATCAACTGGCTAGCTGTATCTATTATTCATCCTAATTTACTATCAACTGGCTAGCTGTATCTATCATTCATCCTACTTTACTATCAACTGGCTAGCTCTATCTATTATTCATCCTACTTTACTATCAACTGGCCAGCTGTATCTATCATTCAACCTACTTTACTATCAACTGGCTAGCTGTATCTATCATTCATACTACTTTACTATAAACTGGCTAGCTGTATCTATCATTCATCCTACTTTACTATCAACTGGCCAGCTGCATCATTCATCCTACTTTATTATCAACTGGCCAGATGTATCTATTATTCATCCTACTTTACTATCAACTGGCTAGCTGCATCATTCATCCTACTTTACTATCAACTGGCCAGCTGTATCTATCATTCATCCTACTTTACTATCAACTGGCCAGCTGCATCATTCATTCTACTTTACTATCAACTGGCCAGCTGCATCATTCATTCTACTTTACTATCAACTGGCCAGCTGCATCATTCATCCTACTTTACTATCAACTGGCCAGCTGTATCTATCATTTATCCTACTTTACTATCAACTGGCCAGCTGCATCATTCATTCTACTTTACTATCAACTGGCCAGCTGCATCATTCATCCTACTTTACTGTCAACTGGCCAGCTGTATCTATCATTCATCCTACTTTACTATCAACTGGCCAGCTGCATCATTCATTATACTTTACTATCAACTGGCCAGCTGCATCATTCATCCTACTTTACTGTCAACTGGCCAGCTGTATCTATCATTCATCCTACTTTACTATCAACTGGCCAGCTGCATCATTCATTCTACTTTACTATCAACTGGCCAGCTGCATCATTCATCTTACTTTACTATCAACTGGCCAGCTGCATCATTCATCCTACTTTACTTTCAATTGGCCAGCTGTATCTATCATTCATCCTACTTTACTATCAACTGGCCAGCTGCATCATTCATTCTACTTTACTATCAACTGGCCAGCTGCATCATTCATTCTACTTTACTATCAACTGGCCAGCTATATCTATCATTCTACTTTACTATCAACTGGCCAGCTGCATCATTCATCCTACTTTACTGTCAACTGGCCAGCTGTATCTATCATTCATCCTACTTTACTATCAACTAGCCAGCTGCATCATTCATCCTACTTTACTATCAACTGGCCAGCTGCATCATTCATTCTACTTTACTATCAACTGGCCAGCTGCATCATTCATCCTACTTTACTATCAACTGGCCAGCTGCATCATTCATCCTACTTTACTGTCAATTGGCCAGCTGTATCTATCATTCATCCTACTTTACTATCAACTGGCCAGCTGCATCATTCATTCTACTTTACTATCAACTGGCCAGCTGCATCATTCATCCTACTTTACTATCAACTGGCCAGCTGCATCATTCATCCTACTTTACTATCAACTGGCCAGCTGCATCATTCATTCAACTTTACTATCAACTGGCCAGCTGCATCATTCATTCTACTTTACTATCAACTGGCCAGCTGCATCATTCATTCTACTTTACTATCAACTGGCCAGCTGCATCAAGTAAGGATATGGATGCATCTCAATAGTCTGAACCCAAGGATATGGGTGCATCTCAATAGTCTGAACCCAAGGTTATGGGTGCATCTCAATAGTCTGAACCCAAGGTTATGGATGCATCTCAATAGTCTGAACACAAGGTTATGGGTGCATCTCAATAGTCTGAACCCAAGGTTATGGGTGCATCTCAATAGTCTGAACACAAGGATATGGATGCATCTCAATAGTCTGAACCCAAGGTTATGGATGCATCTCAATAGTCTGAACCCAAGGTTATGGGTGCATCTCAATAGTCTGAACACAAGGATATGGATGCATCTCAATAGTCTGAACCCAAGGATATGTAAATCACTAATATCGATTAGGGGGGGAAATCAGGTTGTACGTGCTGTTGAAACTAACACAACTAAAAAAACACATGGAAATGGGAGATATCTTTTACCTCACTGGTTGGAGGACAACCTGCAGAAGACAGTCAGCTACATTTTAAGTGATGCATTTAAATTCAGGGGTCCCCAAAACAAAGACAAATTCAATACTTATTTGTCATCACTCATATCGATATCATGTTGAAATAAATTGCAGGAGAGGGGGGAGATGAGGTTGCACGTCCTGTTAAAACTAACAGCTCAAAAACCACACGGAATCTGGGAATAATGTGTACATCACTGGTCAGAGGACAATTTGTAGAAAACAGCTAGCTACATTTAGAAGTGTTGCATTTTGATTCAAGTGGGTCGCCAACGTGGTAAGTGTAACACAACTCATTTCAGAGCCTGGATTTTCCCCCTGATGAGGCTAATATCCATATCACGCTGAAATCAATAGAACAGGGGGAAAACGGTTGGGGCGGCGCACAATTGGCCCAGCGTCATCCAGGGTAGGGGAGGGAATGGCCAGCAGGGATGTAGCTCAGTTGGTAGAGCATGGCGTTTGCAACGCCAGGGTTGTGGGTTCGATTCCCACGGGGGGCCAGTATGAAAAATACAAAAATAATGTATGCACTTGTAAGTTGCTCTGGATAAGAGCGTCTGCTAAATGACAAAAAATGTAAAATGTAAATGGTTCTACATTGTAAAATTCATTAAAATACTCATACAACAATGTTAAAACATTGTGACATTATTTAATTGATATCATGAAACAACTCCTTCATGTATGTACTTTCTGATGTTTAATCAGAGTTCTTTTAGCAGCGTATCTCTTGCCACATTGACCACAGCTATAAGGTTTCTCTCTAGTGTGTGTTCTCAAATGTGCCATCAGGTTGCTTGATCGACTAAAACTCTTCCCACATTGATCACAGCTATAAGGTTTCTCTCTAGTGTGTGTTCTCAAATGTACCTTCAGGTTGCTTGAATCACTAAAACTCTTCCCACATTGATCACAGCTATAAGGTTTCTCTCTAGTGTGTGTTCTCAAATGTACCATCAGGTTGCTTGATCGCCTAAAACTCTTCCCACATTGATCACAGCTATAAGGTTTCTCTCCTGTGTGTGTTCTCTGATGTACTATCAGGCAGCTTGATCGACTAAAACTCTTCCCACATTGATCACAGCTATAAGGTTTCTCTCCTGTGTGTATTCTCTGGTGACTAGTCAGATGGCTAGATGTAGTAAAACTCTTCTCGCATTGATCACAGCTATAAGGTTTCTCTCCTGTGTGCATTCTCAAATGTACCATCAGCTTGCTTGATCGACTAAAACTCTTCCCACATTGATCACAGCTATAAGGTTTCTCTCTAGTGTGTGTTCTCAAATGTACCTTCAGGTTGCTTGAATCACTAAAACTCTTCCCACATTGATCACAGCTATAAGGTTTCTCTCTAGTGTGTGTTCTCAAATGTACCATCAGGTTGCTTGATCGCCTAAAACTCTTCCCACATTGATCACAGCTATAAGGTTTCTCTCCTGTGTGTGTTCTCTGATGTACTATCAGGCAGCTTGATCGACTAAAACTCTTCCCACATTGATCACAGCTATAAGGTTTCTCTCCTGTGTGTATTCTCTGGTGACTAGTCAGATGGCTAGATGTAGTAAAACTCTTCTCGCATTGATCACAGCTATAAGGTTTCTCTCCTGTGTGCATTCTCAAATGTACCATCAGCTTGCTTGATCGACTAAAACTCTTCCCACATTGATCACAGCTATAAGGCTTCTCTCCTGTGTGTATTCTCTGGTGTATAGTCAGAATGGTAGATGTAGTAAAACTCTTCCCGCATTGATCACAGCTATAAGGCTTCTCTCCAGTGTGTGTTCTCAAATGTACCTTCAGGCAGCTTGAGTGAGTAAAACTCTTCCCACATTGATCGCAGCTATAAGGTTTCTCTCCAGTGTGTGTTCTCAAATGTACCTTCAGGAAGCTTGAGTGAGTAAAACTCTTCCCACATTGATTACAGCTATAAGGTTTCTCTTCTGTATGGATTCTCATATGTCTTTTAAGGTCTGCTGAAGAGTTGAATATCTTCCCACAGTCAGAGCAGCAGTGAGATTTCTTCCCTGTGGATTTCCGCTGGTGTTTCTTGAGGTGTTCAGATCTGGAGGGACTCTTCTCTGACTTCTCAGCTTCATGATGTTGTTGAGGCTCCCCAGAGGATCCACGATAGTCACGTCTCACTTCTGTGTGAATGACAAAGTCAGACAGATGGTTAAAGGGCCACAACAGCAGAAATACTGTTTATTTGAGGTAAAAGGTGATGCCCAGAGCGTACCCATGAAGCTGTACAACAATTGACATCTGTTAAATTATTTGACAATTGTCTTAAGACAGTCAAGTGAGCAATAATAGTAATATTTTGTCTTGTTTTCACATTAGTAGTAACATCGATGATTGTAGGCTAGAAATATTAATAGCCACAAAACATATGAACAAAATCATCCACTGTGAAAGTTGATACTTGCAGGCCCTTCATATGTAGGCTATGAGCAGCACTTCGTTAAATTGATCAAATCAGTTATTGTTTTCCTTGATCAAACCGTGAGCAACACCTGTCAAACTCATTTCTCTCAAAACACAGGGATGTCGATTCCCACGGGACTAGTATTACCAGAGGACCTTGGAGTTTGCCAAAAAACAGTAGGTTATTCTGGCTTGAATTGTTCCTCTCCTGCCATGTAAAAATGACTGACATGGCAGATTCAGACGGGACTAACATTACAGATGTGGTGTTTTGTGCTTGTGCATATAATTACATTCAGAACCGCGGACAGCGACAGTATCCAAAGCGGGAGAAAGTACACTAAAATGTAAAATGTTAGAGCGATGGACTGTGCCATCTCCGTGGCCTCCACAAAGTCTTGTGCACCAGCTGTTCCCGACGACTGTATGATCACTTTCTCCTTAGCCGATGTGAGTAAGACCTTTAACCCCTGTAAATCTAAGCCGTTGGGGGAGGGGGTGTAAACTGACATATGGAATTGTTTTTAAATGGTCGTACTATGGATTACTTAAATTACTTAGAATGAAGCAAATTTGCGTCAATTGACTCCAAGGGGTTAAACAGGTTAATCTTCACAGACAGATTACCAGGACGTGTACTCAGAGCATGCACTGACCAGCTGGCAAGAGTCTTCACTGACATTTTAAAACGTCTCCCTGACCGCGTCTGTAATACCTACATGTTTCAAGCAGAGGCATTAATATGGAGTTGGTCCCCCCTTTGCTGCTATAACAGCCTCCACTCTTCTAGGAAGGCTTTCCACTAGATGTTGGAACATTGCTGCGGGGACTTGCTTCCATTCAGCCACAAGAGCATTAGTGAGGACGGACACTGACGTTGGGCGATTAGGCCTGACTCGCAGTCGGCCTTCCAATTCATCCCAAAGGTGTTCGATGGGGTTGAGGTCAGGGCTCTGTGCAGGCAAGTCAAGTTCTTCCACACCGATCTCGACAAACCATTTCTGTTTGGACTTTGCTTTACGCACAGGGGCATTGTCATGCTGAAACAGGAAAGGGCCTTCCCCAAGCTGTTGCCACAAAATTGGAAGCACAGAATCGTCTAGAATGTCACTGTATGCTGTAGCGTTAAGATTTCCCTTCACTGGAACTAAGGGGACCGAACCATGAATAACAGCCCCAGGCCATTATTCCTCCTCCACCAAACATTACAGTTGGCACTATGCATTGGGGCAAGTAGTGTTCTCCGGGCGTCCGCTAAACCCAGATTCGTCCGTCGGAATGATCACTCCAGAGAACGCCTTTCTACTGCTCCAGAGTCCAATGGCAGCGAGCTTTACACCACTCCAGCCGACACTTGGCATTAAGCATGGTGATCTGTGCCTTGTGTTCGGCTGCTCGGCCATGGAAACCCATTTCATGAAGCTCCCGACTAACAGTTATTCTGCTGACGTTGCTTCCAGAGGCAGTTTGGAACGCGCTTCAGCACTCGGCGGGCCCGTTCTGTGAGCTTGTGTGGCCTACCACTTCGCGCTTCAGCCGTTGTTGCTCCTAGCATCTCTGTCGACAAAACAGCCTATCGACCAAACAATCGACCAGTCGACTAGGGTCAGCCCTAATAAAAATGAAAATACATTTGCAGAATATTATACAATGACTTATCAACAGCTCCAACAATTTGACCCCCACAGGAAAGCCTCAATGGCAGATATAGAAAGACCCATAAACTGTATAGCCATTGATTCTTTAAGAATATAACTTTTAAATGCCTCAAATGTTTCAACTGTCTTACCCCATCAGAAACCAAAACATAAGCTCATATAACGCCACTGTTTGTAAACAAACACTGTATAGCCTCAATTTGGTTAAAACTGTGATTTTGACCTTATGGGTGGCCAGTCCTTGTATTCATAGTGTAGTGAATTCCAGGGGTAGCCCTGAGCTGGACTCAAACCTGGATCCAGAGACTGTCAAGCCAACACCTTATAACTGTTATACCAAGATGTCTGAACTTCTTGATGAGGTCGCTAGGTTTTGGGTTAAGGTTGCTACAATAGCTTTCTCTATACATTTGAGAGTGGTTACATTTCTCCAGCCCCCATCCCTCAGCTGTTTACCAAACCAAGTCTAAGAGCAGCCATTTTGTTTCTGTTTAAATCCTAGGTTGTCCCTTTAAAAAAGCCACACATCAATCAATCAACCAATGTGCAGTTCAAACAATAACAAAGCTGTCATTCCACCACTGTTTTGGTAATAAGATGAGGATGGGGCTGGAGAAATGTAACTACTCTCAAAATCATAGACAGACCTATGGATGCAAGGACTGACCATCCATGACATCAATATTATAGTTTTAACCATGTTGAGGCTATACAGTGTTGGTTCACATTGTTTCTAAACATTGGAGTAAAAAAAGCTTATTTTGGGATCTGATGGGGTACGACAGTTGAACTAAGCTTATGAGGCATGTGTTATATTCTTCAAGAATATAAATAATTTAAAAGTCCAAATATGGATGTAGCAACTGCAGATTTCCCCTTTAACACCACACATCAGTTCAACAACTGCAGAGTTTGTGCCTCTGTTTTTAAGACAGTACTTACTAGTGTTAATCAGGGCCCGGTTTCCCAAAAGCATCTTACTGCTAAGTTCATCATTAGAACCATTGGATGCCTTAAGGTGCCTTTGGGAAACCGGAACCAGATATCCAGTTTCCTCCTCTTCGTCCTCCTCCTTTTTCGATGTGACAGTCATCTCCCACTCCTCCTCTTTCACTCCAAAAACTACATCTCCCCCTTCTTTCACTGTAACATCCTCCTCCTCTTTCACTCTGAACGCGTCTTCCTCTTCTTTCACTGTAACATCCTCCTCCTCTTTCACTCTGAACGCGTCTTCCTCTTCTTTCACTGTAACATCCTCCTCTTCTTTCACTCTGAACGCGTCTTCCTCTTCTTTCACTGTAACATCCTCCTCCTCTTTCACTCTGAACGCGTCTTCCTCTTCTTTCACTGTAACGTCTTTCTCTTCTTCTTTCACGGTAACAGCTTCACCCTCTACTTGTTTTTGTATTGTAACATCCTCCTCTTCCTCCTCCTCTTTCACTAGAGCTTCTTTCTCCGTCCAGCAGACCTCCTCTTCTTTAGCAGGAGGAGAGTAGCTTAGTGAGCTCATGGTCGGGGATGTTAGCTAGCTAGGCTAGTGCTAACTTAACCAGCCAGCTAGCTGACCAATAACAACAACACCGTAAATATGAAATTAAATGGGATAACTAACTAGACGACAGAAGTGGGTTTAAAACACAGTGGCTAATATACACGAAAGCGTCTAAAGAGCTTTATTGGTTGGGCTATTTTGTCTAGCAAGCTACCGAGGTGTCTGACTAACTGTTGCTGCTGTTGAAAGAAGCGTCCCGTCCACTAGATTATACGTCACACTAGCAGCATAGCCTTAAAGTCCCACATCGCCATCTGCTGACTGGAGTGGGTAACGAAGTTGAGTAAAATGTAGATTTTATTTTCAGACAAAAAGTGAAAGGGTAGGAAGCATGAGTTTTTACTCACCAATGTAACAACACAGTGGCGTTTTAAAGACGTAATAACGTAGTTGTAGTCATAATCTGGTTACCTATAAGTACAAACATTGTTATGTTTTTGGGGTTATTACATATTTATTAACTTATTTCCAATATCTTCTAAACTACCCACAATGCACTATTTCTCAACATCATATTGATCTAGACTGTGCTACAGTTTGTATGCTAGCCCCTCTAACGAAAGGTTTAATTACTCTAACCTAAAAAAAATACTTGTTACTCATTGATAATTGGCGTCCACTTTGTCTTTTAAATAACGATTCTAAGCTAATAGCTCTGGTTTTGGATGCCATTATAGATGAGTCCCGGTCAGGGTTGATGAGAAATAGACTAATCTAGAATAATGTCACACTGGTATTAAATATCATAGATTACTCAGATTTGGTCTCTGATGAGAGTTTTATTCTCTTTTGGGATTTTATAAAGCCTTCGATACATTTTAGTCATTTTAGCAGACGCTCTTATCCAGAGCGACTTACAGTTAGTGAGTGCATACATTTTCATACTGCCCCCCCCCGTGGGAAACGAACCCACAACCCTGGCGTTGCAAGCGCCATGCTCTACCAACTGAGCTACAGGGATAAAGTAGAACATTACTATTTTTCATGCCCTTAAAACATTTGTCTTTGGAGATTTATTTTGTAAATCTATTAATACTCTATATAGAAATGATAATAGCTCTATCAAATTGAAAGCAGAAATGTACTTAATATGCCATTTAGCAGACACTTTTATCCAAAGCGACTTACAGTCATGTGTGCATACATTTTTACGTATGGGTTGTCCCGGGGATCGAACCCACTACACAAGCGCCATGCTCTACCAATTGAGCTACAGAGGACCACAAGGTTTGAATTAATGTGGGGTATCAGACAAGGGTGACCAAGTTCACCTCTCTTCCTATTAGACACACAGCTTCTTACTTCTCATATTAAGAGAAGTGTTTTAAAGGGTATTTCCACTGCAGGAGATCATTATTAGTCAGTTAGCGGATGACCCCACCCTCTTTCCATTGATCATCCTTGAGATGTTTCAACAACTTGAATTGGAGTCCTCCTGGGGAAAATTCAAATGATTGGACATGATCTGGAAAGGCGCACACACCTGTCTATATAAGGTCCCACAGTTGACAGTGCACGTCAGAGCAAAGACCAAACCATAAGGTCGAAGGAATTGTCTGTAGAGCTCCGAGACAGGATTGTGTCGAGGCACAGGTCTGGGGAAGGGTACCAAAACATTTCTGCAGCATTGAAGGTCCCCAAGAACACAGTGTCCTCCATCATTCTTAAATGAATACGTTTGGAACCACCAATACTCTTCCTAGAGCTGGCCACATGACAGCCCACTTGGAGTTTGCCAAAAGGCACCTAAAGGATTCTCAGACCATGAGAAACAAGATTCTCTGGTCTGATGAAACCAAGATAGAACTCTTTGGCCTGAATGCCAAGCGTCATGTCATTTACATTTACATTTTAGTCATTTAGCAGACGCTCTTATCCAGAGCGACTTACAGGAGCAATTAGGGTTAAGTGCCTTGCTTAAGGGCACATCGACAGATTTTTCACCTAGTCGGCTCGGGGATTAGAACCAGCGACCTTTCGGTTACTGGCACAACGCTCTTACCCACTAAGCTACCTGCCGCCCTGTCCGGAGGAAACCTGGCACCATCCCTACGGTGAAGCATGGTGGTGGCAACATCATGCTGTGGAGATGTTTTACAGCGGCAGGGACTGGAAGACTAGTCAGCATCGAAGGAAAGATGATCGGAGCAAAGAACAGAGAGATCCTTGATGAAAATCTGCTTCAGAGTGCTCAGGACCTCAGACTTGGGCGAAGGTTCACCTTCAAACAGGACAGCGATCCTAAGCACACATCCAAGACAATGCAGGAGTGTCTCTGAATGTCCTTGAGTGGCCCAGTCAGAGCCCGGACTTTAATCCGATCGAACATTTCTGGAGAGACCTGAAAATAGCTGTGCAGTGAAGCTCCCCATCCAACCTGACAGAGCTTGAGAGGATCTGCAGAGACAAATGGGAGAAAATCCCCAAATACAGATGTGCCAAGCTTGAAGCGTCATACCCAGGAAGACTTGAGGCTGTAATCACTGCCAAAGGTGCTTAAAAAAAGTACTGAGTAAAGGGTCTGAATACTTATGAAATGTATTATGGTGTATTGTGTGTAGATTGATGAGGGGAAAAAACAATTTAATCCATTTTAGAATAAGGCTGTAACGTAACAAAATGTGGAAAAAGTCAAGGGGTCTGAATACTTTCGAATGCAATGTAAATGCAACATTTAAAGTTTTGATTTCATGAGCCTGAAATAATACATTTTTCATACACACAACATTTTTGTTTATATCCCTGTCAGTGAGCATTTCTCCTTTGCCAAGATAATCCATCCACTTGGCAGGTGTGGCATATCAAGAAGCCGATTAAACAGTATGATCATTACACAGGTGCACCTTGTGCTGGGGACAATAAAAGGCCACTTTAAAATGTGCAGTTTTGTCACACAACACAATGCCACAGATGTCTCAAGTTTTGAAGGAGCGTGCAATTGGCATGCTGACTGCAGGAATGTCCACCAGAGCTGTTACCAGAGAATTTAATGTTCATTGCTCTACCATAAGCCGCCTCCAACATCGTTTTAGAGAATTTGGCAGTATGCCCAACCGGCCTCACAACCGCAGACCACGAATATGGCGTCATGTTTGCGAGCGGTCATCATTGTGAACATAGTGCCCCATGTTGGCGGTGGGGTTATGGTATGGGCAGGCATAAGCTATGGACAACAAACACAATTGCATTTTATCGATGGCAATTTGAACGCACAGAGATACCATGAGCTGAAAATGTCCCAGTTCTTCCATGGCCTGCATACTCGCCAGATGACATGGGTGACATACCCATTGAGCATGTTTGGGATGCTCTGGATCAACAAGGTGTTCCAGTTCCCGCCAATATCCACCAACTCTGCACAGCCATTGAAGAGGAGTGGGACAACATTCCAAAGGCCACAACCAACAGCCTGATCAACTCTATAAGCAGGAGATGTGTCGCACAGCATGAGGCAAATGGTAGTCACGCCCCTACTTTTTTTAATTTTTTTTTATACAGTATCTCTAACCAACAGATGCATATCTGTATTCCCAGTCATGTTAAATCCATAGATTAGGACCTAATGAATATATTTCAATTGACTCATATGAACTGTAACTCATAAAAAACGTTAATTGTTGCATGTTGCTTTTATTTTTTTGTCTTCGGTCTCTTGGCCCCTTGAAGTGTCCCCTGTAGCCCAGTTGGTAGAGCATGGCGCTTGGCCCCTTGAAGTGTCCCCTGTAGCTCAGTTGGTAGAGCATGGCGCTTGGCCCCTTGAAGTGTCCCCTGTAGCTCAGTTGGTAGAGCATGGCGCTTGGCCCCTTGAAGTGTCCCCTGTAGCTCAGTTGGTAGAGCATGACTCTTGGCCCCTTGAAATGTCCCCTGTAGCTCAGTTGGTAGAGCATGGCGCTTGCAACGCCAGGGTTGTGGGTTCGTTTCCCACGGGGGGCCAGTATGAAAAATGTATGCACTCACTAACTGTAAGTTGCTCTGGATAAGAGCGTTCTGCTAAATGACTCACTAACTGTAAGTCTCTCTGGATAAGAGCGTCTGCTAAATGACTCACTAACTGTAAGTCTCTCTGGATAAGAGCGTCTGCTAAATGACTCACTAACTGTAAGTCTCTCTGGATAAGAGCGTCTGCTAAATGACTCACTAACTGTAAGTCTCTCTGGATAAGAGCGTCTGCTAAATGACTCACTAACTGTAAGTCTCTCTGGATAAGAGCGTTCTGCTAAATGACTCACTACTGTAAGTCTCTCTGGATAAGAGCGTCTGCTAAATGACTCACTAACTGTAAGTCTCTCTGGATAAGAGCGTTCTGCTAAATGACTCACTACTGTAAGTCTCTCTGGATAAGAGTGTCTGCTAAATGACTCACTAACTGTAAGTGGCTCTGGATAAGAGCGTCTGCTAAATTACTCACTAACTGTAAGTTGCTCTGGATAAGAGCGTCTGCTAAATGACTCACTAACTGTAAGTCTCTCTGGATAAGAGCGTCTGCTAAATGACTCACTAACTGTAAGTCTCTCTGGATAAGAGCGTCTGCTCAATGACTCACTAACTGTAAGTCTCTCTGGATAAGAGCGTCTGCTAAATGACTCACTACTGTAAGTCTCTCTGGATAAGAGCATCTGCTAAATGACTCACTAACTGTAACTCTCTCTGGATAAGAGCGTTCTGCTAAATGACTCACTACTGTAAGTCTCTCTGGATAAGAGTGTCTGCTAAATGACTCACTAACTGTAAGTGGCTCTGGATAAGATACTGCTGATTGGTCACTGCTGTCCTCTGTTGTGCTCTCAGAGAACTGGAGGTGTTGTTTCTTCTCTGATAGTCGACCAACAACCTGCTCCAGTGGGTGGGCTGATGAACAACCTGCTCCAGTGGGTGGGCTGATGAACAACCTGCTCCAGTGGGTGGGCTGATGAACAACCTGCTCCAGTGGGTGGGCTGATGAACAACCTGCTCCAGTGGGTGGGCTGATGGACAACCTGCTCCAGTGGGTGGGCTGATGAACAACCTGCTCCAGTGGGTGGGTGGGCTGATGAACAACCTGCTCCAGTGGGTGGGCTGATGAACAACCTGCTCCAGTGGGTGGGCTGATGAACAACCTGCTCCAGTGGGTGGGCTGATGAACAACCTGCTCCAGTGGGTGGGCTGATGAACAACCTGCTCCAGTGGGTGGGCTGATGAACAACCTGCTCCAGTGGGTGGGCTGATGAACAACCTGCTCCAGTGGGTGGGCTGATGAACAACCTGCTCCAGTGGGTGGGCTGATGAACAACCTGCTCCAGTGGGCGGGCTGATGAACAACCTGCTCCAGTGGGTGGGCTGATGAACAACCTGCTCCAGTGGGTGGGCTGATGAACAACCTGCTCCAGTGGGCGGGCTGATGAACAACCTGCTCCAGTGGGTGGGCTGATGAACAACCTGCTCCAGTGGGTGGGCTGATGAACAACCTGCTCCAGTGGGTGGGCTGGTGAACAACCTGCTCCAGTGGGTGGGCTGATGAACAACCTTCTCCAGTTGGCAGGCTTGCGAAGCAGTCCCTCCATTTGCCCAAGGAAGTTCTCAAATGGGAAACAAGAGATGTTGTCAAGGGCACTATACTTCTTGGCTTCGTCCTCTCCCTTGTAACAATTCCCCAGGTCGTTGCTGTAAATGAGAATGTGTTCTCAGTCAACTTAACTGGTAAAACAAGGGTTAAATAAAATAAATCAATCCTTGGCAGCGGTGCACCAATCCCATGCATGTTGTATGACACTTGTTATTTTCCATCAAGTTTGCTGCAGTGGTCAACAAACAGAACCAAGAGGCTGTGGGGCAGCTTGATCTGGAGTGTTACATTCAACAGGATGGTGATGCCAACTGCAAGAAGCATGGAGGTGTTGTACACTCGAGTTGGTACAAGCCCTTTCAATCTGACTGGCCCAGTGTACACGAGGAACTGTCTGAATTCAGTAGCTTTCCAGCGCTCAACTTCCTCCATGGATCTTTGCTTCCTGTTGAACTCGCACGGAACATTGGGTCTGAAGGTCATGAGTACTTTGGAGGTCTCCTTTACCACACTGGGGCGCCAATCTTGTTGCCAGACGTCCTTTTTAGCCAAAAGATGCAACAACTTCCTTGTCACTCCTAGTCACCAGATGTAATCCAGTGGGAACTGTGTCACCAAACCAACAGACAGCAAAGCAAGTCGTGTTTCTCCACACCGATGGCTGTCATCAGGGAGTTCATCAGGGACCTCATTGTCCAGTCTCAGAGTTGCATCTGTTTGAGGGAAAGTCATTCTCTTCTCGTAGTAGAACCATTTTTGAGTGCACTTGTCACATCCACAGCGTCCACTGTGGCCCTTAACATTTTCCCCCCAATTGCCTGAGCAGGGGGTGTCACAGATGAACGCTGACATTTTGAAAGGAAGCCATGTCCCTTCAAAACTCCTTCCCTTTCCGGTGGCTGTGCCTGCTCAACAAAATGATTCAAAAACCCAGACTGTTTGGCTTCTTCTTCCCAAAGTAAAGGCCAATGAGAAACGGGAGTTTGTTTTGCTGGACATTATCCACCTATTGCTAAATTCATCCAAGGATTGGCCAGAACTGGGTAGTTGAACTTTTGTAAAGTGGGAGTGCCATCAATGTTGATTTGGATAGAAATTGACTTAAATGTCTGCAAGTCTGGGAATTCTGGGCCAGTATTCCATGCTCAATTCCAGAGTGGTGATATATAACTCTAGAGGTCTGTTCCTTTCTCAGCAGGGTTCTTGGGTCTTTAGGCAGGTCTGCATGATCCTTGGAGAGAATTGTCAATCGTTTTCGAGAGTGCAATGTGAGGGAAAATAATGTCAATAACCAACTCTGCCGATTGTGTCCTAGAGTCTTAACTATCTTCAGTGCTTGAGGGAATGTCAGAAGGGGGCTTCACACTCAGCATCTACAAACCTGTTGGTTTGTTCCTGTTGCCACAAGGGTTGCAGTTTGCCGATGGCCTGTTGGATCCATGCCATGATGACTTCACTTTGAAGAGGAAGCTCCCCCCCCCTAGTGGTACAGACTGGAATAGCAGCATCCATGCCATGATGACTTCACTTTGAAGAGGAAGCCCCCCCAGTGGTACAGTCTGGAATAGCAGCATCCATGCCATGATGACTTCACTTTGAAGAGGAAGCAAATTTAACAATGCTCAGAAGTGGATTCAGTTGCATGGCAAGGTAGTTTTCCATGGTGTATTTGAGTCTTTCCATGTCATTAAACCGCCATAGAAAACGTAGATTGACCGGGGTTAGAGGAAGCAACAGATCTGGAGATGAAAATGACGAGGGTTTCAAGTTGATTTTGATTGGGTCCGAGGCGGCCGGAAACAAAAATGGTACCACCCTCCCGACCCAACGCTGAAATATGGAAGAGATACAACCAGGAGGGGGCGTGGCCTAAACTAGTAACGGTCACAGCAAACTAACGCTCTTATTTAAATCAACACTGTTAAGGACAAGCACAACAGCTGGTGCACAAAATCAAATACTAAGGAAGTCTCGAGGTTTTGCTCGCCTGAGGTAGAGTATCTTATGATAAGCTGTAGACCACACTATTTACCAAGAGAGTTTTCATCTATATTTTTCATAGCTGTCTATTTACCACCACAAACCAATGCTGGCATTAAGATTGCACTGAATGAGTTGTACAAGGCCATTAATCAACAGGAAAACGCTCATCCAGATGCTGCGCTCCTAGTAGCCGGGGACTTTAATGCAGGGAAACTTAAATCCGTTCTACCTCATTTCTACCAACATGTTAAATGTGTAACCAGAGGGGAAAAAACTCTAGACCACCTTTACTTCACACACAGAGACGCATACAAAGCTCTCCCTCGCCCTCCATTTGGCAAATCTGACCATAACTCTATCCTCCTGATTCCTGCTTATAAGCAAAAACTGAAGCAGGAAGCACCAGTGATTCGGCTAATAAAAAAGTGGTCAGATGACGCAGATGCTAAGCTACAGGACTGTTTTGCTAGCACAGACTGGAACATGTTCTGGGATTCTTCAGACAGCATTGAGGAGTACACCACATCAGTCACTGGCTTCATCAATAAGTGCATCGATGATGTCGTCCCCACAGTGACCGTACGTACATACCCCAACCAGAAGACATGGATTACAGGAAACATCCGCACTGAGCTAAAGGGTAGAGCTGCCGCTTTCAAGGAACGGGACTCTAACCCGGACGCTTATAAGAAATCCCGCTATGACCTCCGACGAACCATCAAACAGGCAAAGAGTCAATACAGGTCTAAGATTGAATCATACTACACTGGCTCTGACGCTCGTCGGATGTGGCAGGGCTTGAAAACTATTACAGACTACAAAGGGAAGCACAACCGCGAGCTGCCCAGTGACACAAGCCTACCAGACGAGCTAAACCACTTCTATGCTCGCTTCGAGGCAAGCAACACTGAAGCATGCATGAGAGCACCAGCTGTTCCGGACGACTATGTGATCACGCTCTCCGTAGCCGATGTGAGTAAGACTTTTAAGCAGGTCAACATTCACAAGGCCGCAGGGCCAGACGGATTACCAGGACGTGTACTCCGAGCATGTGCTGACCAACTGGCAAGTGTCTTCACTGACATTTTCAACATGTCCCTGACTGAGTCTGTAATACCAACATGTTTCAAGCAGACCACCATAGTCCCCGTGCCCAAGAACTCTAAGATAACCTGCCTAAATGACTACCGACCCGTAGCACTGACGTCTGTAGCCATGAAGTGCTTTGAAAGACTGGTCATGGCTCACATCAACAGCATAATCCCAGAAACCCTAGACCCACTCCAATTTGCATACCGCCCCAACAGATCCACAGATGATGCAATCTCTATCGCACTCCACACTGCCCTTTCCCACCTGGACAAGAGGAACACCTACGTGAGAATGCTATTCATTGACTACAGCTCAGCATTCAACACCATAGTGCCCTCTAAGCTCATCACTAAGCTAAGGATCCTGGGACTAAACACCTCCCTCTGCAACTGGATCCTGGACTTCCTGACGGGCCGCCCCCAGGTGGTAAGGGTAGGTAACAACACATCTGCCACACTGATCCTCAACACGGGGGCCCCTCAGGGGTGCGTGCTCAGTCCCCTCCTGTACTCTCTGTTCACCCATGACTGCATGGCCAGGCACGACTCCAACACCATCATTAAGTTTGCCGACGACACAACAGTGGTAGGCCTGATCACCGACAACGATGAGACAGCCTATAGGGAGGAGGTCAGAGATCTGGCCGTGTGGTGCCAGGACAACAACCCCTCCCTCAACGTGACCAAGACAAAGGAGATGATTGTGGACTACAGGAAAAAAAAGAGGACTGAGCACGCCCCCATTCTCATCAACGGGGCTGTAGTGGAACAGGTTGAGAGCTTCAAGTTCCTTGGTGTCCACATCACCAACGAACTATCATGGTCCAAACACACCAAGACAGTCGTGAAGAGGGCACGACAAAGCCTATTCCCCCTCAGGAGACTAAAAAGATTTGGCATGGGTCCTCAGATCCTCAAAAAATTCTACAGCTGCACCATCGAGAGCATCCTGACTGGTTGCATCACCGCCTGGTATGGCAACTGCTTGGCCTCTGACCGCAAGGCACTACAGAGGGTAGTGTGTACGGCCCAGTACATCACTGGGGCAAAGCTCCCTGCCATCCAGGACCTCTATACCAGGCGGTGTCAGAGGAAGGCCCTCAAAATTGTCAAAGACTCCAGCCACCCTAGTCATAGACTGTTCTCTCTGCTACCGCACGGCAAGCGGTACCGGAGTGCCAAGTCTAGGTCCAAAAGACTTCTCAACAGCTTCTACCCCCAAGCCATAAGACTCCTGAACAGCTAATCATGGCTACCCGGACTATTTGCACTGCCCCCCCACCCCATCCTTTTTACGCTGCTGCTACTCTGTTAAGTATTTATGCATAGTCACTTTAACTCTACCCACATGTACATATTACCTCAACTACCTCAACTAGCCGGTGCCCCCGCACATTGACTATGCAACGGTACCCCCCTGTATATATAGCCTCCCTACTGTCACTTTATTTTACTGTATATATAGCCTCCCTACTGTCACTTTATTTTACTTCTGCTCTTTTTTTTCTCAACACTTTTTTTGTTGTTGTTTTATTCTTACTTTTTTGTTTAAAATAAATGCACTGTTGGTTAAGGGCTGTAAGTAAGCATTTCACTGTAATGTCTGCACCTGTTGTATTCGGCGCATGTGACCAATAAAATTTGATTTGATTTGATTTGATCCTATTAATAATAATAATAATAATATGCCATTTAGCAGATGCTTTTATCCAAAGCGACTTACAGTCATGCGTGCATACATTTTTACGTTTGGGTGGTCCCGGGGATCAAACATTGCTCTACCAATTGAGCTACAGAGGACCATTAAGGTTAGAATATTGCAAGAGAACAATCTAATTATTAATGTTGTAGAAAATTGTCTTTGTCCTCAGTCAAACACAAAGTACTTTCAGAGTCTTTTGTAGAATTCAGATAGACTTTATTACAATCAATATAGCCGAGGTGGTCTGCAGAGCATCTAGCTTTCCACCTCTCAGCTCTCAGTTTATACAGTCAATTTACATACATTTTAGCTTAATCCCTCCCTCTTTGGTTCCTCCACCACTGTCTCCAGTTTTCACCTCTTGACCGCTCCGCCCACTTCCTTAATGGCGGTATCTGACTTCCCTCCCTTCTAGTTCCGTGTCTGGAAACAATAGTGGTGGGACCAAGCCCTGTCATGCAAAAATAACAGAGCCATTTCCTGGCTCCGTTCTGACCCCCTAATTGATTCCCAAACCTATCAATCGATACTTAAAACATGGCAGGTCCATAATCAATTTTCTCAAACATACAGTGGGGAAAAAAAGTATTTAGTCAGCCACCAATTGTGAAAGTTCTCCCACTTAAAAAGATAAGAGAGGCCTGTAATTTTCCTGATAGTTACACGTCAACTATGACAGACAAATTGAGATAATAAAATCCAGAAAATCACATTGTAGGATTTTTTATGAATTTATTTGCAAATTATGGTGGAAAATAAGTATTTGGTCAGCTGCAAACAAGCAAGATTTCTGGCTCTCACAGATCTGTAACTTCTTCTTGAAGAGGCTCCTCTGTCCTCCACTCGTTACCTGTATTAATAACACCTGTTTGAACTTGTTATCAGTATAAAAGACACCTGTCCACAACCTCAAACAGTCACACTCCAAACTCCACTATGGCCAAGACCAAAGAGCTGTCAAAGGACACCAGAAACAAAATTGTAGACCTGCACCAGGCTGGGAAGACTGAATCTGCAATAGGTAAGCAGCTTGGTTTGAAGAAATCAACTGTGGGAGCAATTATTAGGAAATGGAAGACATACAAGACCACTGATAATCTCCCTCGATCTGGGGCTCCATGCAAGATCTCACCCCGTGGGGTCAAAATGATCACAAGAACGGTGAGCAAAAATCCCAGAACCACACGGGGGGACCTAGTGAATGACCTGCAGAGAGCTGGGACCAAAGTAACAAAGCCTACCATCAGTAACACACTACTAGGGACTCAAATCCTGCAGTGCCAGACGTGTCCCCCTGCTTAAGCCAGTACATGTCCAGGCCCGTCTGAAGTTTGCTAGAGTGCATTTGGATGATCCAGAAGAGGATTGGGAGAATTTCATATGGTCAGATGAAACCAAAATATAACTTTTTGGTAAAAACTCAACTCGTCGTGTTTGGAGGACAAAGAATGCTGAGTTGCATCCAAAGAACACCATACCTACTGTGAAGCATGGGGGTGGAAACATCATGCTTTGGGGCTGTTTTTCTGCAAAGGGACTAGGACGACTGATCCGTGTAAAGGAAAGAATGAATGGGGCCATGTATCGTGAGATTTTGAGTGAAAACCTCCTTCCATCAGCAAGGGCATTGAAGATGAAACGTGGCTGGGTCTTTCAGCATGACAATGATCGCAAACACACCGCCCGGGCAACGAAGGAGTGGCTTCGTAAGAAGCATTTCAAGGTCCTGGAGTGGCCTAGCCAGTCTCCAGATCTCAACCCCATAGAAAATCTTTGGAGGGAGTTGAAAGTCTGTGTTGCCCAGCGACAGCCCCAAAACATCACTGCTCTAGAGGAGATCTGCATGGAGGAATGGGCCAAAATACCAGCAACAGTGTGTGAAAACCTTGTGAAGACTTACAGAAAACGTTTGACCTGTGTCATTGCCAACAAGGGGTATATAACAAAGTATTGAGAAACTTTTGTTTTTGACCAAATACTTATTTTCCACCATAATTTGCAAATAAATTCATTAAAAATCCTACAATGTGATTTTCTGGATTTTTTTTTCTCATTTTGTCTGTCATAGTTGACGTGTACCTATCAAAAGAAACCAGACAAGACCTCAGAAAAAAATGGTAGACCTCCACAAGTCTGGTTCATCCTTGGGAGCAATTTCCAAACGCCTGAAGGTACCACGTTCATCTGTACAAACAATAGTACGCAAGTATAAACACCATGGGACCACGCAGCCGTCATAGTGCTTACTGCCCTGTACATCACTGAGGCCGAGCTACTTGCCATCCAGGACCTCTATATACCATGTTTACAATATAAGGTTTCTACTTGAAATAAAATAAGTGTTTCTACTCAAAATAAAATATAAGTGTCAGTATCCAAACACATTAAAAATACACAACAATAATGCAGCTCTGTTTCAACCATAATATCTATTTAAGACAGTTATCTTGCAATTGAATAAGCAATACATGAACTAGTGGATTATTTATAATATTATTTATCATAATATAATTTATTAATGTTTACAAGGTCTAGTAATGCTTGCTCTCCATTTCGGACACTTCCCTAACAACAGACTTCTGAATCTAAGCAGAACCTGTTTACTTCCCTAACAACCGACTTCTGAATCTAAGCAGAACCTGTTTACTTCCCTAACAACCGACTTCTGAATCTAAGCAGAACCTGTTTACTTCCCTAACAACCGACTTCTGAATCTAAGCAGAACCTGTTCACTTCCCTAACAACCGACTTCTGAATCTAAGCAGAACCTTGTTCACTTCCCTAACAACCGACTTCTGAATCTAAGCAGAACCTGTTCACTTCCCTAACAATAGACTTCTGACCTCATTCTAGAGTCATTATCACCACAAAAGTAATATGGAACAGGATATATAAGTCTGGGAGGATGAATATCTCCAAGTCCAGGTTTCTCCAGCTGTTGCTGGTCCTTGTAGTCATGACAAGCCCCTCCTCCTCCTCCTGCCACCACCCTATAAAATACATTCTGGGTTTCCGTAAGGGCAGTCAAGTGGTCCTCCTTTGACGTTGCTTCCCATTAGAATTCGTATAGTGTCCTGGTTTCCCTGGTAACTGGGATCACCTCTGTCAAGTTCATGTCTCATTCGGGTTTCGGTCCTTATGGTCGTTCTCCTCACAGTCATTTGTTTCACCGTGGTTCTGATCAACTGGGTTTTCAGCAATGGCAACAAACAGCAAAAAGACTATTCCCGTTACTACCAGTGCTATGCTTATTATCATTGCCATTTTTAGTGAACATTGCTCCCCGTTTTCCAAATGTCAAGAACCAGCCAATCCCAGGCACACGTGTCCTGCCCAGCTTTATTCTTGACTTCCTGTCTCAATCCTTTAAGCTTGATCATTGCTTCAGAGAATATTCCTCATGGGGCAGTATTATCTTGACTCCCTGTCTCAATCCTTTGAGCTTGATCATTGCCTCAGAGAATATTCCTCCTGGGGCAGTATTATCTTGACTTCCTGTCTCAATCCTTTAAGCTTGATCATTGCTTCAGAGAATATTCCTCCTGGGGGCAGTATTATCTTGACTTCCTGTCTCAATCCTTTGAGCTTGATCATTGCCTCAGAGAATATTCCATCTAGGGGAGGTATTATCTTGACTTCCTGTCTCAATCCTTTAAGCTTGATCATTGCCTCAGAGAATATTCCTCCTGGGGGAAGTATTATTAGGACTAAAAGTGCAGCCCTCGCTTCCGAACATAACACAGACTCCGCCTTTTTCTGCTAAGAGCCAATCCAGAGCCTGTCTATTCTGCCAGGTCATCCTACTTGTTGCCTGTACTTGTTCTCCCAGCGTTGACAATGCTGATGTAACCGGTGTGAAATGGCTAGCTAGTTAGCGGTGCGCATTAGTAGCGTTTCAATCGGTGACGTCACTCTGCAAGGGCCGCGGCCTTTTGTGGAGCGACGGGTAACGGTGTTTCGAGGGTGACTGTTGTCGATGTTTGCAGAGGATCCCTGGTTCAAGCCCAGGTAGGGGCGAGGAGAGGGACGGAAGCAACACTGGAAATGGAACAATTAAATACATTACAATCAACAGAGGTTCATAAATTATACTGACTCAGTGTCAGGATTTGAATCAATATTTATTTGGATAACTCTTAATAAAAAGTCAGTATAATTTATGAACCTCTGTTGATTGTAATGTATTTAATTGTTCCAATTCACATTTTTATTAAGAGTTATGACTGTGAGACCCATGAGGCGTCACTACAGACCCGGGTTTGATCCCAGGCGGTGTCACAGCCTGCCGTGATTGTAAGACCCATGAGGCGGCGCAATAAAAATGGGCCTCAAAATTGGCGTCAGGATCTCGTCACGGTATCTTTGGCATTTCAATTGCCATCGGTAAAATGCAATTGTGTCCGTAGCTTATGCCTGCCCATACCATAACCCCACCATGGGGCATTCTGTTGACATCAGCAAACCGCTCACCCACACGACGCCATACACGTGCTCTGCAGTTGTGAGGCCGGTTGGACGTACGGCCAAATTCTCTAAAACAACGTTGGAGGCGGCTTATGGTAGAGAAATTAACATTCAATTCTCTGGCAACAACTCTGGTGGACATTCCTGCAGTCAGCACGCCAATTACATGCTTCTTCAAAACTCTAGTCATCTGTGGCATTGCATTGTGTGATAAAACTGCATATTTTAAAGTGGCCTTTTATTGTGCCTAGCACAAAGTGCACCTGTGTAATGATCATGCTGTTTAATCAGCTTCTTGATATGCCACAGCTGTGAAGTGGATGGATTATTATGGCAAAGGAGGAGAAATGCTCACTAACAGGGATGTGAACAACATTTGAGAGAAATAAGCTTTGTGTGAGTATGGAAAACATTTCTGGGATCTTTTATTTCAGCTCATGAAACATGGGACCAACACTTTAAGTTGTTGCGTTTATATTTTTGTTCAGTATAGTTTATTTATATAGCACATTTCAGACATTAAATGCAACGCAATTCACAGGAAAAAATGAATAAAAACTATGAAAATAAAAACGGAAATATTTACTAGACAACAAACAGAGGATAAAAAACGAAAGAATATCAATAAAAGCTGAAAAACTAAAGAGCATCAAAGGAAATAACATTGGTTAAAACAATAAGAATATGATGTAATATCCAGCCCAAAATATAAGCTGGTTTTACTACACTGTTTATAAACAATATAATTGTGCAACAACAACAAAAAAATGTGTTAATCACATAAATTATTATGATTACTAAATGTTACATGAAATGGAAATATTATGAAATATCAAAACAGAATGTACACCCCTTTGTCAATATGTATTGGCAATAATTCATTTCCAATAGGGAGGCATGGAATAATTAAAAATGTATATTTTGTCAGGCTGGATGTTTGAAATATGAGTAGGTGATTTGAGTCATGCTTCTTCAGCAGTGGAATAAAGACAATTAGCACTTGAATGTTGTAAAGAAATACTGGAGTGATGTAAGATTGTTAATAAAACAGTTCATAGACGCATGTGTTATCCTGCGTCCATGTTTATAGGCTGCAAGTACGTTGAAATGAAGTTGTTTTCAAGTCGTTGAAACAACGACCTAAAAAATACATATTTTTAACTTTAACTTTCAACCAAAACCAAACGTAGATTGGACCTCGAGTATAGTCTTCTTTTCAACGTCTTTTCAACTATATTTTGCAAGGTGGGATACTGCTCAATGTCAAAACACAGTTTTAACGTGTCCAAATCAATAACCAATATGCAGAAATAGTTTGTGATAAATGGAAAACCTAAACATAACATATACTATCGACACAAACATGTTCCACAATAGTAATCATAATACTTGTATTTTTTTTAACGAGCACCTTATTAACTGCACAAGCACCAAAAACACAGTTGTTTTGACAAGTGGCAATAAATCACTAATATCGATTAGGGGGGGAAAATCAGGTTGTACGTGCTGTTGAAACTAACACAACAAAAAAATACACATGGAAATGGGAGATATCTTTTACTTCACTGGTTAGAGGACAACCTGCAGAAGACAGTCAGCTACATTTTGGAGGGATGCATTTAAATTTAGCGGTCCCCAAAACGAAGAGAAACGCAACACTTATTTGTCATCACTCATATCAATATCATGTTGAAATCAATTGCGCGCGAGGGGGGAGATGAGGTTGCACGTCCTGTTAAAACTAACAGCTCAAAAACCACACGGAATCTGGGAATAATGTGTACATCACTGGTCAGAGGACAATTTGTAGAAAACAGCAAGCTACATTTAGAAGTGTTGCATTTTGATTCAAGTGGGTGGCCAACGTGGTAAGTGTAACACAACTCATTTCAGAGCCTGGATTTTCCCCCTGATGAGGCTAATATCCATATCACGCTGAAATCAATAGAACAGGGGGAAAACGGTTGGGGCGGCGCACAATTGGCCCAGCGTCGTCCAGGGTAGGGGAGGGAATGACCAGCAGGGATGTAGCTCAGTTGGTAGAGCATGGCGTTTTCAATGCCAGGGTTGTGGGTTCGATTCCCACGGGGGGCCAGTATGAAAAATTAAAAAATTATGTATGCACTCACTAACTGTAAGTCGCTCTGGATAAGAGCGTCTGCTAAATGACAAAAAATGTAAAATGTAAATGGTTCTACATTGTGAAATTCATTAAAATACTCATACAACAATGTTAAAACATTGTGACATTATTTAATTGATATCATGAAACAACTCCTTCATGTATGTACTTTCTGATGTTTAATCAGAGTTCTTTTACGAGCGTATCTCTTGCCACATTGATCACAGCTATAAGGTTTCTCTCCTGTGTGTGTTCTCTGGTGTATAGTCAGCTGGCTAGATGTAGTATAACTCTTCCCACATTGATCGCAGCTATAAGGTTTCTCTCCATTGTGCGGTCTCAAATGTACCCTCAGGTGGCTTGAGCGAGTAAAACTCTTCCCACATTGATCACAGCTATAAGGTTTCTCTCTAGTGTGTGTTCTCTGGTGTATAGTCAGCTGGCTAGATGTAGTAAAACTCTTCCCACATTGATCACAGCTATAAGGTTTCTCTCCAGTGTGCGTTCTCAAATGTACCCTCAGGTTGCTTGAGCGAGTAAAACTCTTCCCACATTGATTACAGCTATACGGTTTCTCTCCTGTATGGATTCTCATATGTCTTTTAAGGTCTGTATAAGAGTTGAATATATTCCCACAGTCAAAGCAGCAGTGAGATTTCTTCCCTGTGGGTTTCCGCTGCTGTTTCTCGAGGTGTTCTGATCTGGAGGGACTCTTCTCTGCCTCCTCAGCTTCATGATGTTGTTGAGGCTCCCCAGAGGATCCACGATAGTCACGTCTCTCTTCTGTGTGAACGACAAAGTCAGACAGATGGTTAAAAGGCCCACAACAGCAGAAATACTGTTTATTTGAGGTAAAAGGTGATGCCCAGAGCGTACCCATGAAGCTGTACAACAATTGACATCTGTTAAATTATTTGACAATTGTCTTAAGACAGTCAAGTGAGCAATAATAGTAATATCTTGTCTTGTTTTCACATTAGTAGTAACATCGATGATTGTAGGCTAGAAATATTAATACGCACAAAACATATGAACAAAATCATCCACTGTGAAAGTTGATACTTGCAGGCCCTTCATATGTAGGCTATGAGCAGCACTTCGTTAAATTGATCAAATCAGTTATTGTTTTCTTGATCAAACCGTGAGCAACACCTGTCAAACTCATTTCTCTCAAAACACAGGGATGTCGATTCCCACGGGACTAGTATTTCCAGAGGACCTTGGAGTTTGCCAAAAAACAGTAGGTTATTCTGGCTTGAATTGTTACTCTCCTGCCATGTAAAAATGACTGACATGGCAGATTCAGACGGGACTAAAATTGCAGATGTGGTGTTTTTGTGCTTGTGCATATAATTACATTCAGAACCGCGGACAGCGACAGTATCCAAAGCGGGAGAAAGTACATTTGTTATAAAATAATATTAGATTTATTAGTGTTGCATCATTTTTTTGTACATAATATAACCATATACAATTTATGTATCACATGTCTTAGAGCGATGGACTGTGCCATCTCCGTGGCCTCCACAAAGTCTTGTGCACCAGCTGTTCCGGACGACTGTATGATCACTCTCTCCTTAGCCGATGTGAGTAAGACCTTTAACCCCTGTAAATCTAAGCCGTTGGGGGAGGGGGGCTAAACGGACATATGGAATTGTTTTAAGATGGTCGTACTATGGATTACTTAAATTACTTAGATTGAAGCAAATTTGCGTCAATTGACTCCAAGGGGTTAAACAGGTTAATCTTCACAGACAGATTACCAGGATGCGTACTCAGAGCATGCACTGACCAGCTGGCAAGAGTCTTCACTGACATTTTAAAACGTCTCCCTGACCGTGTCTGTAATACCTACATGTTTCAAGCAGAGGCATTAATATGGAGTTGGTCCCCCCTTTGCTGCTATAACAGCCTCCACTCTTCTAGGAAGGCTTTCCACTAGATGTTGGAACATTGCTGCGGGGACTTGCTTCCATTCAGCCACAAGAGCTTTAGTGAGGTCGGGCACTGACGTTGGGCGATTAGGCCTGGCTCGCAGTCGGCCTTCCAATTCATCCCAAAGGTGTTCGATGGGGTTGAGGTCAGGGCTCTGTGCAGGCAAGTAAAGTTCTTCCACACCGATCTCGAAAAACCATTTCTGTTTGGACTTCGCTTTACGCACAGGGGCATTGTCATGCTGAAACAGGAAAGGGCCTTCCCCAAACTGTTGCCACAAAGTTGGAAGCACAGAATCATCTAGAATGTCACTGTATGCTGTAGCGTTAACATTTCCCTTCACTGGAACTAAGGGGACCGAACCATGAATAACAGCCCCAGGCCATTATTCCTCCTCCACCAAACATTACAGTTGGCACTATGCATTGGGGCAAGTAGTGTTCTCCGGGCGTCCGCTAAACCCAGATTCGTCCGTCGGATTGATCACTCCAGAGAACGCCTTTCTACCGCTCCAGAGTCCAATGGCAGCGAGCTTTACACCACTCCAGCCGACACTTGGCATTGCGCATGGTGATCTGGGGCTTGTGTGCGGCTGCTCTGCCATGGAAACCCATTTCATGAAGCTCCCGACTAACAGTTATTCTGCTGACGTTGCTTCCAGAGGCAGTTTGGAACGCGCTTCAGCACTCGGCGGGCCTGTTCTGTGAGCTTGTGTGGCCTACCACTTCGCAGTTCAGCCGTTGTTGCTCCTAGACGTTTTCACTTCACAATAACAGCACTTACAGTTGACCGGGGCAGCTCTGGCAGGGCAGAAATTTGACGAACTGACTTGTTGGAAAGGTGGCATCCTATGACGGTGCTACGTTTAAAGTCACTGAGTGCTTCAGTAAGGCCATTCTACTGCCAACGTTTGTCTATGGAAATTGCATGGCTGTGTGCTCGATTTTATACACCTGTCAGCAACGGTTGTGGCTGAAACAGCTGAATCGACTAATTTGAAGGGGTGTCCACATACTTTTGTATATATAGTGTATTTGCGACTGCTCGACTAAAAAAATCTGTCTAAAAAAATCTCTGTCGACAAAACAGCCTACCGACCAAACAATCAACCAGTCGACTAGGGTCAGCCCTAATAAAAATGAAAATACATTTGCAGAATATTATAAAATGACTTATCAATAGCTCCAACAATTTGACCCCCACAGGAAAGCCTCACTGGCAGATATAGAAAGACCCATAAACTGGATAGTCATTGATTCCTGAAAAATATAACTTATAAATGCCTCAAATGTTTCAACTGTCTTACGCCATCAGAAACCAAAACATAAGCTCATATAACGCCACTGTTTGTAAACAAACACTGTATATCTTCAAAACCAGGTTAAAACTGTGATTTTGACCTTATGGATGGCCAGTCCTTGTATTCATAGTGTAGTGAATTCCAGGGGTAGCCCTGAGCTGGACTCAAACCTGGGTCCAGAGACTGTCAAGCCAACACCTTATAACTGTTATACCAAGATGTCTGAACTTCTTGATGAGGTCGCTAGGTTTTGGGTTAAGGTTGCTACAATAGCTTTCTCTATGAATTTGAGAGTGGTTACATTTCTCCAGCCCCCATCCCTCAGCTGTTTACCAAACCAAGTCTCTCTTGGCAGCCATTTTGTTGCTGTTTAAATCCTAGGTTGTCCTTTTAAAAAAGCCACATCAATCAATCAACCAATCTTCAGTTCAAACAATAACAAAGCTGTCATTCCACCACTGTTTTGGTAATAAGATGATGATGGGGCTGGAGAAATGTAACTACTCTCAAATTCATAGACAGACCTATGGATGCAAGGACTGACCATCCATGACATCAACATTATAGTTTTAACCATGTTGAGGCTATACAGTGTTGGTTCACATTTACATTGTTTCTAAACATTGGAGTAAAAAAATCTTACTTTAGGTCCTGATGGGGTAAGACAGTTGAACTAAGCTCATGAGGCATGTGTTATATTCTTCCAGAATCAATGGCTATATATAAATAATTTAAAAGTCCAAATATGGATGTAGCAACTGCAGATTTCACCTTTAACACCACACATCAGTTCAACAACAGTTTTTAAGACAGTACTTACTAGTGTTAATCAGGGCCCGGTTTCCCAAAAGCATCTTACTGCTAAGTTCATCATTAGAACCATTGGATGCCTTAAGATGCCTTTGGGAAACCGGAACCAGATATCCAGTTTCCTCCTCCTTTTTCGATGTGACAGTCATCTCCTCCTCCTCCTCTTTCACTCCAAACACGGGAGCCTCCTCCTCTTTCACTGTAACATCCTCCTCCTCTTTCACTCTGAACGCGTCTTCCTCGTCTTTCACTGTAACATCCTCCTCCTCTTTCACTCTGAACGCGTCTTCCTCTTCTTTCACTGTAACGTCTTTCTCTTCTTCTTTCACGGTAACAGCTTCACCCTCTACTTGTTTTTGTATTGTAACATCCTCCTCTTCCTCCTCCTCTTTCACTAGAGCTTCTTTCTCCGTCCAGCAGACCGCCTCTTCTTTAGCAGGAGGAGAGTAGCTTAGTGAGCTCATGGTCGGGGATGTTAGCTAGCTAGGCTAGTGCTAACTTAACCAGCCAGCTAGCTGACCAATAACAACAACACCGTAAATATGAAATTAAATGGGATAACTAACTAGACGACAGAAGTGGGTTTAAAACACAGTGGCTAATATACACGAAAGCGTCTAAAGAGCTTTATTGGTTGGGCTATTTTGTCTAGCAAGCTACCGAGGTGTCTGACTAACTGTTGCTGCTGTTGAAAGAAGCGTCCCGTCCACTAGATTATACGTCACACTAGCAGCATAGCCTTAAAGTCCCACATCGCCATCTGCTGACTGGAGTGGGTAACGAAGTTGAGTAAAATGTAGATTTAATTTTCAGACAAAAAGTTAAAGGGTAGGAAGCCAATGTAACAACACAGTGTGGTTAAATACTTAGTAACTTAGTTGTAGTCACGATCTGGTTACCTATTAAGTACAAACAGTTATGTTTTAGCATTATTACATATTTATTCACTTATTTCCGGATATCTTCTAAACTACCCACAATGCATTATTTCTCAACGTCATATTGATGTACTCTTTTTTTATTTATTGTTTAAAATATTTTTTATTGAACGGTAACATGCATATTGGTCTACTCTGTGCTACCGAGTTTGAACGCTATCTCTGCAGCTAGCTCAAGCTGGCTAACGTTAGCCACACCTGGACTTGTGTGGCTAAAGACTTGAACTAACCCAAGATAGACCAGAGCCTGTCGTTTCCAATAGGAGCAAATTAATCATAGTGGGCAGAACAAGCAAGGAGGTGGGCAGAGCCAAGCAGGAGCAAAAGAGCTCCTATTGGCGCGTTCTAGCATTTATTTGCATATTTCCGTTAGGGAACGCCTACTATGCAATAACTCAATTCGCCCTTGCACTCCTTCTAAACAACACAATTATTAGAAACTTTGTCAAAGGCTAAAGTCTGCCAAACGTAGTCCACTCTGTTTGACACAGATTCTAGTTTTGAAAATAGAAACTGTATTGAGATCAACCGTTTATCATGAGAAAAATTGCGGAATATCGGCCAAAATCCATCTCGCTCCATCTTCTCCCACTGCCGGCCACTGGGCTTCCTCTCATCACCATATTTGGTAGTAAGTTGAACCGCCAACCGGATGCTTCACATTATGTTTCACATTTATACATCAGGTGAAATATCTGGCTCATTGTTCTATCTGTGGTGTGGTTGTGTTATCAGGTGGTGGGCAGAAGCTTGTTGGGTTTTATTTTTCTCATAATTGGATTTGTATGTGATGAATAGCTTAGAAGGAATGCATTAATGATTAAGCATGAAGGGTTTGTACTGTACAAGCTGTGATTAATGTGAGGAGCTGTTTTAGGGAGTAGGGGGAGATAAGAACTTGTGTCTCAAAATACTAGACCTCACTGCCTCTTTGTGATCTGTGAACCGTCCTTGAAACGTAGGTACATAGAGTACAGTGGAACGGTGTCTTTTCGGTGCTGACTCTGCAGGTTATTATCATAGCAACTTTGCCTGGCAACAAATGGAGTGCCAAGGAGTTGAGACCAACCCCCGCGCCAACGGATTGGCTGAAATGGAGTCTGGACCACACTCAGTCCTTTGCTCTGGTTGGCCAACAGAAGAGGTGGAGGCTTTCTGTCAGAGTATTTGAGAAAGAATCTGTAAACAATAATTCTAGTTCTCTGTCGGCCCTGCGTGGTTTGTCAGTGAGCCCGTATACGAACTTTCATACTTATCATACATACATTTTGCATATAATAAATTTAGCTTGGATTGAATATCTCTTGATTTTTCTTATTCCAATACCAGATTTGAATTACACAATTTACAACAATTGGTGACCTCCGACTGTGATCTGGTAGCGGAACTTCACTTCGCTGGAATTCACCCAGCCTATTGGACATCACTGTCATCGAACCGTGTTTCACAAATTGCCCGGGCTTCTATAAAGGTAAGCAAAACACCTATTGTAATATAACTGAAGTTTTGCACATTGGCTTTATCCAAATTAATTTTGTGAAGCACCTGTTTGATGTAAGTGAACCCTATTCTACTATAAATAACAATTACAGTATACTATTTCGATTTCATAATATACTATGCAAATGTTTGATAATTGTGATGGTTAAACCCATGGGAGTGTAACGCTATGACTGAGGCTCATAGGAGGCACTTTAAAGTAGATTAGACAGTGCGACGCTATGACTAAGGCTCATAGGAGGTACTTTAAAATAGTTTAGACAGTGCGACGCTATGACTAAGGCTCATAGGAGGTACTTTAAAATAGATTAGACAGTGCGACGCTATGACTAAGGCTCATAGGAGGTACTTTAAAATAGTTTAGACAGTGCGACGCTATGACTGAGGCTCATAGGAGGTACTTTAAAATAGATTAGACAGTGCGAGCTATGACTGAGGCTCATAGGAGGTACTTTAAAATAGTTTAGACAGTGCGAGCTATGACTGAGGCTCATAGGAGGTACTTTAAAAGTAAGACAGTGCGAGTGTTGTCGTATGCATGAGAGTGTGAATGACAAACCTGTATACTTTGTTAGAAAACTAATTGGAAGTTAAAACGTCTGTGGCTGTCCAAACTGTGTAATTTGGGGATAACTGTTGGGTTCGTGATTGTTTAAACCATATAACCCATCAATAACAATTGGGAACATAAAGCTAAAGTGATTAATTGTGTGACTGAACTGGTTTTGAATAGTTGTGTTGAAACAATTTGGTTTATTATTTGATTCAGTGTTTGATGTTTGACATAGCATAATACTGGTTCTAGGTGTTTGGGTTGAAGCTTTTTGGTTTATTATTTGATTTAACGTTTGATGTTTGACCCTGCAAAATACTGGTTAAACAATTAGACTGAAATAATTCGGTTTATCGTTGAAATATAAATATGCACCAACTTTAACTAATTAGGTGGGAATGATTTGTTTTAAATAAATAGACTAAAATACTTTAAATAACGGCAGAATATTTGGAACACTAAAACGAAAAACAGCTCTTCAAAAAGCCTGCTCTCCTCAAAAGCTGAAGAGAGAGTTGCGAGGGGAGGGGCTGGAGAGAGCGAAACTGTGGCTTTTGGAGCGAGGAAAGACTGGAGTTGGCTGGGAACACCACGGGGTGATTATTTGAGAGGTGCCTGTGGGTTTCTGACGAGGGATGAGATGGGTGAGAAAGTAGAGAATATTTACATTTGCATTTTTGGTGATTTGGCAGACACTCTTGTCCAGAGCGACTTGCAGGAGCGATTGGGGTTGAGTGCCTTGCTCGAGGGCACATCGGCAGATTTTTCGCCTGGTCGGCTCGGGGATTGTAACCGGCGACCTCTCGGTTGTTGGCGCGGCGCTACTGATCACTAAGCTGCCTGCCGCACCATATGGGTTTAAGGTTGTGGCGTTGTTTGATCATGTGATAAGGTTTAATTTGTAATCGGACCATAACTAAAGTGGTTGTAGAAGTAATGTATAGGTAGGGGAGAGCCAATAGGGGGCTCCATTGAACTATTATGGTTTATTTGGCATTTCAATGGCATAAGGTGAAATCTGTATGCATGAGGGGAATTCGATTATGTATTATTATAGTATTATGGACAGTCCGTAATAAATAAACTGAACCAAACAAGACGTTACTACAGCAATAGAGAATAGTTAATGTTGTTACGTTAGTTCTTAAACCCGATGATAGAGGAAAATGCAGAACGCTGTTAGAGTGTGTTTTATTTAGGCTACTAGGGTGTTTGAGACGGAAGGGCTGGCTAGACGGGGGTGATGACGTGGCTGGATGTGCGACGTGAAAGTATTTACTTTGAGAGAATCGCAGATGGTGTGAAGTGACTGGCGTTGTCCCTGGTTCGAACACAGGTAGGGACAGTAGACAAAGCTTTCGCAATGGGGCTATATACCTGAAAGGTTGAATTAGATAGCTTAAATAGAAGTATTCTAGAAAAGTCTATGTAAATATGTTATAAGGTTACCATGCGCTCTCCCCGAAGGAGCAAGGGGAGGGTGAGAGACAGTACAGTTCAGATGGTAGGAACATAATTAAATGTATGCTAATCAACGATAGCAAGTATTTGTTTTATTAATTAGGGCATAATCAGAGAGAACAGTTAAATAAATTGAATAGCGAACTGAAATGGTTTAGCTGGGAAATATTTTTTTTTGGTACATTTTAGAACGATAATGTATTTTGGTTAAGTGGATGCAAGTGACATTGGCTGTTGTGATGGGGGAATAGCGCCAGCCTGTGGTGGGTTATGGATTTGTTACATAAACTTATATTTTAAACTAAAAGTGATGGAATAGGCTACAATTATAACATTATCAGAAAAAAGACACAATTTAATGTGAAATAGTTATTACAATTATTATTGATAGTTATTACAGTTATTATCATTGATCCAGTAATGATATAAGGATAGTAGAGGAAGGCAGGGGATTTAATCTCATTTAGGGAAGTTATATTAGGAAGAAAATACCATTAGCTGAGGGAACATTTGATGTAACCGTGATTGTATTGGCTAAAAACTCAAATATGACATTTACAGGGGGGACAGGAACAATAGAAGGGGAGAAAGATTTTCCTAGGGGGTTGAACAGATAATTGATAATGGATCATTTGAGATGAGATCACATGTAGCAGAGTTAGGGTAATCAATTAAATAATCATTGTATACTCGAGGAATTTTGAGTGGTTTTATAGATTAGTAATGAGGAATTAGATTGATACAAACAATTATTGATGGGTTAAGACTGGGGATAACCAGGAGAAAGAGATTAGCTCATCTCGTTGGAATGTTGCCAAGGGCTAGGGGAGCAGTAGTGAAGTTAGGCAGTATTTAGGTCATAAAAGTGAACTACCAAATTAAGGCCTGGCTATTTGTGGTTGTTTTTCAAATTGGGTTTTCAAATAAAAAACAACACACCTAGTATGATGTTTATAAAGCCTTGTTGTTTCAATTTTGGGGGGTTTTCAGCAGGTCAAGGGTGATAGGTCTTAGAGGAGCACACAGTGAATTTTATGGAGTTTTTTTTAGCTTTTGGCTGAGTTTGGGGTATATATGATTTCTTATGAGAATGAATGTCATGAGGATTTAATGAACACTTGGGATAGCTAACATTTATGAAATATTTAGAATAATGGTAATGTTTAGTATACTATGGGATTAAACAGTTCGTTAAATGATTTCAATGGCCTCTGAACTCTGTTTTAACATTCTGGTGTTATTTTAATCATCCACACTAGTAAATTCTAAAGGCATGAGAGGAGGACTTTAAGATAGTTTATTTTACTAAGTTGAGGGTAATTTATAGTACTGTGAAAATTGTGAAGAAGATTATAATTTGGTAATAATATATTTGATTTGAACCATAAAATAACAGAAGAGAGAGTGGAGGAATGGCAATTGGATAATGAATTACCAATATTAACTAAAGTGATTGTTTAGATAGGTGGTAATATTGACACATGGCCAAATCATGTGTCAAAAAGGGGGATGGTTGGATTAAATATTAAATATATACGAAGGAGAGGACAGGGAACACGTGCAAATGACAATCCTAGAGGATGTTGGTCATGTGGGAAAGAGGGACACATAGCCAGAGATTGCAAAAACGATCCCTCACACAACAATAAGAACGCATGGCCCTCACACGACAATCAGAACTATGGTCCCAGGGACCTACAGATGTGGGACTAGTTAAAGGAGCAGCACCTGTAATAATAAGACCTAAAACAGAGCATCGCCCTAGGATAAAACAATACCCCCTAAAACCAGATGCAATGATTGGAATAGAGCCAGTGATTGAAGGTTTAGAGAAAGCAGGTGTGCTAATTGAATGTGCTGAGTCGCCGTGCAACACACCAATTTTTCCAGTAAAAAAGGCACCTCCATCAACAGGGTGGAGGATGGTTCAAGATCTGCAAGCTGTAAACAATGCTGTTATCCAAAGATCTCCATGTGTGGCAGACCCACACACGTTGCTAAATTCATTAAACCCAAAGGCTAAATATTTCACCGTAGTGGATATCAGTAATGCATTTTTCTCGGTACCAGTGCATAAAGATAGCCAACACTGGTTCACAAATGGTCTAACCCCTTATGAAGTGTTGTTTGGCAGACCTTATAGATTACCATGTTTTAAAAACTTATGGGAAACTGATGACGATAGCACACTAGCAGATTACATGAGAAAAATGCTGCAACAACAAAAGCAATTGACAGAATCAACTAATGATGGTACAACCTCTGTGTCCTTACAGAAAGACCAGTTAGTTGAACCAGGAGACTGGGTCCTGATAAAAGTATAAAGAAGAAGCATTGGCACTCACCCAAGTGGGAAGGACCCTACCAAGTGCTGTTAACCACAGGTACCGCAGTAAAGATTGCAGAACGTAGTACATGGATTCATTTGACCCACTGTAAAAGAATAATTGGACATGTCTAAAATAACTATTTCCATCATACTGTTCGTAGTCACCATTCTTATATGTTTCATAGTGATAACTCTATGGTATCTGCTGTAGCGTTGTAGCTCTTCAACGTACCACCAGAGAAAGTCCGGTTACAAAGGGAACTGTAATTTTAGTTTGCAGTTGTCTCAAACCCGGTGAAGATTGTCCACCACTCTGTTGTAGGTAAATAGGAGGAGTTCCAATCTACAGCAGAATGATCACTCAAGCGCATAAAAAGATGGTGGCAGTGGGTGGAATAGTTGGAATGATTATAGTGGTGTCATTACTGTTGTGGGAGAAGAATCATAGTGTGCAGAAGAGAAGGGTGGGCTATTATAACACCAAACCGTCGCAAATCCAGAAAAAGATTTTGAAAAACCCTTGTAATACTACAGATGGAGATCAGGACAAGACAGAAGAACTGTATTTTTGCTATCAGGATAACAGCACCCAAGCGGTGTTCATTTTCGATAATACCTTGAAAGTAGGAGGTTACGGTCTAGATAGTTGGGAAGATTATGACTGGTATTTGGACTGTAGTGGCATGAAACAATCAGGGCATTGGTGGGGAAACGTGTTCACCACTACAGGAAAATGGTCAGAGGGGTCGTTTGGGTTTTCTTCTAATTCTAAAAAATGGAAAAAACAGGTCTCTTTGACAAAAACAAACAGAAAGATAATGCTGAACATTAATACAACCCAAATACCTTTCGGACAGCCCGACAGTTTCAGTGAGCATCAGAACCCGCCGTGTCACGGACTAGCTTTATGTATTTGGAGGCCACACGCTCAAGATCCCTGTACCACGTTACTGCTGTGCCCAAATGTCACTATGACAAATACGACACTATCTCTAACACCGCCAGACATCACGCCAGGCCCAA
Organism: Coregonus lavaretus; assembly: GCF_964263955.1. NCBI lineage: Eukaryota > Metazoa > Chordata > Actinopteri > Salmoniformes > Salmonidae > Coregonus > Coregonus lavaretus. The sequence continues at coordinate 188,873 of NW_028158792.1, read as the reverse complement.
AATCTAGCTCCCCCGTTAAACCTAAGATCTACATAAAACCTGAAACTGATGATTGGTTCAAAATAACCACAGGGGTATCACGCATTGACAACAACTGGCTCCTAATGGTAGAGCAAGCAGCTAAAGCATCAGGAGCAGACTGTGTAGTGTGCATGGGAGCCAGACCACTGCTGCAAGTGGTGCCCTCAGCGCTGGGTTTAGACTGTCTAGTAGATGTAATGAATAAAACTATTCCGTCAGAAAACTGCTCCAGTTGGGATAAAATGTATCCTTTGACTACTGCTGAAAAACAAAAGCCTCTATTTTCAAAGAAGGTAGCTGTAGGAAACTTTACATGCATAAATAGAACCGGTGCTGGGGTCAAACTAGGTAAATTAAACGACACCCAATGTTACTCAGTAGAAACAGTGAACATGGCGTTTAAACCTAAGGCTCGCAGTGACATCTGGTGGTGGTGTGGAGATGATAGATTATTTGACAGGTTACCATACAATACCACAGGATTTTGCGCCTCAGTGTCATTGATATTGCCAGTATCCATGACACCTCTAACCGTCACTGATTTGTTGACCACAGTAAACGTTGTTTACCCACACACCTGGAAGAGCAGGCCAAAGAGATCAGTAATGTCAGGTGATCCCACCTACATAGACAGCATTGGAATTCCAAGAGGAGTTCCTGATGAGTATAAATTAATAAACCAAGTAGCAGCAGGTTTTGAATCCTCATTATGTTGGTGGTGTACAATAAACAAGAATGTAGACAGAATCAACTACATCCACTATAACGTGCAGAGATTAGGGAATAAAACTGAAGAAGGGTTCTCCGCCATCCACGAACAATTGTCAGCTACATCCCTTATGGCTTTCCAAAACCGTATTGCTGTCGATATGCTTCTAGCAGAAAAAGGAGGAGTCTGCTCTATTTTTGGTGACCAATGTTGTACATTTATTCCCAATAATACTGCAGCTGATGGAAGTCTAACTAAGGCCTTGGAGGGGCTTAGATCTCTCAACAGCAAGATGAAAGACCACTCTGGGGTTGACACGTCAATGTGGGATGGGTTTGGAGACATGTTTGGCAAATATAAACAATTAGTGTTCTCTATTTTGACCTCAATTGCTGTGTTTACAGCTATCCTCACCTTATGTGGATGTTGTTGTATTCCCTGCATTAGAGCATTATGTACTAGAGTGATAACCACCGCTATACAACCTGTCAAAACTGAGATGTCAGAAATGTATGCACTCCTCACCCCGGACGGGGACCTTCAGACTAACAGTGATGATGATGATGATGATGATGATGAGAAGCTGGAGGCGAGTGATGAAACGTCATTACATTTCCCTGATCTATTCCCAGATCCGGGAGATTATGCAACTAACCTCTGAGTGTAACACTTTGAACTATGTGATGAATTTGTGGCTGAAAATCTGACAAGAAGAGGTCTACAAATGATGGTGAATATAGCAAATAAAGTGAATAAACAGGAGGGAAATGTTGGAGAAATTGTACATAAGTTATTCTACTCATTTACTATATTTCATTATGCCATTTCAGTACTGAATTGTTGTTTTCATAATGTGTGCTTGTGTGAGTATGATTACAGGACGAGTGAATGTGAGGAAGATTAGCAGTCAAGGTCGCGTCCAGCGAGGAGGAACCAGCTGCATGAGTTAGAAAAACAACTAATCTCAGAATGTGGGCACGCTCGGACAGTGTGCCAAGATAGAAGAAGTCACACTCAGATAATGGAATATGTGAACTGGTTTCAACTGGATCTGTTTATGCACCCTTCCCCATTAGCAGTTGAAACCTTCTGTAACTAGGGCGTTCCTAACTTAATAAAATGCAAGAGGAGCGGAGACTGATTCAGAGTGGTTTTGGAGGATTGTAACTGAGCAGTCTCCGAGCACTCTCCTTGCAAGTAAAATATACTAAATTCTCTGTGTCTTTTCTTGTGCAGGTTATTCTTATAAATGTTGGGGGTTTAAACCTAACATTACCCATGATCCACCTGTCGTTCCTTGTATTATCCTGAGGTCACAGTTACCCATGATCCACCTGTCATTCCTTTTATTATCCTGAGGTCACAGTTACCCATGATCCACCTGTCGTTCCTTTTATTATCCTGAGGTCACAGTTACCCATGATCCACCTGTCATTCCTTTTATTATCCTGAGGTCACAGTTACCCATAATCCACCTGTTGTTCCTTTTATTAGGTCACAGTTACCCATGATCCACCTGTCGTTCCTTTTACTATCCTGAGGTCACAGTTACCCATGATCCACCTGTCGTTCCTTTTACTATCCTGAGGTCACAGTTACCCATGATCCACCTGTCGTTCCTTTTATTATCCTGAGGTCACAGTTACCCATGATCCACCTGTTGTTCCTTTTATTATCCTGAGGTCACAGTTACCCATGATCCACCTGTCGTTCCTTTTACTATCCTGAGGTCACAGTTACCCATGATCCACCTGTCGTTCCTTTTACTATCCTGAGGTCACAGTTACCCATGATCCACCTGTCGTTCCTTTTATTATCCTGAGGTCACAGTTACCCATGATCCACCTGTCATTCCTTTTAATATCCTGAGGTCACAGTTACCCATGATCCACCTGTCGTTCCTTTTATTATCCTGAGGTCACAGTTACCCATGATCCACCTGTCGTTCCTTTTATTATCCTGAGGTCACAGTTACCCATGATCCACCTGTCGTTCCTTTTATTATCCTGAGGTCACAGTTACCCATGATCCACCTGTCGTTCCTTTTATTATACTGAGGTCACAGTTACCCATGATCCACCTGTCGTTCCTTTTACTATCCTGAGGTCACAGTTACCCATGATCCACCTGTCGTTCCTTTTATTATCCTGAGGTCACAGTTACCCATGATCCACCTGTCGTTCCTTTTATTATCCTGAGGTCACAGTTACCCATGATCCACCTGTCGTTCCTTTTACTATCCTGAGGTCACAGTTACCCATGATCCACCTGTCGTTCCTTTTATTATCCTGAGGTCACAGTTACCCATGATCCACCTGTCGTTCCTTTTATTATCCTGAGGTCACAGTTACCCATGATCCACCTGTCGTTCCTTTTATTATCCTGAGGTCACAGTTACCCATGATCCACCCGTCGTTCCTTTTATTATCCTGAGGTCACAGTTACCCATGATCCACCCGTCGTTCCTTTTATTATACTGAGGTCACAGTTACCCATGATCCACCCGTCGTTCCTTTTATTATCCTGAGGTCACAGTTACCCATGATCCACCTGTCGTTCCTTTTATTATCCTGAGGTCACAGTTACCCATGATCCACCTGTCGTTCCTTTTATTATACTGAGGTCACAGTTACCCATGATCCACCTGTCGTTCCTTTTACTATCCTGAGCTCACAGTTACCCATGATCCACCTGTCGTTCTTTTTATTATCCTGAGGTCACAGTTACCCATGATCCACCTGTCGTTCCTTTTATTATCCTGAGGTCACAGTTACCCATGATCCACCTGTCATTCCTTTTACTATCCTGAGGTCACAGTTACCCATGATCCACCTGTTGTTCCTTGTATTATCCTGAGTTCACAGTTACCCATGATCCATCTGTCGTTCCTTTTATTATCCTGAGGTCACAGTTACCCATGATCCACCTGTCGTTCCTTTTACTATCCTGAGGTCATAGTTACCCATGATCCACCTGTCGTTCCTTTTATTAGTTACCCATTAGTTACCCATTAGTTCCTTTTATTAGTTACCCATAGTTACCCATGATCCACCTGTCGTTCCTTTCATACTTTTGACCCTCGTACTTTAATAGCGATCCCTTTCTGTACTTCAGTTGTGGTTCCTGCTTGTGCAAGAATATACATTCCAATCCTGTCTGTTTCTCTTCTCTGTCTTTTTCTTGTGCTCTTTACTATTGTCAGCATGCCATTTTCCTTACTCAACTGTTCTGGTTTCCAATTTCTGTTAGGGGGACTAGTCAAGGGTAGAGAAATCAATGGTGGGGAAATCTGGTGAGTCTTGGTGGTCTTGTAGGATCTTGGATGTCTTGTAGGATCTTGGAGGTCTTGTAGGATCTTGGAGGTCTTGTAGGATCTTGGAGGTCTTGTAGGATCTTGGAGGTCTTGTAGGATCTTGGAGGTCTTGTAGGATCTTGGAGGTTACGTAGTATTTATAAGGTCCTCTGAATGGGGAGCAGCATTTATTTTTCAACTGGAAACAATGAGCCCAATCAGTCCTCCATGACAACAACATCATAAGCAACAGAATGGGGCTATTCAATCCTTCGTTTTTGAGTTATGCTCAGGAGAAACAATTTGTCTAATCTATACTTCCATAATTCCAACTCCTGTTCTTGAAGACTGGAAATCCGACAGACTGTTTTTTTTTGTAGGCCTAAAGATATAACCTAATCATATTATTATCTATAGTAGAAAGCAATGGGTTAGAAGATGCCTACATAACAAACTCATAAAGTTAAATGCAACATCCATTTATGGCCAGCTACATAACCTCTAACATTGACTTATCCTGCAATAGATGTTCAATTGGTAATATTAAATGTGTCTTCTTCTAATGCCTCTTAAGCAGGTTGACGTTTATTGTGATGAGTCTTGTCCTGGAGGCAGAACTGAGGGATTTCTGCTAGATGGGCCAGCTGCAGTCAACATTGGCTATACTGTCAATTTTCATGAAAACACAAATGTAAGGTTAGGGTTATTTAATGTTAGTGTCACGGTTTCGGCCGAGACTGCTCCTCCTCCTGGTTCGGGCAGGCTTCGGCGGTCGTCGTCCCCGGAGTACTAGCTGCCACCGATCTATGTTTCATGTTCGTTTGGTTTTGTCTGGATGTTGTACACCTGTGTCTTGTTAGTCCTCGTTAGTGTCCTATTTAGTTCTCATTGTGTGTGCTTGTCGTTGTGTGTGATTGAGCATCTGTTTCGTGTTTGGAGCTACATTTTCCCTCCAGTGTTTGGAGAGGGTTGTTTGCACATGTTTGTGCGTCATTTGTTTTTGTCGCCTGTGTGCGTCTTGTATTTTGCCTTCGGGCTTATGGTGCTTCTATTGTATATATAATATATATATTGCACTAAGCCTTTGGACTGAGCCTCTGCGTCCTGCGCTTGATTCCTACACCACACCCACCTTCAGCACGCCTTGACAGAATCACACACCTCGTAATGGAATCAGCAGGATCGGCAGTGACGCCTGTGTCACTCGAGGAGCATCTCCGTGGGCAAGAGGACCAGATCCGACAACTGGAGACCGCTCTACAGGAGGTAATCAACATCATGCACCGATGGGAGGCCAGCAGGATACCCACACCTCCACCTACCCTGTCCATCCCATCGGTCGGTCCACCAGTCCCAGGTTCGGAACCCAGGGGGATTCGGCTCTCGCTCCCGAGGGCGTATGACGGAACAGCTGCCGGGTGTCAGGGGTTCCTCCTGCAGGTGGAGCTCTACCTGGCCACTGTACACCCGGTGCCCTCGGGACACGAGAGCGTTTCCGCCCTCATCTCCTGTCTCACGGGCAAGGCGTTGGAATGGGCCAACGCCGAGTGGAGGAGGATGGACGCCACCACCATCACCTACGCCGAGTTCTCCCGCCGCTTCAAGGCCGTGTTCGACCATCCACCAGAGGGCAAAGCGGCGGGGGAGCGGCTATTCCATTTGAGACAGGGGAGGAGGAGCGCTCAGGTGTTCGCTCTAGAGTACCGGACTCTAGCGGCGGATGCAGGGTGGAATGAACGGGCTCTCATCGACCATTTTCGATGTAGCTTACGAGAGGACGTTCAACGTGTGTTGGCCTGCAGGGATACCCATCTTACCTTCGACCAGTTGGTCGATATGTCCATCCGTCTGGACACCCTGCTGGCCACCCGTGGACGTCCCGAGGGGAGTCCGTCCATTCCGCCCTCCGGCACCTCCGAGCCGAGCCCTATGGAGCTCGGGGGTGCCGGCGCTAGAGAACGGAGTAGGAAGAGCCCGAGGGGGCCTGTCTCCTGCACCAAGTGCGGTCGTGGAGGGCACACTACGGCCAGGTGCTGGGGAGGGTTCTCCGGGAGTAACGGCAACAGGCCATGCACTGGGGGGGCCTCCCAGGTGAGTAGACGTCCCACTTACCCAGAGCTTTCTGTTGCACACTTTTGTATACCTGTTTGTTTTCCACAGGTTGCACCTCATTCCCAGCATAAGGCGCTAGTAGACTCAGGCGCAGCTGGGAATTTTGTTGATCGTAAGTTTTGTTTTGAGTTAGGGATCCCTCTCCTACCTGTTGACAAACCTTTTCCCGTTCATGCCTTAGACAGCCGCCCGTTGGGGTCGGGGTTGATCAGGGAGATCACAGCGCCACTTCGGATGTGTGCGCAGGGGGGTCATGAGGAGACTATACAGTTGTATCTGATCGACTCTCCTGCGTACCCAGTGGTGCTGGGGATTCCCTGGTTAAGCACCCATAACCCTGCTATTTCGTGGCAACAGAGGGCTCTCGATGGGTGGTCTGCTCAGTGCGAGGGGCGATGTCTGGGTGTTTCCGTGGGGGCGACTTCGGTGGAAAGTCCAAACCAAGTGCCCGCACTGCACATTCCGCCTGAATATGGGGATTTAGCACTCGTTTTTAGCAAGACTAGGGCGACGCAGTTGCCTCCTCATAGACAGGGGGATTGTGCGATTGATCTCCAGGCAGGAGCAGCGCTCCCACGGAGCCATGTGTATCCTTTGTCTCAAGAGGAGAGAAAAGCTATGGAGACTTATATAGCTGAATCTTTGAGACAGGGATACATTCGGCCCTCCACTTCTCCCGCCTCCTCGAGCTTCTTTTTTGTGAAAAAGATAGATGGAGGGTTGCGCCCGTGCATTGATTACCGTGGTCTCAATCAGATTACTGTGAAATACAGTTATCCACTCCCTCTGATTGCGACCATGACGGAGTCATTGCATGGAGCGCGGTTTTTCACAAAACTGGATCTCAGGAGCGCGTATAACTTGCTGCGCATTAGGGAGGGTGACGAATGGAAGACAGCATTTAGTACCACGTCAGGTCATTTCGAATATCTCGTCATGTCATATGGGTTGATGAATGCTCCTTCAGTCTTCCAATCCTTCGTAGATAACATTTTCCGGGATATGCAGGGACAAGGGGTGGTCGTGTACATTGATGACATTCTGGTGTACTCGTCTACCCGAGCCGAGCATATAACCCTGGTGCGTCGTGTATTGAGGAGGCTGTTGGAGCACGACCTATATGTCAAGGCAGAGAAATGTCTGTTTTTCCAGGAGTCGGTCTCCTTTTTGGGTTATCGGTTGTCCGCGTCAGGGGTGAGAATGGAGGTGGATCGTGTGTCCGCTGTGCGTAATTGGCAAACCCCAACTACTGTAAAAGAGGTGCAGCAGTTTTTGGGCTTTGCGAATTACTACCGGAGGTTTATCCGGGGTTTTGGACAGGTGGCAGCTCCCATCACGTCCCTTCTGAAGGGGGTCCGGTGCGCCTGCAGTGGTCGGCCGATGCGGACAGGGCCTTTAGGAGACTGAAGGACCTGTTTACGTCGGCTCCGGTGCTGGCGCATCCGGATCCCAAATTACCCTTTCAGGTCGAGGTAGACGCGTCTGAGGCTGGTATAGGGGCCGTTCTCTCTCAACGGTCCGGCACGCCACCTAAACTCCGCCCCTGTGCTTTTTACTCTAAGAAGCTCAGCCCGGCGGAGCGTAACTATGACGTTGGGGACAGGGAGCTGTTAGCTGTAGTTCAAGCCCTTAAGGTGTGGAGGCATTGGCTTGAGGGGGCTCAACACCCTTTCCTCATTTTGACTGACCATCGGAACCTGGAGTACATCCGGGCAGCGAGGAGACTGAACCCTCGCCAGGCTCGATGGAGTATGTTTCTCACCAGGTTCGTATTTAAAATCACGTACATCCCTGGGTCCCAGAATGGTAAGGCAGATGCGCTGTCCCGGCGGTATGACACGGAGGAGAGGTCCGTTGAGCCCACTCCCATACTACCGGAGTCTTGCCTTGTGGCACCGGTGGTGTGGGAGGTCGATGCCGAAATCGAGCGAGCGTTGCGTACCGACCCCAGCCCTCCACAGTGTCCTGAGGGTCGGAAGTACGTTCCGCGCGAGATTCGGGATCGACTCATTTACTGGGCTCACACGTCACCCTCCTCTGGACATCCGGGTATCGGCCCTGACGGTGCATTGCCTTAGCACTAAATACTGGTGGCCCACTTTGGCTAGGGATGTGAGGGTTTATGTCTCCTCCTGCTCGGTGTGTGCCCAGTGTAAGGCGCCCCGACATCTGCCCAGGGGTAAGTTACAACCCCTGCCCGTTCCACAACGACCATGGTCCCACCTCTCGGTGGATTTTGTGACAGACCTTCCCCTCTCTCAGGGGAATACCACCATCCTGGTCGTTGTGGACCGGTTCTCTAAGGCCTGTCGTCTTCTCCCTATGTCGGGTCTTCCTACTGCCCTACAGACCGCTGAGGCCCTCTTTACCCATGTCTTCCGGCATTACGGGGTACCCGAGGATATAGTGTCTGATCGAGGTCCCCAGTTTACCTCTCGTGTTTGGAGAGCGTTCATGGAGTGTTTGGGGGTCTCGGTTAGCCTTACATCAGGGTACCACCCGGAGAGTAACGGGCAGGTAGAACGTGTCAACCAGGATGTGGGTAGGTTTCTGAGGTCGTATTGCCAGGACCGGCCGGAGGAGTGGGCACAGTACATTCCCTGGGCCGAGATGGCCCAGAACTCTCTCCGCCACTCCTCTACTAACCTAACCCCCTTCCCATGTGTGTTAGGTTACCAGCCGGTTCTGGCACCTTGGCAGCAGAGCCAGATCGAGGCCCCTGCGGTGGATGATTGGATGAGGCACTCCGAAGAGACGTGGAACGCTGCCCACGTCCAGCTGCAGCGGGCCGTCCTTCGTCACAAGGCGAGCGCCGATCTCCACCGCAGTGAGGGGCCGGTGTACGCACCCGGAGATCGAGTCTGGCTCTCTACCAGAAACCTACCCCTCCGCCTGCCCTGCCGGAAGCTGGGTCGGCGGTTTGTGGGGCCCTTTAAAGTACTGAGAAGATTGAACGAGGTGTGTTATAGGTTACATCTACCTGTTGAGTATAAGAATATTAACCCCTCGTTCCATGTGTCTCTTCTCAGGCCGGTGGTAGCTGGTCCACTCCAGGACAAGGAGATAGGGGAGACTCCTCCGCCCCCACTGGACATCGAGGGGGCTCCGGCGTACACCGTTCGGTCCATCTTGGACTCTAGACGCCGGATGGGGGGTCTCCAGTATCTCGTGGAGTGGGAGGGGTACGGCCCGGAGGAGCGGTGCTGGGTGCCGCGGAGGGACATCCTAGACCCATCTCTCCTGTCGGAGTTCCACCGGGACCATCCCGCGCGCCCTGCTCCGCGTCCTCCTGGTCGTCCCCGAGGCCGGGGTCGGCGCATGGCTGGAGCCGCGCGTCAAGGGGGGGGGTACTGTCACAGTTTCGGCCGAGACTGCTCCTCCTCCTGGTTCGGGCAGGCTTCGGCGGTCGTCGTCCCCGGAGTACTAGCTGCCACCGATCTATGTTTCATGTTCGTTTGGTTTTGTCTGGATGTTGTACACCTGTGTCTTGTTAGTCCTCGTTAGTGTCCTATTTAGTTCTCATTGTGTGTGCTTGTCGTTGTGTGTGATTGAGCATCTGTTTCGTGTTTGGAGCTACATTTTCCCTCCAGTGTTTGGAGAGGGTTGTTTGCACATGTTTGTGCGTCATTTGTTTTTGTCGCCTGTGTGCGTCTTGTATTTTGCCTTCGGGCTTATGGTGCTTCTATTGTATATATAATATATATATTGCACTAAGCCTTTGGACTGAGCCTCTGCGTCCTGCACTTGATTCCTACACCACACCCACCTTCAGCACGCCTTGACAGTTAGGGTTAGGCATTAGGGTTAGCAGTGTGGTTAAGGTTAGGGTTATTTAATGTTAGGGTTAGGCATTAGGGTTAGCAGTGTGGTTAAGGTTAGGGTTATTTAATGTTAGGGTTAGGCATTAGGGTTAGCAGTGTGGTTAAGGTTAGGGTTATTTCATGTTAGGGTTAGGCATTAGGGTTAGCAGTGTAAAGTAACTGAAAGTAATCAGATTACGTTACTGACTGTCAGTAACCCAAAAGTTAGTTACTGATGAGAATTCTGGACTGTAGATTTAGAAAGTAACTTACCCAGGCCTCCCAAGTCGTGTAGCGGTCTAAGGCACTGTGTCGCAGTGCTTGAGGCGTCACTACAGACCCGGGTACGATCCCAGGCGGTGTCACAGCCTGCCGTGACTGTGAGACCCATGAGGCGGCGCAAAAAAAAGGATCAGGATCTCGTCACGGTATCTTTGGCATTTAAATTGCCATCAGTAAAATGCATTTGTGTCCGTAGCTTATGCCTGCCCATATCTTAACCCCACCATGGGGCATTCTGTTGACATCAGCAAACCGCTCACCCACACGACGCCATACACGTGCTCTGCAGTTGTGAGGCCGGTTGGACGTACGGCCAAATTCTCTAAAACAACGTTGGAGGCGGCTTATGGTAGAGAAATTAACATTCAATTCTCTGGCAACAACTCTGGTGGACATTCCTGCAGTCAGCACGCCAATTACATGCTTCTTCAAAACTCTAGTCATCTGTGGCATTGCATTGTGTGATAAAACTGCATATTTTAAAGTGGCATTTTATTGTGCCTAGCACAAGGTGCACCTGTGTAATGATCATGCTGTTTAATCAGCTTCTTGATATGCCACAGCTGTGAAGTGGATGGATTATTATGGCAAAGGAGGAGAAATGCTCACTAACAGGGATGTGAACAACATTTGAGAGAAATAAGCTTTTTGTGAGTATGGAACATTTCTGGGATCTTTTATTTCAGCTCATGAAACATGGGACCAACACTTTACGTTGTTGCGTTTATATTTTTGTTCAGTATAGTTTATTTATATAGCACATTTCAGACATGAAATGCAATGCAATTCACAGGAAAAAATGAATAAAAGCTATGAAAATAAAAACGGAAATATTTACTAGACAACAAACAGTGGATAAAAAATTAAAGAATATCAATAAAAGCTGAAAGACTAAAGAGCATCTAAGGAAATAACATTGATTAAAACAGTAAGAATATGATGTAATATCCAGCCCAAAATATAAGCTGGTTTTACTACACTGTTTATAAACAATATAATTGTGCAAAAAAAAATAATCAGTTAGTCACATAAATTATTATGATTACTAAATGTTACATGAAATGGAAATATTATGAAATATCAAAACCGAATGTACACCCCTTTGTTCATATGTATTGGCAATAATTCATTTCCAATAGGGAGGCATGGAATAATAAAAAATGTATATTTTGTCAGGCTGGATGTTTGAAATATGAGTAGGTGATTTGAGTCATGCTTCTTCAGTAGTGGAATAAAGACAATTAGCTCTTGAATATTGTAAAGAAATACTGGAGTGATGTAAGATTGTTAATAAAACAGTTCATAGACGCATGTGTTATCCTGCGTCAATGTTTATAGGCTGCAAGTAAGTTGAAATGAAGTTGTTTTCAAGTCGTTGAAACAACGACCTAAAAAATACATATTTTTAACTTTAACTTTCAACCAAAACCAAACGTAGATTGGACCTCGAGCATAGTCTTCTTTTCAACATCTTTTCAACTATATTTTGCAAGGTGGGATACTGCCCAATGTCAAAACACAGTTTCAACATGTCCAAATCAATAACCAATATGTAGAAACAGTTTGTAATAAATGGAAAACCTAAACATAAAATGTACTATCTACACAAACATGTTCCACAATAATAATCATATTGCTTGATTTTTTTTTACGAGCACCTTATTAACTGCACAAGCACCAAAAACACTGTTGTTTTGACAAGTGGCAATAAATCACTAATATCGATTAGGGGGGAAATCAGGTTGTACGTGCTGTTGAAACTAACACAACTAACACAACAAAAAAATACCCATGGAAACGGGCGATATATTTTACTGCAGAAGACAGTCAGCTACATTTTGGAGTGATGCATTTAAATTTAGCGGTCCCCAAAACGAAGAGAAACGCAACACTTATTTGTCATCACTCATATCGATATCACGTTGAAATCAATTGCAGGAGAGGGGGGAGATGAGGTTGCACGTCCTGTTAAAACTAACAGCTCAAAAACCACACGGAATCTGGGAATAATGTGTACATCACTGGTCAGAGGACAATTTGTAGAAAACAGCTAGCTACATTTAGAAGTGTTGCATTTTGATTCAAGTGGGTCGCCAACGTGGTAAATGTAACACAACTCATTTCAGAGCCTGGATTTTTCAAACAACTCCTTCATGTATGTACTTTCTGATGTTTAATCAGAGTTCTTTTACCAGCGTATCTCTTGCCACATTGATCACAGCTATAAGGTTTCTCTCTAGTGTGTGTTCTCAAATGTACCTTCAGATTGTTTGAATCACTAAAACTCTTCCCACATTGATCACAGCTATAAGGTTTCTCTCCTGTGTGCATTCTCAAATGTACCTTCAGGTTGCTTGATCGACTAAAACTCTTCCCACATTGATCACAGCTATAAGGTTTCTCTCCAGTGTGCATTCTCAAATGTACCATCAGGATGCTTGGTCGACTAAAACTCTTCCCACATTGATCACAGCTATAAGGTTTCTCTCTAGTGTGTGTTCTCAAATGTACCATCAGGATGCTTGGTCGACTAAAACTCTTCCCACATTGATCACAGCTATAAGGTTTCTCTCTAGTGTGTGTTCTCAAATGTACCATCAGGATGCTTGGTCGACTAAAACTCTTCCCACATTGATCACAGCTATAAGGTTTCTCTCTAGTGTGTGTTCTCAAATGTGCCATCAGGCAGTTTGATTGAGTAAAACTCTTCCCGCATTGATCACAGCTATATGGTTTCTCTCCTGTGTGTGTTCTCAAATGTATCATCAGGTTGCTTGATTGACTAAAACTCTTCCCGCATTGATCACAGCTATAAGGTTTCTCTCCAGTGTGCGTTCTCAAATGTACCTTCAGGTTGCTTGATTCACTAAAACTCTTCCCACATTGATCACAGCTATATAATTTCTCTCCTGTGTGTGTTCTCAAATGTCCCTTCAGGCAGCTTGAGCGAGTAAAACTCTTCCCACATTGATTACAGCTATAGGTTTTCTCTCCTGTATGGATTCTCATATGTCTTTTAAGGTCTGTAGAATAGTTGAATATCTTCCCACAGTCAGAGCAGCAGTGAGATTTCTTCCCTGTGGGTTTCCGCTGGTGTTTCTTGAGGTGTTCTGATCTGGAGGGACTCGTCTCTGCCTCCTCAGCTTCATGATGTTGAGGCTCCCCAGAGGATCCACGATAGTCACGTCTCTCTTCTATGTGAATGACAAAGTCAGACAGATGGTTAAAGGGCCACAACAGCAGAAATACTGTTTATTTGAGGTAAAAGGTGATGCCCAGAGCGTACCCATGAAGCTGTACAACAATTGACATCTGTTAAATTATTTGACAATTGTCTTAAGACAGTCAAGTGAGCAATAATAGTAATATCTTGTCTTGTTTTCACATTAGTAGTAACATCGATGATTGTAGGCTAGAAATATTAATACGCACAAAACATATGAACAAAATCATCCACTGTGAAAGTTGATACTTGCAGGCCCTTCATATGTAGGCTATGAGCAGCACTTCGTTAAATTGATCAAATCAGTTATTGTTTTCTTGATCAAACCATGAGCAACACCTGTCAAACTAATTTCTCTCAAAACACAGGTATGTCGATTCACACGGGACTAGTAATACCAGAGGACCTTGGAGTTCGCCAAAAAACAGTAGGTTATTCTTGCTTGAATTGTTACTCTCCTGCCATGTAAAAATGACTGCCATGGCAGATTCAGACGGGACTAAAATTGCAGATGTGGTGTTTTTGTGCTTGTGCATATAATTACATTCAGAACCGCGGACAGCGACAGTATCCAAAGCGGGAGAAAGTACATTTGTTATAAAATAATATTAGATTTATTAGTGTTGCATCATTATTTGTACATAATATAACCATATACAATTTATGTATCACATGTCTTAGAGCGATGGACTGTGCCATCTCCGTGGCCTCCACAAAGTATTGTGCACCAGCTGTTCCGGACGACTGTATGATCACTATCTCCTTAGCCGATGTGAGTATGACCTTTAACCCCTGTAAATCTAAGCCGTTGGGGGAGGGGGTGTAAACTGACATATGGAATTGTTTTAAGATGGTCGTACTATGGATTACTTAAATTACTTAGATTGAAGCAAATTTGCGTCAATTGACTCCAAGGGGTTAAACAGGTTAATCTTCACAGACAGATTACCAGGACGAGTACTCAAGAGCATGCACTGACCAGCTGGCAAGAGTCTTCACTGACATTTTAAAACGTCTCCCTGACCGCGTCTGTAATACCTACATGTTTCAAGCAGAGGCATTAATATGGAGTTGGTCCCCCCTTTGCTGCTATAACAGCCTCCACTCTTCTAGGAAGGCTTTCCACTAGATGTTGGAACATTGCTGCGGGGACTTGCTTCCATTCAGCCACAAGAGCTTTAGTGAGGTCGGGCACTGACGTTGGGCGATTAGGCCTGGCTCGCAGTCGGCCTTCCAATTCATCCCAAAGGTGTTCGATGGGGTTGAGGTCAGGGCTCTGCGCAGGCAAGTCAAGTTCTTCCACACCGATCTCGACAAACCATTTCTGTTTGGACTTTACTTTACGCACAGGGGCATTGTCATGCTGAAACAGGAAAGGGCCTTCCCCAAACTGTTGCCACAAAGTTGGAAGCACAGAATCATCTAGAATGTCACTGTATGCTGTAGCGTTAAGATTTCCCTTCACTGGAACTAAGGGGTCCGAACCATGAATAACAGCCCCAGGCCATTATTCCTCCTCCACCAAACATTACAGTTGGCACTATGCATTGGGGCAAGTAGTGTTCTCCGGGCGTCCGCTAAACCCAGATTCGTCCGTCGGAATGATCACTCCAGAGAACGCCTTTCTACTGCTCCAGAGTCCAATGGCAGCGAGCTTTACACCACTCCAGCCGACACTTGGCATTGCGCATGGTGATCTGGGGCTTGTGTGCGGCTGCTCGGCCATGGAAGCCCATTTCATGAAGCTCCCGACTAACAGTTATTCTGCTGACGTTGCTTCCAGAGGCAGTTTGGAACGCGCTTCAGCACTCGGCGGGCCCGTTCTGTGAGCTTGTGTGGCCTACCACTTCGCGGTTCAGCCGTTGTTGCTCCTAGACGTTTCCACTTCCCAATAACAGCACTTACAGTTGACCGGGGCAGCTCTGGCAGGGCAGAAATTTGACGAACTGACTTGTTGGAAAGGTGGCATCCTATGACGGTGCTACGTTTTAAGTCACTGAGCGCTTCAGTACGGGCCATTCTACTGCCATTGTTTGTCTATGGAAATTGCATGGCTGTGTGCTCGATTTTATACACCTGTCAGCAACGGTTGTGGCTGAAACAGCTGAATCGACTAATTTGAAGGGGTGTCCACATACATTTGTATATATAGTGTATTTGCAAATGCTCGACTAAAAAAATCTCAGTCTAAAAAAATCTCTGTAGACAAAACAGCCTATCGACCAAACAATCGACCAGTCGACTAGGGTCAGCCCTAAAAAAAATTAAAATACATTTGCAGAATATTATCCAATGACTTATCAACAGCTCCAACAATTTGACCCCCACAGGAAAGCCTCACTGGCAGATATAGTATCGTATCTGAAGATTATGCCTTTGTTAAATGTTTTTCATGACAAAATGGAATGTTGGTTGTTCAGGCCAGAGGGGGGATGTTTTATGATGTTATTTGAAATGTGCCGCTTGGAGGGTGACGCCCGAGGGGAGACTGGTGATTGGCCAGAAGAGGGGGTAACCCTTATTTTGGTATTGTCTATATAAGAGGGGTTTTAGACAATAAACCCCAGAGCGGTTATTATAATTCGAGGCAACTGCTCTCCAGGCAACGCGTGTCTGTAATTTATGCTGTAACCTCGTGGTATGAATAAAAACTTCTGACACGATGCAGCATAGATGGACTCTTTTGTTGACAGCAATGATGACCACCATTCATCATATACGACATAATGGCGCCCAACGTGGGGCGAGGTTTGCGTCTCTTCCTTGTTTCAGTCAACCGCCGGTCTAACTCTCTCTGAGGCATGGAAAAAAGGGTGAGTGTGTTCTTACCGCTTTGGAGTTTGTTAGATTGGATATGACTTGTGTACACGGGAGAGATGTTCCATTATGACCTGGCCTCAGGTGGTGTTATTGCTAGTCGACTGGAGTCTGCTAAAATGTGATTTCATTGGTAACTATAGACAATGATAATTTAGAGTGATATGTTTATATTTCATTGGTAACTATGGGCAATGACAAATTTAGGAAAACGGTAGGAGACATTTATATTTCATTGGTAACTATGGTCAATGGTTGGTAAATTCAGATATGCGCATTCTTTAGAGCATTGCAGGTTTAGATAAGCCCTCGTGACGAACGGGGCGACCACCAGGGTGGGCCAAAATCCTGGACATGCATTATGAGTGTTCAGGTTCAGTCTGGGACTGGGGGTTGGTTGAAAATTTCTTGGGGATGGCTTACTCAACTTCTGTTCGACGGGATAGTTGCATTGGGGGGGATCGCTCACTGAAATAGCCATACCCACGGCAGAATAAATTTAGGGCAAACGAAACAGTAATCAATTAAAGACGCAATGCTGGGTTTGTTACATGTTGTAGGCCGCAGTTAGTATCTGAAGATATAATTAGTATCTGAAGCGAGGTCAATCAACGTTCCGACTAGCTGGCCAGAATTTGTCGTCACATCCAACAGCATCATAATGACAGGGCACTCTTTTGGCTCACAACCAGTGCTAGCACACACTTTTGTTGTGATCTTATTTGAAAAGGCTTCTTTGAACTCTGCTCGCAGCTCTGGAGAAAGTTTGGCAAAGAGCTCCTCCTGTTTGTTGGTTAGTCCAAGCCCCCTTTTCCCCAATTTTGCCTCGCTCTGCTCTCCGCTCTTTTCCTCTTTCTTCTTGATCTGTGGCTTTGGACAGAGCAAGTAATTGTGGTCTGAAGAGCCCTCTTTCTGACAGTCATCCTTTGAGCATAGATACTTTTGTGTGCAGCCGCCATCGTCACCATGAAGGCGCAAGCACTTAAAGCATGCTCCTGCTCTCCTAAGCTGAGCCTTCTTGCCTGTCAGATTGAGCTTCTTGAAGACCTTGCAGGCGAACAGCCTACCTCCGTGCTCGTTGTCTCCACATGTGATGCATGAGCTTGGTTGAGAGCCCTTTAGGGTGTTTCCTGATGTGGCTCTGGTGAATGCCCTCCTTTCCTTTTTCTTTTCGCTTGACCTCTCAGTATTGTCCACCGGGCTAGGCTGTAGCTGGTCTAGCTCCTCGAGAATGTCCTCCTGCTTTTTCAAGTATTGCAGTAGACAGTCAAAGTGGTTGCGTGGTGAAAACCCGCTTCCAGGGTCATTTTTGTGTGTTATCCACTTTTCTTTCAGGGAGTCAGGAAGCTTACTTTCAATCGACTGCACAACCACTCGGTTCTTTACAGCATATTCCTCCCCTAAGACTTGTAGGTCACGAAGAGCTCTCTCCACGGCTTGAATCAGTTCGATTGTCTTCCTCGGATGGTTTCCTTTAATGGGGAAAAGTCCTTGCACTTCTTGTGCAATCAGCAGCACTATTTTCGGCTTATTTCCGTACTTGTTGTCCAGGAGCCTGAACACGTCATTGGCGGATCCACAGCTGGACAATACGAGGTCCCTCTTGACTTTGTCATCTAGGCTTCCCAGGAGATGGAATTTCCTCACATTTTCCAATCCATGAGGGTTTCCCAGACGTTGCAAGTCCTCCCATTCAGCTTTCCAGCGGTAATAATCCCTCATATTACCAGCAAACATGGGCAAGCGTGCACGTTCTAGGCTGATCTGGGGCCTGTAGTTGTAAGCCCCAACTGGCTCCTCCTGCTCCACAATTGCTTCTCTTCCCAGTTTCTCTTCGTTGTCAGATTGAGAACTGCCTTTCCATGCCCACTCATCCCACAGTTTTCCACGCCTTTTCTTCAACTTCCGGATCTGGTCCTTTGACTCTGTTGCCTTGGACCGAGGGATCAAATCCTTCCACTCATCCAATCCTTGTTCGAAGTTGTAGACCTCCCGTTCCAGGTTCCTATGAATCAATTCACATTCCCTTCTGGTCATATGGTGGTGATCGGTTGCCTCGGCCTGGTCCATGGCTGATCCAGCCTCTTCACTGAGGGTGGTAATTTCCGCCTCAGCGAACCTTGTCCAGAAGTTGATCAGGATGATTTGTTCAGTTTCATCAAACTTACAGTCACATTCTGCTGTTTTTCCGTCAATGTTTTCCGCCTTCTTTTTGACTTCATCGTCGTCCACTTCTCTCAGGGCCATGGCATACTCAAATCCTGCATCTCTGACTCTGGAGTGATCCACTTTAAAGTTCCTCCACTCACTTCTCATTTCACTTTCCCCCAGTGCACTAGCTCTGGAGACAAGGTAATTGGCTCTTCTAGTGAACACAGTCTGGGCTGCTGACCGCTTCTGTTTTAGCCTCTCCAGCTCCTCCTCTGATGCTGCCATCTTGCCAACTTTTCTAGCGTTTAACTCAAATTCACGTGTTTTCCGCCAACTGGGTTTTAAGTAGTCCTTTAACTGTAGACTCTATCCTCTTCTTGGCTTTCACTCATTAATGATTTGCCTAGTAAGTCAGCAGATGAGCAGACAGCTTTATAGGTGGACTGTTAGCTTATCAGAAGTTAGTCTCATGACGAATGTTCTAGTCCTTGCATTATCCATGTAAAAGGAGAACCGTGGTTTATGACTTTTCGGACTTTTCGTTATTTAGCCCTCCGAAAAGGCTCACCAGGAAGCACACAATGTCATGACTCGCGTTTTGTCCTTAAATTTTATTTTAAATCCTATGACCACAGGTCATAAACCTGAATTACAACAAACAAATAATGACAATATATTATTCAAATATATAATGTAAATATTATTCAAATAATATAATATAATAATAATGCAAATAAATCAAAATAAGCCTACAACACCATCAAAATGTGGCTAATCAGGCTTAAAACAGTACTGACTACATCACCCAGAATGCCTAGCGCCAGAGGAGCATGCGCACAGTGACTCCGCCGTTGCCACGGATGCTGCCACAGGACACAGAACCCATGCCACCACATGCCTTGTCCAAAGGACCCACCCATGCACAAACGCAACACAACGCGGCGCTCCACCATGGATCACCGAACCAAACCTCCGCTATCACCACCGCCACCAGTAACCAGCAGAGTGCGCTGAACAATCAGCACAACGCAATGGCTGATAATGATAGCCTAATGCTATACAGCATCTGGGTCGCTGAGCTACCGCACCCAGCGAGCCACAAGTTACTCTCGGCCAACTAACACCGACACAGTGAGGTAAACGTTTAGTGCTCAAACATATAAGTGACTTAAACATTAATACTAGACTGTGAGTAGTTCGCAGTTACATACCAACGGGCTGTGTGCTCCTGATGATTGTCTGTCGTGAAATGATTACCAGGTGCCATAATTTAAGTCTCTAGTGAAGCTGCGCATGCGCACATAACGTAACATATCCGAGCATCTAAGAAACTTAAAGAAATCACTCATTCCCCATTTAATTGAACACATCAGATCCATTTGCTTCTCTTTTATCTATTTATATTTATATATTATTATTTTCTCTTTTTTCTTTTTTCTGAGTGAGCTAGAAGTCTCAACAAAAACTAAAAGGCATAGAAACCGTAAATGACTTGGTAACAGGAAATACATTTATTTCAGTGAGATATAAAGTAACTTTAGGCTACAGTAGATACACCAGAAGTACACTACATGACCAGAAGTATGTGGACACCTGCTCGTAGTAGTAGTAGTAGTAGTAGTAGTAGTAGCTACACTACATGGCCAACAGTACAGTGGGGAAAAAAAGTATTTAGTCAGCCACCAATTGTGCAAGTTCTCCCATTTAAAAAGATGAGAGAGGCCTGTAATTTTCATCATAGGTACACGTCAACTATGACAGACAAAATGAGGAAAAAAAATCCAGAAAATCACATTGTAGGATTTTTAATGAATTTATTTGCAAATTATGGTGGAAAGTAAGTATTTGGTCACATACAAACAAGCAAGATTTCTGGCTCTCACAGACCTGTAACTTCTTCTTTAAGAGGCTCCTCTGTCCTCCACTCGTTACCTGTATTATTGGCACCCGTTTGAACTTGTTATCAGTATAAAAGACACCTGTCCACAACCTCAAACAGTCACACTCCAAACTCCACTATGGCCAAGACCAAAGAGCTGTCAAAGGACACCAGAAACAAAATTGTAGACCTGCACCAGGCTGGGAAGACTGAATCTGCAATAGGTAAGCAGCTTGGTTTGAAGAAATCAACTGTGGGAGCAATTATTAGGAAATGGAAGACATACAAGACCACTGATAATCTCCCTCGATCTGGGGCTCCACGCAAGATCTCACCCCGTGGGGTCAAAATGATCACAAGAACGGTGAGCAAAAATCCCAGAACCACACAGGGGGACGAAGTGAATGACCTGCAGAGAGCTGGGACCAAAGTAACAAAGCCTCCATCAGTAACACACTACGCCGCTAGGGACTCAAATCCTGCAGTGCCAGACGTGTCCCCCTGCTTAAGCCAGTACATGTCCAGGCCCGTCTGAAGTTTGCTAGAGTGCATTTGGATGATCCAGAAGAGGATTGGGACAATGTCATATGGTGAGATGAAACCAAAATAGAACTTTTTGGTAAAAACTCAACTCGTCGTGTTTGGAGGACAAAGAATGCTGAGTTGCATCCAAAGAACACCATACCTACTGTGAAGCATGGGGGTGGGAACATCATGCTTTGGGGCTGTTTTTCTGCAAAGGGACCAGGACGACTGATCCGTGTAAAAGAAAGAATGAATGGGACCATGTATCGTGAGATTTTGAGTGAAAACCTCCTTCCATCAGCAAGGGCATTGAAGATGAAACGTGGCTGGGTCTTTCAGCATGACAATGATCCCAAACACACCGCCCGGGCAACGAAGGAGTAGCTTCGTAAGAAGCATTTCAAGGTCCTGGAGTGGCCTAGCCAGTCTCCAGATCTCAACCCGATAGAACATCTTTGAAGGGAGTTGAAAGTCTGTGTTGCCCAGTGACAGCCCCAAAACATCACTGCTCTAGAGGAGATCTGCATGGAGGAATGGGCCAAAATACCAGCAACAGTGTGTGAAAACCTTGTGAAGACTTACAGAAAACGTTTGACCTGTGTCATTGCCAACAAAGGGTATATAACAAAGTATTGAGCAACTTTTGTTATTGACCAAATACTTATTTTCTACCATACTTGCAAATAAATTCATGAAAAATCCTACAATGTGATTTTTTCTCATTTTGTCTGTCATAGTTGACGTGTACCTATGATGAAAATTACAGGCCTCTCTCATCTTTTTAAGTGGAGAACTTGCACAATTGGTGGCTGACTAAATACTTTTTTCCCCCACTGTATGTGGACACCTGCTTGTAGTAGTAGTAGTAGTAGTAGTAGCTACACTACATGACCAACAGTATGTGGACACCTGCTAGTAGTAGTAGTAGTAGCTACACTACATGACCAACAGTATGTGGACAACTGCTAGTAGTAGTAGTAGTAGTAGTAGTAGTAGTAGTAGTAGTAGTAGTAGTAGCTACACTACATGACCAACAGTATGTGGACACCTGCTAGTAGTAGTAGTAGTAGCTACACTACATGACCAACAGTATGTGGACACCTGCTAGTAGTAGTAGTAGTAGCTACACTATATGACCAACAGTATGTGGACACCTGCTAGTAGTAGTAGTAGTAGCTACACTATATGACCAACAGTATGTGGACACCTGCTAGTAGTAGTAGTAGTAGTAGTAGTAGTAGCTACACTACATGACCAACAGTATGTGGACACCTGCTAGTAGTAGTAGTAGTAGCTACACTACATGACCAACAGGATGTGGACACCTGCTAGTAGTAGTAGTAGTAGTAGTAGTAGTAGTAGCTACACTACATGACCAACAGTATGTGGACACCTGCTAGTAGTAGTAGTAGTAGCTACACTACATGACCAACAGTATTGTGACGGCCCTGAATATTTCTGAACCGTCTCAAGGCTTCTCCTTCTAATAGGGCGCTTCCCCTTTAATTCCCCATTAAATAGCCAGCATCAGCTGCGCAAAAGAGAAGTTGTGATTGAGACCTGAAGGAGGATGTGTACTACCTTCAGTTCATGAAGCTTCGCCATGACGTTTGTTTGGTTGCCTTACAGTGTGTTTTGTGGCCTTAAAGCGAGTTTACCCAGGATTGGATCCACTCTGTGCGCTGTGGACTACAACTCTCCGTTGGTTTTCGTGGCCTTTCCTCCGCTGGAGGGCTGTTGGCGGATTGTCTGACTGACCGACTGACTACAACTTTTTGTATACGGTATTTCCTTTGTTTGGGGGTGATGTATACTGTGATTTATGTAGTTGTGAGGACGTATTATTCTTTGGGTAGTCTTTGATACGCTTTATAGTTGTGTTACAAAATAAGTGTTATTTTGAGGGTATGAATATACTGGGTTTATGCTACGGACAAGCGTTGCGGGACTAAGGGCACTTGAGCCACGGAACTTATTTACCGGGCTGGACTCTTTTTATGCCCGAGGTACAGGACATTTCTAAATGAACATAAGTGCATTGATTTGTTATATTGTTGTGTGTGGGTGGGTGTGATCATTTATGTTGTGAATACAACCAAGCAAAAGAATACACTTGTTTGAAGTTCTTTCCAAGGTTTTTAGGGGTTTATGAAAAGTATATTTCCATCTTGACTTTTACATAAGTCCTTTGTATTGGTGTGACTTGACGGACCAGATGGGACTCATTCCCTCCCGAACTAAAAGGAGAAACCTATGCTTTCTCTGGTAGGCACAACCTACCTGGCACCCCTATAAATGCCTCAAGTCAAAACCGTTACAGTATGTGGACACCTGCTAGTAGCAGTAGTAGTAGCTACACTACATGACCAACAGGATGTGGACACCTGCTAGTAGCAGTAGTAGTAGTAGTAGTAGTAGCTACACTACATGACCAACAGTATGTGGACACCTGCTAGTAGTAGTAGTAGTAGCTACACTACATGACCAACAGGATGTGGACACCTGCTAGTAGTAGTAGTAGTAGTAGTAGTAGTAGTAGTAGTAGTAGCTACACTACATGACCAACAGTATGTGGACACCTGCTAGTAGTAGTAGTAGTAGCTACACTACATGACCAACAGTATGTGGACACCTGCTAGTAGTAGTAGTAGTAGTAGTAGTAGTAGTAGTAGTAGTAGTAGTAGTAGTAGTAGTAGTAGTAGTAGTAGTAGCTACACTACATGACCAACAGGATGTGGACACCTGCTAGTAGTAGTAGTAGTAGTAGTAGTAGTAGTAGTAGTAGTAGTAGTAGTAGCTACACTACATGACCAACAGTATGTGGACACCTGCTAGTAGTAGTAGTAGCTACACTACATGACCAACAGTATGTGGACACCTGCTAGTAGTAGTAGTAGTAGTAGTAGCTACACTACATGACCAACAGTATGTGGACACCTGCTAGTAGTAGTAGTAGTAGCTACACTACATGACCAACAGTATGTGGACACCTGCTAGTAGTAGCTACACTACATGACCAACAGGATGTGGACACCTGCTAGTAGTAGTAGTAGTAGCTACACTACATGACCAACAGTATGTGGACACCTGCTAGTAGTAGTAGTAGTAGCTACACTACATGACCAACAGGATGTGGACACCTGCTAGTAGTAGTAGTAGTAGCTACACTATATGACCAACAGTATGTGGACACCTGCTAGTAGTAGCTACACTACATGACCAACAGGATGTGGACACCTGCTAGTAGTAGTAGTAGTAGTAGTAGTAGTAGTAGCTACACTACATGACCAACAGTATGTGGACACCTGCTAGTAGTAGTAGTAGTAGTAGTAGTAGTAGTAGTAGTAGTAGTAGTAGTAGCTACACTACATGACCAACAGTATGTGGACACCTGCTAGTAGTAGTAGTAGTAGCTACACTACATGACCAACAGTATGTGGACACCTGCTAGTAGTAGTAGTAGTAGTAGTAGTAGTAGTAGTAGTAGTAGTAGTAGTAGTAGTAGTAGTAGTAGTAGTAGTAGTAGTAGTAGTAGCTACACTACATGACCAACAGTATGTGGACACCTGCTAGTAGTAGTAGTAGTAGTAGTAGTAGTAGTAGTAGTAGTAGTAGCTACACTACATGACCAACAGTATGTGGACACCTGCTAGTAGTAGTAGTAGTAGCTACACTACATGACCAACAGTATGTGGACACCTGCTAGTAGTAGTAGTATTAGTATTAGTAGTAGTAGTAGTAGTAGTAGTAGTAGTAGTAGTAGCTACACTACATGACCAACAGTATGTGGACACCTGCTAGTAGTAGTAGTAGTAGTAGCTACACTACATGACCAACAGTATGTGGACACCTGCTAGTAGTAGTAGTAGTAGCTACACTACATGACCAACAGTATGTGGACACCTGCTAGTAGTAGTAGTAGTAGGACCAGAAGTATGTGGACACCTGCTCGTCCAAAACATCTCACTCCAAAATCATGGGCATTAATATGGAGTTGATCCCCCCTTTGCTGCTATAACAGCCTCCATTCTTCTGGGAAGGCTTTCCACTAGATGTTGGAACATTGCTGCGGGGGACTTGCTTCCTTTCAGCCACAAGAGCATTAGTGAGGTCGGGGCACTGATGTTGGGCGATTAGGCCTGGCTCGCAGTCAGCGTTCCAATTCATCCCAAAGGTGTTCGATGGGGTTGAGGTCAGGGC
The DNA here is from genome assembly GCF_964263955.1 of Coregonus lavaretus. Classification (NCBI taxonomy): domain Eukaryota; kingdom Metazoa; phylum Chordata; class Actinopteri; order Salmoniformes; family Salmonidae; genus Coregonus; species Coregonus lavaretus. The sequence goes on along the minus strand of NW_028158792.1, from coordinate 163,862 downwards.
TCTGTGCAGGCCAGTCAAGTTCTTCCACACCGATCTCGTCAAACCATTTCTGTATGGACCTAGATTTGTGCACGGGGGCATTGTCATGCTGAAAACAGGAAAAGGCCTTCCCAAAATTGTTGCCACAAAGTTGGAAGCACAAAATGTCTAGAATGTCACTGTATGCTGTAGCGTTTACACCACTCCAGCCGACGCTTGGCATTGCACATGGTGACCTTAGGCTTGTGTGTGCGGCTGATCGGCCGTGGAAACCCCACTTCATGAAGATCCCGACGAACAGCTCGTGCTGACGTTGCTTCAAGAGGCAGTTTTGAACCCGGTAGTGAGTGTTGCAACCGAGGACCGAGGATTTCCACTCGCTACGCGCTTCAGCGGGTCCCGTTCTGTGAGCTTGTGTGGCCTACTACTTCGCGGCTGAGCCGTTGTTGCTTCTAGATGTTTCCACTTCACAATAACAGCACTTACAGTTGACCGGGGTCAGCTCTAGCAGGGGCAGAACTTTGACGTACTGACCTGTTGGAAAGGTGGCATCCTATGACGGTGCCACGTTGAAAGACACTGAGCTCTTCAGTACGGGCCATTCTCTACTGTCAATGTTTTGTCTATGGAGATTGCATGGCGGTGTGCTCGATTTTATACACCTGTCAGCAACAGGTGTGGCTGAAATAGCCGAATCCACTAATTTCAAGGGGTGTCCACATACTTTTGTATATATAGTGTATGTCATGACTGTAAACACATTTTGCTTTAACTATTTAACATTTGCTTAAAACAGCACCCTGATAGGATACTGCAGCCTCACTCTACCCATGACAAAGTCATTTTTTAATCACGCGAAATATGAAAATAAATGATTTGGTATCATTTTTATTATGGAAGATTGAATAAATTATGTTTCAAACGGTTTGTTTGGAATGATTTGTAGCTATCGTCTCGACTTTTTCTGTGAATTAGAGTCCATCCAACTCAATTTCCCTACCGGAAAAACGCAATTTCTGTAAAGTGTATTCGCGCACGCAAATTCAGGAAGAAACTGAAGAGCAGATGGCTTGACCGCGTTTTGCGACTGTCGCATCACTTGACCGCAGTCAATATTGGACTAGGAATCCCCCTCCAGAGTAGTACAATGGGATTGCAGTATTGATGAGGGCAAGTCTACGAGACATTTAAGTTGTGCAAATAACGTTTTGTTGTTGGCCAGCTTGTTGATGGTATTCACATCTTACAGAGTAGCTTTATCAATTCCTACATTTAAAAAACGACATATTTAAGCTCAGAACATCATTTAAAAAAAAATACGCATCCGTTCAACAACTGCTCCTTCCAAGACAGTAACGTTACTTACTGTTGTTAATCAGATCTTCCGTCTCCTCCTCCTCCTCTTCTTCTTCTTCCCCCTCCTCCTCCTCCTCTTCTTCCCCCTCCTCCTCCTCCTCCTCCTCCTCCTCCTCTTCTTCCCCCTCCTCCTCCTCCTTCAACGTGACAGTTACTTCTCCCTCCTTCACTCCAAAAAAAGCCTCGTCTTTATTCTCCTCTTCTTTCACTGTAACATCCTCCTCCTCTTTCACTCTGAACGCGTCTTCCTCTTCTTTCACTGTAACATCCTCCTCCTCTTTCACTCTGAACGCGTCTTCCTCTTCTTTCACTGTAACATCCTCCTCCTCTTTCACTCTGAACGCGTCTTCCTCTTCTTTCACTGTAACGTCTTTCTCTTCTTCTTTCACGGTAACAGCTTCACCCTCTACTTGTTTTTGTATTGTAACATCCTCCTCTTCCTCCTCCTCTTTCACTAGAGCTTCTTTCTCCGTCCAGCAGACCTCCTCTTCTTTAGCAGGAGGAGAGTAGCTTAGTGAGCTCATGGTCGGCGATGTTAGCTAGCTAGCAAGTTAGCGACTAGACTAGTGATAGGCTAATTTATGAAGCCAGCTACCGTTACCTGACTAAAAGTAAATATGACATTAAATGCGGAAACTAGTTATAAGACATTAGTATGTTTAAAATTCAGAGGCAAATATACACTGAAACAGTCTGATCAGCTTGAAAGTTTCGACCATGTTGGCTAGCAAACTACCGAGGTGGCTGACTCGTCGTTGTTGAAGAAACGTTCCGTCCACTAGATTATACGTCACACTAGAAGCATCGCCTGAAAGACACACATCGCCATCTGCTGACTGGAGTGGGTAACGCAGTTGAGAGAAACGTTTATTTTATTTCCAGACAAAAAGTGATTATTTTTTCATTTCTTTCATTAAATAATAATAGTATTTTCAAACTAGTGCAGATTCGTAATAAGTATGAATTTAAAACCTACTTCTTTCCACATCTTACCAACCCAACAGATGTCTCTACTACAGTCAATACTAACCAATGTGGTGGGTCTTTCCACATCCTACCAACCCAACAGATGGATGGGCACCACAAACTCTGGATCCAGGGCGGTGACCCCAGGGATGAAGTCACCACAAACTCTGGATCCAGGAAGGTGACCCCAGGGATGAAGGCACCACAAACTCTGGATCCAGGGCGGTGACCCCAGGGATGAAGTCACCACAAACTCTGGATCCAGGGCGGTGAGGCTGTTTGAAGCCTGTGTCATGTCCGGGCTTCCCATCGCAAAGGAGCCCCCCCCCCCTCCCCCAATAGGGGGTGTGTCCACTGAGCCATGGAGATCATTTCAATAGGGGGTGTGTCCACTGAGCCATGGAGCTAATTAAAATAGGGGGTGTGTCCACTGAGGGGGTGCAAACATACTTTTTCCCACCACTTATTTTAGAGCTGGTCTGTTATTTCAAATCAAATCAAATCAAATGGTATTGGTCACATACACGTGTTCAACAGATCAAATCAAATTTTATTGGCCACATGCGCCGAATACAACAGGTGCAGTCATTACAGTGAAACGCTTACTTACAGTCCTTAACCAACAACGCATTTATTTCTTAATAAAAAAGTAAAATAAAACAACAACAAAAAAAGTGTTGAGAAAAAAATAGCAGAAGTAAAATAAAATAACAGTAGGGAGGCTATATATACAGGGGGGGTACCGGTACAGTAATGTTATTGGTAACAACATGTGTTTAGCAGATGTTATAGCGGGTGATAACAGTAGGGAGGCTATATATACAGGGGGGTACCGGTACAGTAATGTTATTGGTAACAACATGTGTTTAGCAGATGTTATAGCGGGTGATAACAGTAGGGAGGCTATATATACAGGGGGGTACCGGTACAGTAATGTTATTGGTAACAACATGTGTTTAGCAGATGTTATAGTTGGTGATAACAGTAGGGAGGCTATATATACAGGGGGGGGGTACCGGTACAGTAATGTTATTGGTAACAACATGTGTTTAGCAGATGTTATAGTGGGTGATAACAGTAGGGAGGCTATATATACAGGGGGGTACCGGTACAGTAATGTTATTGGTAACAACATGTGTTTAGCAGATGTTATAGCGGGTGATAACAGTAGGGAGGCTATATATACAGGGGGGTACCGGTACAGTAATGTTATTGGTAACAACATGTGTTTAGCAGATGTTATAGCGGGTGATAACAGTAGGGAGGCTATATATACAGGGGGGTACCGGTACAGTAATGTTATTGGTAACAACATGTGTTTAGCAGATGTTATAGTTGGTGATAACAGTAGGGAGGCTATATATACAGGGGGGGGTACCGGTACAGTAATGTTATTGGTAACAACATGTGTTTAGCAGATGTTATAGCGGGTGATAACAGTAGGGAGGCTATATATACAGGGGGGTACCGGTACAGTAATGTTATTGGTAACAACATGTGTTTAGCAGATGTTATAGTTGGTGATAACAGTAGGGAGGCTATATATACAGGGGGGGGTACCGGTACAGTAATGTTATTGGTAACAACATGTGTTTAGCAGATGTTATAGTTGGTGATAACAGTAGGGAGGCTATATATACAGGGGGGGTACCGGTACAGTAATGTTATTGGTAACAACATGTGTTTAGCAGATGTTATAGCGGGTGATAACAGTAGGGAGGCTATATATACAGGGGGGTACCGGTACAGTAATGTTATTGGTAACAACATGTGTTTAGCAGATGTTATAGCGGGTGATAACAGTAGGGAGGCTATATATACAGGGGGGTACCGGTACAGTAATGTTATTGGTAACAACATGTGTTTAGCAGATGTTATAGTTGGTGATAACAGTAGGGAGGCTATATATACAGGGGGGGGTACCGGTACAGTAATGTTATTGGTAACAACATGTGTTTAGCAGATGTTATAGTGGGTGATAACAGTAGGGAGGCTATATATACAGGGGGGTACCGGTACAGTAATGTTATTGGTAACAACATGTGTTTAGCAGATGTTATAGCGGGTGATAACAGTAGGGAGGCTATATATACAGGGGGGTACCGGTACAGTAATGTTATTGGTAACAACATGTGTTTAGCAGATGTTATAGCGGGTGATAACAGTAGGGAGGCTATATATACAGGGGGGTACCGGTACAGTAATGTTATTGGTAACAACATGTGTTTAGCAGATGTTATAGTTGGTGATAACAGTAGGGAGGCTATATATACAGGGGGGGGTACCGGTACAGTAATGTTATTGGTAACAACATGTGTTTAGCAGATGTTATAGCGGGTGATAACAGTAGGGAGGCTATATATACAGGGGGGTACCGGTACAGTAATGTTATTGGTAACAACATGTGTTTAGCAGATGTTATAGCGGGTGATAACAGTAGGGAGGCTATATATACAGGGGGGGGGGTACCGGTACAGTAATGTTATTGGTAACAACATGTGTTTAGCAGATGTTATAGCGGGTGATAACAGTAGGGAGGCTATATATACAGGGGGGGTACCGGTGCAGTAATGTTATTGGTAACAACATGTGTTTAGCAGATGTTATAGCGGGTGATAACAGTAGGGAGGCTATATATACAGGGGGGTACCGGTACAGTAATGTTATTGGTAACAACATGTATTTAGCAGATGTTATAGCGGGTGATAACAGTAGGGAGGCTATATATACAGGGGGGTACCGGTACAGTAATGTTATTGGTAACAACATGTGATTAGCAGATGTTATAGCGGGTGATAACAGTAGGGAGGCTATATATACAGGGGGGGTACCGGTACAGTAATGTTATTGGTAACAACATGTGTTTAGCAGATGTTATAGCGGGTGATAACAGTAGGGAGGCTATAGATACAGGGGGGTACCGGTACAGTAATGTTATTGGTAACAACATGTGTTCAGCAGATGTTATAGTGGGTGATAACAGTAGGGAGGCTATATATACAGGGGGGTACCGGTACAGTAATGTTATTGGTAACAACATGTGTTTAGCAGATGTTATAGCGGGTGATAACAGTAGGGAGGCTATATATACAGGGGGGGTACCGGGACAGTAATGTTATTGGTAACAACATGTGATTAGCAGATGTTATAGTTGGTGATAACAGTAGGGAGGCTATATAATAATAATAATAATAATAATAATAATAATAATAATAATAATATATACAGGGTTCCTAGCTTGTGTTCTTGTGTTCCTAGCTCCAAATGTGTAGTAGTATCTAACAATTCACAACAATACACACAAATCTAAAAGTAAAAGAATGGAATTAAGAAATATATCAATATTAGGAGAAATAACATAGCTAGTTGGCTAAATAGCTAAAGTTAGCTGGCTGGCTAAGATAACTGCATATACAGTGGGGAGAACAAGTATTTGATACTATTTGGCTGGAGTAATGGAGAGGACAGTGTTTCGCTATCACAGGTGGTAATCTTTCAACTTCACCGCATCAAAGGGACGATGGACGGGGCCATGTACCGTCAAATCTTGGGTGAGAACCTCCTTCCCTCAGCCAGGGCATTGAAAATGGGTCGTGGATGGGTATTCCAGCATGACAATGACCCAAAACACACGGCCAAGGCAACAAAGGAGTGGCTCAAGAAGAAGCACATTAAGGTCCTGGAGTGGCCTAGCCAGTCTCCAGACCTTAATCCCATAGAAAATCTGTGGTGGGAGCTGAAGGTTCGAGTTGCCAAACGTCAGCCTCGAAACCTTAATGACTTGGAGAAGATCTGCAAAGAGGAGTGGGACAAAATCCCTCCTGAGATGTGTGCAAACCTGGTGGCCAACTACAAGAAACGTCTGACCTCTGTGATTGCCAACAAGGGTTTTGCCACCAAGTACTAAGTAATGTTTTGCAAAGGGGTCAAATACTTATTTCCCTCATTAAAAATGCAAATCAATTTACAACATTTTTCTCATTTTTCATCTCTGGATAAGAGCGTCTGCTAAATAACAATATATATGTCTCAATATAATAGTATTATATAATTATATACATTTAAAATAAACTTTGAAAATAAAATATTTTCCTCAACTGCGATACCCACTCCAGTCAGCAGATGGCGATGTGTGTCTTTCAGGCAATGCTTAAAGCGTGACGTATAATCTAGTGGACGGAAGGCAACAGTCAACCACCTCCGTAGCTGGTTAGCCAACAGCCGAAAGATTCAAGCTCTAGACGCTTTCGGTGTATATTAGCTACTGTGTTTTAAACACACTTCGGACGTATCTACTTGTTAACCTATTTAATTTAATATTAAGTTGTTATTAGTCAGCTAGCTGGCTTGTTAAGTTAGCACTAGCCTAGCTAGCTAACATCCCCGACCATGAGCTCACTAAGCTACTCTCCTCCTGCTAAAGAAGAGGAGGTCTGCTGGACGGAGAAAGAAGCTCTAGTGAAAGAGGAGGAGGAAGAGGAGGATGTTACAATACAAAAACAAGTAGAGGGTGAAGCTGTTACCGTGAAAGAAGAAGAGAAAGATGTTACAGTGAAAGAAGAGGAAGACGCGTTCAGAGTGAAAGAGGAGGAGGATGTTACAGTGAAAGAAGAGGAAGACGCGTTCAGAGTGAAAGAGGAGGAGGATGTTACAGTGAAAGAAGAGGAAGACGCGTTCAGAGTGAAAGAGGAGGAGGATGTTACAGTGGTTCTCTCTCTTCTAGAGGAGGATGCCGTTTTTGGAGTGAAGAAGGAGGGAGAGATTACTGTCACGTTGAAAGATGAAGAGGAGGAGATAGGAGATCTGATTAACACCAGTAAGTACCGCCTTAAATGTGTTTTTCACTTTGGATATTTGGAGTTCGCTCGTCAATTCAATGGAGAGAGATGCTATGCTACTAGCATCATGTTATGAATTTGCAAAGCCATCTCCTATAGTGTATAGGAGAGATATTCCCGTGAGTTGGTTCTCTCTCTTCCTCTAGGGCTACACTAGCTTGTGCTAGCTAGCTAGTAATCTCGTTCCCAGACACTTCCACGCAGTGTGGGACGAGGTTAGCCAGCTAGCTACATTCCCTCGGCGTAAAGCAGTGCTCGGCAGGCCGGGGCTAAGGACACAGTGTACCGATGCAAAATCGGCAGTGTATCAAATACTTGTTCTCAAACATATACTCATTAAAATACAAAAACACAGTCATGGGAAGATATATTGAGACCTAGGTGTCTTTTACACATGTATATACAGTGGGGAGAACAAGTATTTGCTACACTGCCGATTTTCCTACTTACAAAGCATGTAGAGGTCTGTAATTTTTATCATAGGTACACTTCAACTGTGAGAGACGGAATCTAAAACAAAAATCCAGAAAATCACATTGTATGTTTTTTAAGTAATTAATTTGCATTTTATTGCATGACATAGGTATTTGATACATCAGAAAAGCAGAACTTAATATTTGGTACAGAAACCTTTGTTTGCAATTACAGAGATCATACGTTTCCTGTAGGTCTTGACCAGGTTTGCACACACTGCAGCAGGGATTTTGGCCCATTCCTCCATACAGACCTTCTCCAGATCCTTCAGGTTTCGGGGCTGTCGCTGAGCAATACGGACTTTCAGCTCCCTCCAAAGATTTTCTATTGGGTTCAGGTCTGGAGACTGGCTAGGCCACTCCAGGACCTTGAGATGCTTCTTACGGAGCCACTCCTTAGTTGCCCTGGCTGTGTGTTTCGGGTCTTTGGACTGATCCATTGTGGAGGCCTGTCTGAGTGGACTGATCCATTGTGGAGGTCTGTCCGAGTGGACTGATCCATTGTGGAGGCCTGTCTGAGTGGACTGATCCATTGTGGAGGCCTGTCCGAGTGGACTGATCCATTGAGGAGGCCTGTCCGAGTGGACTGATCCATTGTGGAGGCCTGTCTGAGTGGACTGATTCATTGTGGAGGCCTGTCTGAGTGGACTGATCCATTGTGGAGGTCTGTCTGAGTGGACTGATCCATTGTGGAGGCCTGTCTGAGTGGACTGATCCATTGTGGAGGTCGTGGGGATGGCACAGTCCATCACTCTAAGACATTGTATATGGTTAGAACAATGGTGCAAAACTAATAAAAATTATATTATTTCATAACAAATGCGCTTTCTCCCTCGTTGGATAGCAGTCGCTGTCCACGGTTCTGAAACAGTCTTCAGTGCGACGTTGAACAGGCGCCTTTCCTTAGACCATGTTGCATGTGCATAATAGGGCATCCAATGGTGGAAAACCAACGTTTTGGAAATACATAACGCCATCTAACCAAAATATCATAGAACGTTATCTATATGCAGTTATCTTAGCCAGCCAGCTAACTTTAGCTATGTAGCCAACTAGCTATGTTATCTATATGCAGTTATCTTAGCCAGCCAGCTAACGTTAGCTATTTAGCCAACTAGCTATGGTCTATATCAAATCATGTTATCTATATGCAGTTATCTTAGCCAGCCAGCTAACGTTAGCTATTTAGCCAACTAGCTATGGTCTACGAGCTGGAGCCCAACTTCCGGAGACCCAGTTAGAACCCAACTAACAAAACCCAACTGAAACATAACTGCAGATCGAAAGAGCAGAGACATACAGAATGATGGCAGGGGAAAATCCCCAACATCCAAAATAGACAGATTCCAGATGTCAGTCAGCTAGCGCGCTAGCAGTAAAGCCAAAAGTGGGAAAAAGTTACAAAAACTCCCGTAGTCTACTTCCCAGAGAACATGCTGAGAAGTAGTGATGAGGGGGGAAACGAAGCTTCCTGTAGCATCGACGCTTTCCAGCCAAATGGGTCAAAAATAGGTTCATTACTCAAGGCTTTGAGCAACACAGAATTTAGAACAGCCACATTTTTATAGACGACATCCCACACGCCCTACTGACTGTGCAGCGTAGCCTTTATGTCTTCTACTAAACCACTGGCCGTGTTGGAGAGCATCAAATCCATGCTGCATTGTGGGTAAATGTTGACTGATTTATAAATAATATAATGAGTAGTTATTTATGATGCAAGGTGATTTGTAGATCAGTCAATCGGCAGTCGCCTGCATTTTGTCGGCTGCATTGTCGAACAAGCCTATTACTAAACCAATCAGGTGGTTGTTTGACGAAATGAAGCTTCAGACATTGATCACGTGCTGCTGATAAAGTGATACAGGAATCGGCACACTGCTTTGAAGTATACTGCTTAGGGATTTCAACGCATTCCTTGTAGCTCCGGTATCAAACCTAAGATCCCTACTGAAAAGTTAACAAAACAAAAAGGAACAAGCAGGTCTGATTTTCTCTTTTCTTTTGAGCCCACCGCAAGAAGGTACCAGAGCCGAACCGTGTTAACGGGTTCCCACTAGATAACACAACCACACAGTGCATGAAAAACATGAGGCGTGGCTAACGTTAGCCAGCTTGAGCTAGCTTCCGAGCTAGCATACAAACTCGGTAGCACAGAGTAGATCCCCCATATGACGTTGAGAAATAGTGCATTGTGGGTAGTTTAGAAGATATCCCGAAATAAGTTAATAAATATGTAATAAAGCAAAAACATAACTGTTTGAACTTAATAGGTAACCAGATCGTGACTACAACTAAGTTCTTAAGTCTTTAACTACACTGTGTTGTTACATTGGTGAGTAAAAACACATGCTTCCTACCCTTCAACTTTTTGTCTGAAAATAAAATCTACATTTTACTCAACTTCGTTTCCCACTCCAGTCAGCAGATGGCGATGTGGGACTTTAAGGCTATTCTGCTAGTGTGACGTATAATCTAGTGGACGGGACGCTTCTTTCAACAGCAGCTACAGTTAGTCAGACACCTCGGTAGCTTGCAGTTAGTCAGACACCTCGGAGAAAGAAGCTCTAGTGGAAGAGGAGGAGGAAGAGGAGGATGTTACAATACAAAAACAAGTAGAGGGTGATGCTGTTACCGTGAAAGAAGAAGAGAAAGACGTTACAGTGAAAGAAGAGGAAGACGCGTTCAGAGTGAAAGAGGAGGAGGATGTTACAGTGAAAGAAGAGGAAGACGCGTTCAGAGTGAAAGAGGAGGAGGATGTTACAGTGAAAGAAGAGGAAGACGCGTTCAGAGTGAAAGAGGAGGAGGATGTTACAGTGAAAGAAGAGGGGGCTCCCGTTTTTGGAGTGAAAGAGGAGGAGGAGGAGATGACTGTCACATCGAAAAAGGAGGAGGAAGAAGAGGATGAAACTGGATATCTGGTTCCGGTTTCCCAAAGGCATCTTAAGGCATCCAATGATTCTAATGATGAACTTAGCAGTAAGATGCTTTTGAGAAACCAGGCCCTGATTAACAGTAGTAAGTACTGTCTTAAAAACAGAGGCACAAACTCTGCAGTTGTTGAACTGATGTGTGGTGTTAAAGGGGGAATCTGCAGTTGCTACATCCATATTTGGACTTTTAAATTATTTATATATAGCCATTGATTCTTGAAGAATATAACACATGCCTCATTGAGCTTAGTTCATCTGTCGTACCCCATCAGATCCCAAAATAAGCTTTTTTTACTCCAATGTTTAGAAACAATGTAAATGTAAACCAACACTGTATCGCCTCAACATGGTTAAAACTATAATATTGATATCATGGATGGTCAGTCCTTGCATCCATAGGTCTGTCTATGATTTTGAGAGTAGTTACATTTCTCCAGTCCCATCCTCATCTTATTACCAAAACAGTGGTGGAATGACAGCTTTGTTATTGTTTGAACTGCAGATTGGTTGATTGATTGATGTGTGGCTTTTTTTAAAGGGGCAACCTAGGTTTTAAACAGCAGCAAAATTGGGGGCTGGAGAAATGTAACCACTCTCAAATTCATAGAGAAAGTTATTGTAGCAACCTTAACCCAAAACCTAGCGACCTCATCAAGAAGTTCAGACATCTTGGTATAACAGTTATAAGGTGTTGGCTTGACAGTCTCTGGACCCAGGTTTGAGTCCAGCTCAGGGCTACCCCCTGAATTCACTACACTATGAATACAAGGACTGGCCATCCATGAGGTCAAAATCATAGTTTTAACCTGTTTTTGAAGATATACAGTGTTTGTTTACAACCAGTGGCATTATACAGTGGGGAAAAAAAGTATTTAGTCAGCCACCAATTGTGCAAGTTCTCCCACTTAAAAAGATGAGAGAGGCCTGTAATTTTCATCATAGGTTCACGTCAACTATGACTGACAAAATGAGAGAAAAAAAATCCAGAAAATTACATTGTAGGATTTTTTATGAATTTATTAGCAAATTATGGTGGAAAATAAGTATTTGGTCAATAACAAAAGTTTCTCAATACTTTGTTATATACCTTTGTTGGCAATGACACAGGTCAAACGTTTTCTGTAAGTCTTCACAAGGTTTTCACACACTGTTGCTGGTATTTTGGTCCATTCCTCCATGCAGATCTCCTCTAGAGCAGTGATGTTTTGGGGCTGTCGCTGGGCAACACAGACTTTCAACTCACTCCAAAGATTTTCTATGGGATTGAGATCTGGAGACTGGCTAGGCCACTCCAGGACCTTGAAATGCTTCTTACGAAGCCACTCCTTCGTTGCCCGGGCGGTGTGTTTGGGATCATTGTCATGCTGAAAGACCCAGCCACGTTTCATCTTCAATGCCCTTGCTGATGGAAGGAGGTTTTCACTCAAAATCTCACGATACATGGCCCCATTCATTCTTTCCTTTACACGGATCAGTCGTCCTGGTCCCTTTGCAGACAAACAGCCCCAAAGCATGATGTTTCCACCCCCATGCTTCACAGTAGGTATGGTGATCTTTGGATGCAACTCAGCATTCTTTGTCCTCCAAACACGACGAGTTGAGTTTTTACCAAAAAGTTCTATTTTGGTTTCATCTGACCATATGACATTCTCCCAATCCTCTTCTGGATCATCCAAATGCACTCTTGCAATCTTCAGACGGGCCTGGATATGTACTGGCTTAAGCAGGGGGACACATCTGGCACTGCAGGATTTGTGTCCCTGGCGGCGTAGTGTGTTACTGATGGTAGGCTTTGTTACTTTGGTCCCAGCTCTCTGCAGGTCATTCACTAGGTCCCCCCGTGTGGTTCTGGGATTTTTGCTCACCGTTCTTGTGATCATTTTGACCCCACGGGGTGAGATCTTGCGTGGAGCCCCAGATCGAGGGAGATTATCAGTGGTCTTGTATGTCTTCCATTTCCTAATAATTGCTCCCACAGTTGATTTCTTCAAACCAACCTGCTTACCTATTGCAGATTCAGTCTTCCCAGCCTGGTGCAGGTCTACAATTTTGTTTCTGGTGTCCTTTGACAGCTCTTTGGTCTTGGCCATAGTGGAGTTTGGAGTGTGACTGTTTGAGGTTGTGGACAGGTGTCTTTTATACTGATAACAAGTTCAAACAGGTGCCATTAATACAGATAACGAGTGGAGGACAGAGGAGCCTCTTAAAGAAGAAGTTACAGGTCTGTGAGAGCCAGAAATCTTGCTTGTTTGTAGGTGACCAAATACTTATTTTCCACCATAATTTGCAAATAAATTCATTAAAAATCCTACAATGTGATTTTATGGAATTTTTTTCCTCAATTAGTCTGTCATAGTTGACGTGTACCTATGATGAAAAGTACAGGCCTCTCGCATCTTTTTAAGTGGGAGAACCTGCACAATTGGTGGCTGACTAAATACTTTTTTACCCCACTGTACAAGCTTATGTTTTGGTTTTTGATGGGGAAATACATTTGAGGCATTTATAAGTTATATTCTTCAAGAATCAATGGCTATACAGTATATGGGTCTTTCTATAACTGCCAGTGAGGGTTTCCTTGCATTTATGGCAGTGTAGTTCCCTTAAGGGTCAGTCAACTTTGGTAAAACATACTATGGGGAGTCACACTCTCGCGACTTCGAGGCTATATACAGGGGGTTCCGGTACCGAGGTAATGTGCTGGGGTACAGGTTAGTCAAGGTAATAATGAGGCTATATACAGGGGGTACCGGTACCGAGGTAATGGGCTGGGATACAGGTTAGTCCAGGTAATAATGAGGCTATATACAGGGGGTACCGGTACCGAGGTAATGGGCTGGGATACAGGTTAGTCAAGGTAATAATGAGGCTATATACAGGGGGTACCGGTACCGAGGTAATGGGCTGGGGTACAGGTTAGTCAAGGTAATAATGAGGCTATATACAGGGGGTACCGGTACCGAGGTAATGGGCTGGGGTACAGGTTAGTCCAGGTAATAATGAGGCTATATACAGGGGGTACCGGTACCGAGGTAATGTGCCGGGGTACAGGTTAGTCCAGGTAATAATGAGGCTATATACAGGGGGTACCGGTACCGAGGTAATGTGCTGGGGTACAGGTTAGTCCAGGTAATAATGAGGCTATATACAGGGGGTACCGGTACCGAGGTAATGGGCTGGGGTACAGGTTAGTCCAGGTAATAATGAGGCTATATATAGGGGGTACCGGTACCGAGGTAATGGGCTGGGGTACAGGTTAGTCCAGGTAATAATGAGGCTATATACAAGGGGTACCGGTACCGAGGTAATGTGCTGGGGTACAGGTTAGTTCAGGTAATTTGTACATGTCGGTAGGGGTAAAGTGACTGTGCTTAGATGATAAACAGCGAGTAGCAGCAGTGTAAAAACAAAGGAGGGAGGGGATTAATTGTTCAGCAGTCTTATGGCTTGGGGGTAGAAGCTGTTAAGGAGCCTTTTGGTCCTAGACTTGGCGCTCCGGTACCGCTTGCTGTGCGGTAGCAGAGAGAACAGTCTATGACTTGGGTGACTGGAGTCTTTGACGATTTTCCTCTGACATGCCTAGTATCTAGGTCCTGGATGGCAGGAAGCTTGACCCCAGTGATGTAAAAAAACAAACAAAATATAACTATTGTAAAATAGATTGTGTCCGTAAAATGTATATAGTATGTATAAGTTGGAAGTAGAAGCCTAAGTGTTGTTGTTCATTACTTTGCTGCAATTAGGGGAGAGGTGGTAGGGTTAGTGGAAAATAATACATTTACATTTAAGTCATTTAGCAGACGCTCTTATCCAGAGCGACTTACAGGAGCAATTAGGGTTAAGTGCCTTGCTTAAGGGCACATCGACAGATTTTTCACCTAGTCGGCTCGGGGATTAGAACCAGCGACCTTTCGGTTACTGGCACACCGCTCTTAACCACTAAGCTACCTGCCGCCATAATAAAGGAAAATATATTTTTTAAAGATACAGTGGGGAGAACAAGTATTTGATACACTGCCGATTTTGCAGGTTTTCCTACTTACAAAGCATGTAGAGGTCTGTAATTTTTATCATAGGTACACTTCAACTGTGAGAGACAGAATGTAAAACAAAAATCCAGAAAATCACTTTGTATGATTTTTAAGTAATTAATTTGCATTTTATTGCATGACATAATTATTTGAAACATCAGAAAAGCAGAACTTAATATTTGGTACAGAAACCTTTGTTTGCAATTACAGAGATCATACGTTTCCTTTAGGTCTTGACCAGGTTTGCACACACTGCAGCAGGGATTTTGGCACACTCCTCCATACAGACCTTCTCCAGATCCTTCAGGTTTCGGGGCTGTCGCTGGGCAATACGGACTTTCAGCTCCCTCCAAAGATTTTCTATTGGGTTCAGGTCTGGAGACTGGCTAGGCCACTCCAGGACCTTGAGATGCTTCTTACGGAGCCACTCCTTAGTTGCCCTGGCTGTGTGTTTCGGGTCGTTGTTATGCTGGAAGACCCAGCCACGACCCATCTTCAATGCTCTTACTGAGGGAAGGAGGTTGTTGGCCAAGATCTCGCGATACATGGCCCCATCCATCCTCCCCTCAATACGGTGCAGTCGTCCTGTCCCCTTTTCAGAAAAGCATCTCCAAAGAATGATGTTTCCACCTCCATGCTTCACAGTTGGGATGGTGTTCTTGGGGTTGTACTCATCCTTCTTCTTCCTCCAAACACGGTGACCAAAAAGCTATATTTTTGTCTCATCAGACCACATGACCTTCTCCCATTCCTCCTCTGGATCATCCAGATGGTCATTGGCAAACTTCAGACGGGCCTGGACATGCGCTGGCTTGAGCAGGGGGACCTTGCGTGCGCTGCAGGATTTTAATTCATGACGGCGTAGTGTGTTACTAATGGTTTTCTTTGAGACTGTGGTCCCAGCTCTCTTCAGGTCATTGACCAGGTCCTGTCGTGTAGTTCTGGGCTGATCTCTCACCTTCCTCATGATCATTGATGCCCCACGAGGTGAGATCTTGCATGGAGCCCCAGACCGAGGGTGATTTACCGTCATCTTGAACTTCTTCCATTTTCTAATAATTGTGCCAACAGTTGTTGCCTTCTCACCAAGCTGCTTGCCTATTGTCCTGTAGCCCATCCCAGCCTTGTGCAGGTCTACAATTTTATCCCTGATGTCCTTACACAGCTCTCTGGTCTTGGCCATTGTGGAGAGGTTGGAGTCTGTTTGATTGAGTGTGTGGACAGGTGTCTTTTATACAGGTAACGAGTTCAAACAGGTGCAGTTAATACAGGTAATGAGTGGAGAACAGGAGGGCCTCTTAAAGAAAAACTAACAGGTCTGTGAGAGCCGGAATTCTTACTGGTTGGTAGGTGATCAAATACTTATGGCATGCAATAAAATGCAAATTAATTACTTAAAAATCATACAATGTGATTTTTGTTTTAGATTCCGTCTCTCACAGTTGAAGTGTACCTATGATAAAAATGACAGACCTGTACATGCTTTGTAAGTAGGAAAACCTGCAAAATCGGCATTGTATCAAATACTTGTTCTCCCCACTGTATATATATATATATATATATATATATTTTACATTTACATTTGAGTCATTGAGTCACTTATCCAGAGCAACTTACAGTTAGTACACTACCAGTCAAAAGTTTGGACACACCTACTCATTCAAGGGTTTTTCTTTATTTTTTACTATTTTCTACATTGTAGAATAATAGTGAAGACATCAAAACTATGAAATAACACATATGGAATCATGTAGTAACAAAAAAAGTGTTAAACAAAGAGATTCTGTAAAGTAGCCACCCTTTGCCTTGATGGCAGCTTTGCACTCTTGGCATTCTCTCAACCAGCTTCATGAGGTAGTCACCTGGAATGCATTTCAATTAACAGGTGTGCCTTAAGTTAATTTGTGGAATTTATTTCCTTCTTAATGCATTTGAGCCAATCAGTTGTGTTGTGACAAGGTAGGGTTGGTATACAGAAGATAGCCCTATTTGGTGAAAGACCAAGTCCATATTATGGCAAGAACAGCTCAAATAAGCAAAGAGAAACGACAGTCCATCATTACTTTAAGACATGAAGGTCAGACAATACGGAACATTTCAAGAACTTTGAAAGTTTCTTCAAGTGCAGTCGCAAAAACCATCAAGTGCTATGATGAAACTGGCTCTCATGAGGACCGCCACAGGAATGGAAGACCCAGAGTTAGCTCTGCTGCAGAGGATAAGTTCATTAGAGTTACCAGCCTCAGAAATTGCAGCCCAAATAAAGACTTCACAGATTTCAAGTCACAGACGTATCTCAACATCAACTGTTCAGAGGGGACTGGGTAAATCAGGCCTTCATGGTTGAATTGCTACAAAGAAACCACTACTGAAGGACACCAATAAGAAGAAGAGATCTGCTAGGGCCAAGAAACACGAGCAATGGACATTAGACCGGTGAAAATTGAGATATTTGGTTCCAACCGCCGTGTCTTTATGCGACGCGATGTGGGTGAACGGATGATCTCCGCGTGTGTAGTTCCCACCGTGAAGCATGGAGGAGGAGGTGTGGTGATGTGGGGGTGCTTTGATGGTGACACTGTCTGTGATTCATTTAGAATTCAAGGCACACTTAACCAGCATGGCTACCACAGTATTCTGCAGTGATACGCCATCCCATCTGGTTTGGGCTTAGTGGGACTATCATTTTGCTTTTCAACAGGACAATGACCCAACACACCTCCAGGCTGTGTAAGGGCTATTTTACCAAGAAGGAGAGTGATGGAGTGCTGCATCAGATGACCTGGCCTCCACAATCCCCCGACCTCAACCCAATTGAGATGGTTTGGGATGAGTTGAACCGCAGAGTGAAGGAAAAGCAGCCAACAAGTGCTCAGCATATGTGGGAACTCATTCAAGACTGTTGGAAAAGCATTCCAGATGAAGCTGCTTGAGAGAATGCCAAGAGTGCAAAGTTGTCTTCAAGGCAAACGGTGGCTACTTTGAAGAATCTAAAATCTAAAATATTTTGATTAGTTTAACACTATTTTGGTTACTACATGATTCCATATGTGTTATTTCATAGTTTTCATGTCTTCACTATTGTTCTACAATGTAGAAAATAGTAAAAATAAAGAACAAGCCTTGAATGAGTAGTTGTGTCCAAACTTTTGACTGGTACTGTATGTTATTGTTAGATGAAGTTATGGGCCAATTTGGCATACACTTAGTGTGTAAAGGTAGCCAAAGAGCATTTTACAACACAGAGCTTAATGTGAGTTTCCTTGAGTAGCTCCCGATCTTGCTCTGATAATGTGTGGTAATATTCAGAATACATTGTGAAATCTTCGCTCACCATTGTTCCTCCATGCAGATATACTACATCCATAACTAGAGGTTATTAGCATGGAGGAGTTCAGATATACTACATCCATAACTAGAGGTTATTAGCATGGAGGAGTTCAGATATACTACATCCATAACTAGAGGTTATTAGCATGGAGGAGTTCAGATATACTACATCCATAACTAGCGGTTATTAGCATGGAGGAGTTCAGATATACTACATCCATAACTAGAGGTTATTAGCATGGAGGAGTTCAGATATACTACATCCATAACTAGAGGTTATTAGCATGGAGGAGTTCAGATATACTACATCCATAACTCGAGGTTATTAGCATGGAGGAGTTCAGATATACTACATCCATAACTAGAGGTTATTAGCATGGAGGAGTTCAGATATACTACATCCATAATTAGAGGTTATTAGCATGGAGGAGTTCAGATATACTACATCCATATCTATCGGTTATTAGCATGGAGGAGTTCAGATATACTACATCCATATCTATCGGTTATTAGCATGGAGGAGTTTCTGCAGCCAAATTGTGTTGCATAGCAACAAACAGCAAACACAGAAAGGGTCCTATATTGGAGAGTAAAAGTCGTCTGGCACTCTGCTTAGGATTTCAACAACTTTAAACTTTAACTTATTTCTAGCCTACAGTCATCGATGTTACTACTAATGTGAAAACAAGACAAAATATGACTATTGTTGCTCACTTGACTGTATAAAAGACAATTGTCAAATAATTTAAGGCATCAATTGTTGTACAATTTAATGGGTACGCTCTGGGTATCACCTTTTACCTCAAATAAACAGTGTATTTCTGCTGTTGTGGTTCTTTAACCATCTGTCTGACTGTCGTTCACACAGGAAAGAGATGTGGCTATCGTGGATCCTCTGGGGAGCCTCAACAACATGATGCTGACGAGGCAGAAAGGTCTCTCTCCAGATCAGAACACCTTAAGAAAAACCATCTGATACCCACTGGGAAGAAATCTCACTGCTGCTCTGACTGTGGGAAACGTTGCAAGTTTTCATCAGAACTTAAAATACACAAGCGAGTACACACAGGAGAGAAACCTTATAGCTGTGATCAATGTGGGAAGAGTTTTACTCGGTCAAGCTACCTGATAGTACATCTGAGAAGACACACAGGAGAGAAACCTTACGACTGCTCTGACTGCGGAAAGACTTTTGTTAATTTAATAGATTTAAAATCACACCAGAGAACACACACAGGAGAGAAATCACCATATAGTTGTACTCAATGTGGGAAGTGTTTTACTCGGCCAAACGCCCTGATAGTGCACCAGAGAACACACACAGGAGAGAAATCTTATAGCTGTACTCAATGTGGGAGGAGTTTTACTCGGTCAAGCTCCCTGATATTGCACCAGAGAACACACACAGGAGAGAAACCTTACAACTGCTCTGACTGCGGAAAGACTTTTGTTAGTTTAAGAGATTTAAAATCACACCAGAGAACACACACAGGAGAGAAATCACCATATAGCTGTACTCAATGTGGGAAGAGTTTTACTCGGTCAAGCTCCCTGATAGTGCACCAGAGAACACACACAGGAGAGAAACTTTATAGCTGTGATCAATGTGGGAAGAGTTTTACTCAGTCAAGCTCCCTGATAGTGCACCAGAGAACACACACAGGAGAAAAACCTTATAGCGATACTCAATGTGGGAAGAGTTTTGTTGCATCTTGCTATCTGACGATACACAAGAGAACACACACAGGAGAGAAACTTTATAGCTGTGATCAATGTGGGAAGAGTTTTCCTCAGTCAAGCTCCCTGATAGCGCACCAGAGAACACACACAGGAGAGAAACCTTATAGCTGTGATCAATGTGAGAAGAGTTTTACTCAGTCAAGCTCCCTGATAGTGCACCAGAGAACACACACAGGAGAGAAACCTTATAGCTGTACTCAATGTGGGAAGAGTTTTGTTGCATCTTGCCTTCTGACGAGACACCAGAGAACACACACAGGAGAGAAACCTTACAGCTGTACTCAATGTGGGAAGAGTTTTGTTAGATCTAGCCATCTGACGAGACACCAGAGAACACACACAGGAGAGAAACTCTATAGCAGGAGATAAATAATAAAGCTGTGATCATGTGACAAGAGATACTTTGATAAAAGATCTCTGATCAAACATCAGAAAATACATACATGAGTTGTTTCATGATATCAATGAAATAATGTCACAATGTAGAATGTTTTAACATTGTAGGAGTACTGTAATTAATAATGTCACAATGTAGAACCCTAAACATTTCCCCCTGTTCAATTTATTTCAGCGTGATATGGATATTAGCCTCTGGGAAAAATCCAGGCTCTGAATTGAAAGAGTATTTATGTGATTTAACAAAAAGTAAAAAATAAAAAGTTGTGTTACACGTTAATCAAAATGTATCTAGCTGTTTTCTACCAATTGTCCTCTGACCAGTGATGTACACATTATTCCCAGATTCCGTGTGGTTTTTGAGCTATTCGTTTTAACAGGACGTGCAACCTCATCTCCCCCCTCTTGCGCAATTGATTTCAACATGATATCGATGAAATAAGTGTTGTGTTCCTTTGTTTAGCGACCCATGTAAATGCATCATTCCAAAATGTAGCTGACTGTCTTCTGCAGGTTGTCCTCTAACCAGTGAGGTAAAAGATATCTCCCATTTCCATGTGTTGTTTTAGTTGTGTTAGTTTCAACAGCAGGTACAACCTGATCTCCCCCATAATCGATATCAGTGACTTATTGTTGGTGCTTGTGCAGTTTATAAAGTGCTTGTTTTAATATGATTATTGTGGCACATTTGTGTAGATAGTACAGTTTCGGTTTCGGTTTTCAATATATCACAAACTGTTTTTGCATAGTGGTTATTGATTTGGACATGTTAAAACTGTGTTTTGACATTGAGGTTTCCCACGTAGCAAAATGTCATTGAAAAGACATTGAAAAGAAGACTATGCCTGATGTCCAATATAAACTCAGCAAAAAAAGAAACGTCCCTTTTTCAGCACCCTGTCTTTCAAAGATAATTTGTAAAAATCCAAAATAACTTCACAGATCTTCATTGTAAAGGGTTTAAACACTGTTTCCCATGCTTGTTCAATTAACCATAAATAATTAATGAACATGCACCTGTGGAACGGTCGTTAAGACTTACAGATGGTTGGCAATTAAGGTCACAGTTATGAAAACTTAGGACACAAAAGAGGCCTACTATTGACTCTGGAAAACACCAAAAGAAATATGCCCTGGGTCCCTGCTCATCTGCGTGAACGTGCCTTATTCATGCTGCAAGGAGGCATCCTCCCTCATGTGGTACCCTTCCTGCAGGCTCATCCTGACATGACAATGCCACCAGCCATACTGCTCATTCTGTGCGTGATTTCCTGCAAGACAGGAATGTCAGTGTTCTGTCATGGCCAGTGAAGAACCCGGATCTCAATCCCATTGAGCACGTCTGGGACCTGTTGGATCGGAGGGTGAGGGCTAGGGCAATTCCCCCCAGAAATGTCCGGGAACTTGTATGTGCCTTGGTGGAAGAGTGGGGTAACATCTCACAGCAAGAACTGGCAAATCTGGTGCAGTCCATGAGGAGGAGATGCACTGCAGTACTTAATGCAGCTGGTGGCCACACCAGATACTGACTGTTACTTTTGATTTTGATAATGTGTCCCCCCAGGGACACATTATTTGTGTGTGGAACTTGTTCAGTTTATGTCTCAGTTGTTGAATCTTGTTATGTTCATACAAATATTTACACATGTTAAGTTTGCTGAAAATAAACGCAGTTGACAGTGAGAGGACTTTTTTTGTTGCTGAGTTTACATTCGGTTTTAGTTGAAAATATGTATTTTCAGGTCGTTTTTTCAACGACTTGACAACAACTTCATTTCAACGTACTTGCAGCCTATAAACATGGACGCAATATAATAAATTGGTCTATAATCAGTTTTATTAACAATCTTACATCACTCCAGTATTTCTTTACAACATTCAAGTGCTACTTGTCTTTATTCCACTACTGAAGAAGCATGACTCAAATCACCTACTCATATTTGAAACATCCAGCCTGACAAAATATACATTTTTAATTATTCAATGCCTCACCATTAATTGAATTATTGCCAATACATATTAACAAAGGGGTGATCATTTGGTGTTGATATTTCATATTTACAATTCATGCAACATTTAGTAATCATAATTTATGCAACGAACTGACCATTTTGGGGTACAATTATATTGACATTTTTGCACTGCTTGTAGAATATCAGGGTTCATTCTCAGATGTGCCAACCCAAATGTACTAGAGTATGACATTGGGGACTCGGCCCCGATCCAACAACATGCCTATCGAGTGAACCCTGAAAAGAGAGAGAAGCTCCGCAGTGAGGTGGAAAGTTACTACGGATATTGCAGGAGTTTCCTCTTGAAATCAGACATGTCCGTGGTAAGGACAACTTGGTTGCTGATTGTCTCAAGGGTGGGCAGTCAAAAGGATTTGTGTTTTGCATTTAGCCAGTGCGTTGTCATGGATCACAATTTATTTTGACTGCACGTTTTTCTGTATTGGAGATGAGTTTTGTTTGGGCTCGTTCCAAGGGGACGAGAGTTCTAGAAGCTAATGAGTTTTAGGAAGACGAGAGTTCTAGAAGCTAATGAGTTTTAGGAAGACCAGAGTTCTAGAAGCCAGTGAGTTTTAGGAAGACCAGAGTTCTAGAAACTAGTGAGTTTTAGGAAGACCAGAGTTCTAGAAGCTAAGGAGTTTTAGGAAGACCAGAGTTCTAGAAGCCAGTGAGTTCTAGAAGCTAAGGAGTTTTAGGAAGACCAGAGTTCTAGAAGCTAGTGAGTTTTAGGAAGACCAGGGCCCGTATCTCTAAAGAATTTTTGTGCAAAAAGTGGCTCCTAGCGGCCAAATTCTAAGAAAATTCTCAGAGGCATGACGTTTTCTTAGAATTTCCCCTAAAAGTGACACGAAAATCCCAGTTAATATAAAAGCTATTCCTCAAGAGTCCTAGCGCTTAAAAGGGCTCCTAAGGCGAGATCTGCTAAGAGCAGGGAAGAGGACTTTTAGTGGCTTAGGAGTTACCCTAAGCAGCTGCACAAAATGGCCAACAGAGGAGGCAGGAGAGATGTCCTGCAAACACTGGATGACAGGGAATTATTGAGACGCTACAGATTGGATCGTGCAGGAATCATGTTTGTGGTGGATCTCCTTAGAGATGCAATTACTTCACCAACTCGACGCCACAACGCTATTACACCGGAGAAGAAAGTAATCACAACCCTGAGGTATTTGGCAACAGGGAAAATGCAACAATGCAGCAGTGATGACTTGGGTCTGTCCCAATCCTCCGTCAGCAGAGTCATCACCCAAACACTGACAGCTTTGTCACAACCTAATATTGTGACACAATTTGTTTCATTCCCGCTGGATGCCCGCACTTTACACACACATAAAAGGGCACTTATGGACATTGCAGGATTCCCTGGCGTTGTGGGTGTAATTGATGGAACACATGTGAGAATAATTGCGCCATCAGAGGACGAGGCTGTCTTTGTTAACAGGAAGAATTTCCACAGCATCAATGTGCAAATAGTGTTCAATGCGGCCTGGAAGATTTTGGACATTGTGGCTAAATGGCCAGGCTCCACACATGATGCGAGAATGCTCTCCGAGAGTGGCATCAGACAGCTTTTTGAGAGACGCTATGTGCCAGCTAATTGCCACTTGTTAGGGGACAGTGGCTACCCATGCAAACCATGGCTCCTTACACCTTACCTCCAGCCACGCCAAGGGCCCCAACTAAACTATAACAGGTAAGCCAAACAATACAAAAATCATGGAAATGAAATGCAAGCAATATGTTAGAGCATCCAAGTAGTGCAATATTTCCATCAAATAATTAAAGGTCTGTATTCTATTGTAGGGCCCACAAGACAACAAGAGCGGTGGTGGAGCGTGGCATAGGCCAGCTTAAGAGGCGCTTTCATGTTCTCCACGGAGAGGTGCGGCTGAGGCCTGAAAAAGTCAGCAAAGTCATCATAGCCTGTGCAATATTACACAATATTTGCAAGGTTAGACAGATTGCAGAACCTCTGGAGGATGGCGATGAGGATGAGGATGGAGACAACGATGAGGATGGTGGTGAAGAAGATATTCACATTCCACAGGGGAACCTAGCCCAGAGTGGACTGCCTTACAGGGCAAACTTCACAAATTTACATTTCAGGCAAGCTGTAGCCCCATGTCATTTGAGAACTTGTGATGGTATTAAGAACTACCACAGTTTTACTGCACATCACCTGCAACTGTTAAATGCAAGACACAGAACACAATCTCTAAATGGTTTATTTTTTAGGTGTTCAATTTTAAGGCGGTAGTACTCCTCCTGAAGGGAAAGGACTTTTTTTTGTTGTTCAAACACATCAATTGTGAGTTGCAATCTTCTCTCCTGCAGGGATGCTGACGGAGCAGGTGCTGCGGATGGGAATGGTGTTTGATCCGCCGGGCTATCCTGAGTAGCAGCTGCAGATGGTTCAGGCGGCAAACTTGATGGGCCCGGTTCTTGTGATGGCTCCATGCTACAGAAATACATAGGCCTAGTTTAATTATTGTTTTGATTAAATTAATTTAATACAATGAGCATGGATAACACATGAAATGGCTTCTGCAATGAATAAACACTGTTGATATGAATAACCCTGTGTCCTACCTTTGCTGCATTTCAAGGGCCTGCATCATTGACGTGTCAATGCCTGTTGGCAGCCCGGTGACACTGACCTCAGAGTGTCCCAGGACTTGAAAGACAGTGTCGGCCACCTGGGACAGCCGCTTTGCAGGTGGTCCACCCCCTAGAAAGAAACAGTCAATGAACACAGTACTTAGGCATGTAAATTAACTTTGCCAGCAGGAGCAAATTGCCAGATTATGTGGTAGGCCATAGTATTTTGCTCACCTGTGAGTGAGGATTCCCGCTTGTGTGCTGCAATCTCATCTTTTGCCTTGGACTGCAGCACATACCACCTTTTCTCACAATCGTCGCCTGTCCGCACCACCAGTGGAAAAGAGGCATTGATTGTTTGGGATATTGTGTCCCAGGCGCGCCTCTTGCCTTGGCTAGTGACAGTTGGGCCAAATTTTCCTCGTAACATACCTTTATGTTCGTTCACCAACTGGGCCAGCAACAAACCTTGCTCCTCAGTCCAGTTCGGCTTGCGATTCCTTTTTTTCTCCATTTTCTGTGTTTGTAGGATATTTGTTAACAAGCCTTCATAAATAGACCAGCCAGCAATCACAGACATTGTTAAAAGCTGAGCTGTGTTACCCTCGTTAAGTTCACACTGAGTTGTAACGTTGCAATTTCTACTTCATTAAGGACAGCCCCTTGAGATAGGCCATCTTGTTTTCAATGGGGTCCATATGGAAGTGAAAGTACAAAATATGCCAGCTAGGATATTAATATGAGCAAATGAGACACAAATCATTATTTGAACAGGGTGTAATGAGCTTAAGTTTTCACATATTTTAGATTCTAATGTTAGGCTATAACCCCTACAGCTTACTATTCATTTTCCAGATATTTTCTTGAATGTGAAATATTATTTACAATTATAGTCTGCATAAGATTAGAGTGTATAATTATGTTTATTGATTTGAGGGTACATCCTTTGCTCATTATCACCAAAAGTTCATTTTCATCAAACTTGTAGGATCAACCAATCACGGCTTTTGAAATGATGACTCATACCTAGCAACGGGGTCAACCACACCTCCTCACTAAGATAGGATTTTTCATCCATTCCTGGCTCAGAGTTCACTGAAAATGTTCTGGAATCACTTCTAAGCTAAAACTCCTGGCAAGGAATTTTTAGGTTAAGTTAGGAGCTCTCTGAGAGGATTCTCAGAATCTTTAAGGATACGGGCCCAGAGTTCTAGAAGCTAGTGAGTTTTAGGAAGACCAGAGTTCTAGAAGCTAGTGAGTTTTAGGAAGACCAGAGTTCTAGAAGCTAGTGAGTTTTAGGAAGACCAGAGTTCTAGAAGCTAGTGAGTTTTAGGAAGACCAGAGTTCTAGAAGCTAGTGAGTTTTAGGACGACCAGAGTTCTAGAAGCTAGTGAGTTTTAGGACGACCAGAGTTCTAGAAGCTAGTGAGTTTTAGGAAGACCAGAGTTCTAGAAGCTAGTGAGTTTTAGGACGACCAGAGTTCTAGAAGCTAGTGAGTTTTAGGAAGACCAGAGTTCTAGAAGCTAGTGAGTTTTAGGAAGACCAGAGTTCTAGAAGCTGGTGAGTTTTAGCAAGACGAGAGTTATAGAAACTAGTGAGTTTTAGGTCAGTAACTTATAACCACGGAACCACCCCAGACCTTTCATGCATGACTTAAAGCACCTGAGTATTAGATTTACTGCCAGGGTCTAGTATGTCACTGCCAGGTCTGATTTTCTCTTTGGTTTTGAGCCCACGGCAAGTAGGTGTAACAGGTCAAAGAATTACAGATTTTTGCAACTGTTCATTTTCTATTTTTTATTTTATTTTGTGAGTTGATTTCACCAAAATATTGTATTGTTCAGCATTTCGTGTAGTCTACAGATATTGGGAGAGTTAGTTGTGTAAGTGCGCCCTCTAGAGTTGGTTTGGTTATATGCGGAGGGATGTCATGCTTTTCTCAGTCTGCATTGTATTCGGCTGGGAGAGGTACGTGTTCACTTCGGCGTGACATAAACTTGATATACCTGTTAAAACTAAAACGTTTCAGTGCACATAGTAACTTGTATGTATATTATATGATGAGTGTACGTACATTTAATCAAGCTGTGTCGTGAATATAGCCATTTTTGAGAGTTGAGAAATTGCTAACTTAGCTAACCTCGTGTTCTGTTTAGCTGTAAGTTAGCAATCATCATTCTATCCTCTTGTGACGAAGCTCACGTTGTTCTTTTTATGTTAGGCGGATTCTGGTCGAGGGTAGAGTTTTGAACATTTTCTCTCTTTGATGTTGAACAGGTATGTATTCCCTATATCAGGTTAAAAATGTGTTCATTTAAAATGTTTTCATGTATTGATTAGTGTTTAATGGCACTGAAAAGCTCAAATGTGAAGGATTACATGTTGCTTCGTGCATATTACTGTATGTATTACCTATTTGAAAGATGGTTTATGTCATGTTGCACAGTATTATGTAAAGGCTAAAAGCTCAGAGTTTTTGGCAGAGATAACATGAATATGACACATACATAAGATATACACCAGATGCAATGTTTATTTTCCAATGATGTTGTATTTTATTCCTTGTATTTTTGAATGTGATTATACTGAGTCTGCATTGTATTCGGCTGGGAGAGGCGGATTCTGGTCGAGGGTAGAGTTTTGAACATTTTCTCTCTTTGATGTTGAACAGATTGAGAGGGTTGTACACAATAAAGTGCCTTCAAGTACGCCAGTGTCTTGTCTTCAGTGCACCGGAACACAACGCAGTAGTCGGCGACGACCAGACCGCGCCGGCTACATTGGTGCCGTGACCCGGATATCTTCGCTTCAGATCATCGCCAGGGTGATCGCCGGTGGTTGCTGTGACGAGTAGGAACCTCTTCGGAACGTTACAAGTATAAGGGCAAACATTAATGTGTAAATTGTAGCTCTTAATTGCTTACCTCAGCTACTTCTATCATTTTACAATTTTTTATTCACATGTTCTGGTGATTCACATATCATTACCATAGTCTATTACAACTTTCTATTTTTTTTTTAAAATGACTGATGGTAAGGATGCGCAGACACCATTTAGTGTTGGAGATGCTGCAGGGGTAAGCCTGGGGAGGGGCAGGTTTATGAGTATGGTGGAGAGCACGCCGGTTAGGGGTGCTGGTATACTAGGCAGACCTGTACTCTCGTCCACACGCTTACGCACTGATGAATATTCCCCCGCACCACACATGCGTAGCTTAGGAGATGCTCCAGACATTGCAAGCAGCGTTAGTTCAGTGGGCCGTCCTGCATTTTCATACACTCACACCCAAACAGATGAACATTCTCCACGTCAGCCAGTGTCTAGTTCACATGTGAGTTCTGCAGACCTAGGGAGTCTCATCACACAGTTAGCTCATGAAATAGGAGAGAACATTGCTAGCCAATTACAGAGATCTGTTGGTAGTGCAGATAACCAAACCACTCCTACGCCTAGCCTGAACTTAGGATATGGACAGTCTGATTTGAACATGACAGGAGTAAAGTTAGTCATGAAGACAGATGTCAAAGAGCCGCCGTACTTCAGGGGTGATGGAACAGACAAACACACAGTGCATGAGTGGGAAGAGATTATGAGCGTTTACCTGAATAAGAGGGGTGTACACCCGCAAGAGCACTCCCAGGACATAATGTCAAGACTAATGGGAAAGGCTAGAGACATTGTTAAAGTTACCCTGCGCAGTATGCCATTGCTGCAGCCAGCTGAGAACTCCAAGCTCGTCTTTGATATTCTGAAACAACATTTCAGTGAGTTAACCTACTCCTCTATGCCTTTAGCAGATTTCTATAACACACTTCCTCTGGCCGGAGAAAGTCCCATGGACTATTGGATACGCTTGAACAAGGCTGTGGATGTCGCAGATGAGTGTCTGAGAAGGCAGGGGCGAAACATTGAGGACCCCTCTCATGAAGTCACAATGATGCTGGTGAAACACTGTCCCGACCCCGCTCTTGCAAGTGTCCTAAAGTGCAAAACAGCTGAAAAGTGGACAGCAAATGAGATTCAGGAACACCTCGTTGAACATCAGAGAGAGGCTAGAACAATGTGTCAAGCCAAATCTTATCGGCCAAAGAACATTGGTGCACATGCTCAGGCATTAACCACAGAGACAGTCGCTGCTGAAAACCCAACAGACCTTACTGGTTACCCAAAGGCAATGGGGCTTCCATCCTCTCCTCAGACAGAGAGCATCTGCATGCAGTCTCTCATTGGCTTGCTGAACCGTGTGCTAGAGCAGACGGCACACACAACAGCAGTCGTGCCACCAAGCAGGGGGCCAGCAGCCATTGTTCAGAGTAGATGTAAAGTCTGTCAGTCTGCCGAACATTCAACTACTGCACACTGTAGACAGGCGAACCTCTGTATGGGCTGTTACAAGCCCGGCCACTGGAAGAGAGAATGCCAACAACGCCGGCCAAGAATTAACGCTCAGCCACAGTTAACGCACACATCACCTAACTCTGAGCAAGGTGGAGCCAGTTTAAACTAGATAGCTCACATACGGAAAGGGGATGTGTGAGCGTTGAAGATTCAACCCTTGAAGAAAGTGAAGAATTGAAGGAGATGTATGTCAATGTCTGTAAAGCAATGTCTGATAATTGCACGGTAATTGTTCAGAATATTCACAGAGTTGAGACGTTCAGTGAGTTATTTCACGCACCGGTGACAGTTAATGGCTGTGCTCAGTTGCAAGGGCTTCTCGATACAGGCTCAATGGCCTGCACGATAAGTGAAGAGGCAGAGCAGAGACTACTATCGGATAGCGTCTTGACCCCACATCAAGAACTCTCACAGCATATCATCCTTGTTGGCTGTGGAGGAGTACAAGTGCGCCCCAAGTGCATGTATGACATGGAACTAAGTCTGTATGGGGTGAAGTGCATGGTCCCAGTTCTGGTGATCACTGGTCAGAAAGACGACATAATAGTAGGCACCAACATGTTGAAACGTGTACTGCATCAGCTGAAAAACGAGAACAGTTATTGGACACTTATCTCGAGCAACACAAAAGGGTCTCCAGATGGCGAACAGTTTCTAGAAATGATGACCAGTCTCACAAGATGGAGGGGTGAAGATGTTCCAGGAAAAGTAGGGACAGTGAAGCTAACTCAGGCGGTGACTCTCCTTCCCAAACAAGAGTACCTGCTGTGGGGAAGACTGCCAAGTAATATACCCAAGTCACCTGGGAGTACAGTTATGGTGGAGCCTACAACCTCCAGGTGTGTGCCTCGGGGCATTATGGTGGGGAGAGTGGTAACACCGCTATGGGGAGATGGCTGGACTCCCATGAAAGTCACTAATATCTCAGACAAACCACTCACACTGAAAAGGAACAGCAAGCTTGCGGACGTCTCTACTTGTGTTGCAGCTGAAGATCTCACACTGTTCCAGGGTTCCTGTCAGAGTGATGCTGGCTCTGTTGGAGTGACTCATGTGAAACAGGACGACAACGGTGACCTGAAAGACAGACTGCAGAAGTCTGGTCTAGGAAATGTCGATATTGATCATTGTGAAGCGAGCCCCTCCACCAAGCTCCAACTTGTGACATTGCTGGAGAAATATCAGGATATATTTTCAAAGCATAATCTTGACTGTGGAGAAGCCAAGGGCTTTGCCCATAGGATCCGCCTCACTGACGACCGTCCCTTCCGTCTTCCATATCGCAGAGTGCCGCCAGCCCATTATCAAAAGCTGCGCCAAGTTCTCACCGAGATGGAGGAACAGGAAATCATACGGAAATCAATGAGTGAATATGCTTCTCCACTCGTGATGGTTTGGAAGAAAAATGGCGACCTCCGGATATGCACAGACTTTCGATGGCTGAATGCAAGAACTATCAAGGATGCTCATCCTTTGCCCCATCAATCGGACTGCTTGGCTGCCCTTGGCGGTAATGCTGTCTTCAGCACCATGGACCTCACGTCTGGATTTTATAACTTGCCCATGCATGAGGAGGACAAAAAGTATACCGCCTTCACAACACCATTAGGCCTGCACGAGTATAACAGAATGCCACAGGGGCTTTGCAACAGTCCAGCGTCCTTCATGAGGATGATGATGAGTATCTTTGGCGATCTTAACTTCAGCAGTCTCTTGTGCTACCTAGATGATCTCTTGATATTTGCCCCCAATGAACAGCAGGCCCTCAGCAGATTAGAGGTTGTTTTCCAGAGGCTACGGGAGCACAATCTGAAGTTGAGTCCAAAAAAATGCCATCTGTTGCGGAGATCTGTGAAGTTTCTCGGACACATCGTTGACAGTGACGGTGTTGCTGTTGACCCAGAGAAGGTCGAGGTCATCACCAAAATGTCAAAGAGGGACTTGATGGAAGATGATGGCTGCAGTTCGCAGAGTGAAGTCGTTCCTGGGGATGGTATTTTATTACCAACACTACATACCAAATTGCTCCTCCATCGCAAAACCCCTGTTTGCTCTCACAGCTGGCCAGAAACGGAGAGGAAAGGCCGGGAAGTACAGTCAGAATGCGGGAGTCTACAGAAAGCTCAAACCTGCGGATTGGACCCTTGACTGCGATTCCGCTTTCGCCGGCCTTAAGGAGAAGCTCCTGAATTGTGTGGTCCTTAGCCATCCAGACTTTACTAAGCCCTTGGTTCTGTCCATTGATGCATCTCTTGATGGCCTTGGGGCGGTTCTGTCCCAGATACCAGAAGGAGAAACGAAGGCACGCCCGATCGCCTTTGCCAGCAAGACCCTCACTGGCTCACAAAAGAGGTATCCTGCTCACCGACTGGAGTTCTTGGCGCTCAAATGGAGTGTTTGTGAAAAATTCAGCCACTGGTTGAAAGGCCACACTTTTACAGTGTGGACCGACAATAATCCTTTGACCTATATAATGACCAAACCAAAACTTGACGCTTGCGAACAGAGGTGGGTGGCAAAGCTTTCCCCCTACACCTTCAGTATCAAACACATTCCTGGGGTAAAGAACATTGTGGCAGATGCCCTGAGTAGAGATCCGTTTGCTAAATCAGTGAGCCAAAGGTTGATCAGTGAGCCCTATGGAAGTCTTTTGGCCGAGGCGGAGGGAACCAAAGAGGAGAAAGTCCAAGATCTCTTCCGGAGTAAGACCCAGTGTCTCCAGGCACGTGATGCAGGGTGCTGTGTAACTATGGACCCCACTCAAGACAGGCTGGCCGGCAGTCAAGAACCCTCTCATGTGAAATCTGCTTGTGAAGCACATGTAGAGTGGGAAAGGGGAGCAGAGATAAGAGCAACACAGTTTCTCAATGCTCTTCCCCAGGCGGTGCCCTCAGAACAAGACACACTTCCAGCCCTCTCCATCGGCGAGCTGAGGCACAGCCAGGAAATAGATCCAGTTATCAGGGAAGTCCTGCCACTCATTCAGAGGGGTGAGCCACCACCTAGGCGAGGGAGGAGGAGGTTATCTCTTACGACCCAGACACTGTGCAAGCAGTGGCATCATCTAAAAGTCCAGGACGGAGTCCTATATAGGGTAACCAAAGACCCATTAAGCAGAGAGAAGAGGTATCAGTTTGTGCTGCCTGCTAGCTTGAAGGCCAAAGCTCTCGCTGGTGTGCATGACTTCGCTGGGCATCAAGGGCAGGCTAGAACAGCACACCTCGCCCGACAGCGTTTCTTCTGGCCGCAAATGGGAAGAGACATCAAGGAATATGTGAAATGCTGCCAACGCTGTATCCTTGCAAAGACCCCTGAACCAGCTGCCCGAGCTCCCTTGGAGAGCATTCGCACTTCGGCACCCATGGAGCTGGTGTGCATTGATTTTTGGAGTGCTGAGGACTCTAAGCAAAGATCTGTCGATGTGTTAGTCATAACAGACCACTTTACAAAATTGGCTCATGCCTTTCCCTGCATAAACCAAACTGCAAAGCAAATAGCAAAGAAGCTATGGGATAACGTATTCTGCATCTACGGTTTCCCAGAGCGAATACATTCTGATCAAGGGGCCAATTTTGAAAGCAAACTCATAGCTGAACTCCTCAGCCTCACAGGGATTAAGAAAACACACACAACAGCATACCATCCCATGGGAAATGGGCAAACCGAAAGGTTCAATAGGACACTTGGCAGTATGTTGCGTGCCCTACCCCTGACAGCTAAGCAACACTGGGCCCAACAGATACAGACTTTGACTTTTGCGTATAATGCCACCACTCATGAAACAACTGGATATCCTCCATTCTATTTGATGTATGGTCGAGTCCCCAGACTCCCAGTAGACATGGTCTTCAAACAAGTCTTGAGGGATCCAGTCGTGGTGAATTATAAGACCTATGCAGAGAAACTGATGGAGAACCTCCATGTGGCTGCTGACATAGCTCAGCAGCATGCGAGGAAAGGACAGCAACATCAAGCTGATGGCTACAACAAGAGAGTTCGTGGAACCCACTTGAACGTTGGCGACCGAGTTTTGTTAGCTAATAAAGCAGAGAGAGGGAAGAGGAAGTTAGCGGATAAGTGGGAAGCCACTATGTATACCATCATAGACCGGAACCCTCAGACTCACGTTTACAAAGTCAGAGACGAAAGTGGGAAAACAAAAGTTGTTCATCGGAATTTGATGTTGGACGTGAGCTTCTTGCCCATGCCAGAACTAAGCGATGAAGAGACGAATGGAGCTGCCTCGGATGTGGCCAGTGAGTTTCAGCCTCCTTCTGTTGATGCTTTGAGTGGCCTAGCAGTAGATGCTTCTGAGGACCGTACATGTTCGTGGTTAAACGCATCCTCTGACTCTGAGTCTATTGGAGAAGCTGATGAGTCTGAGATGGAGAATGAGATGCCCCACTCTCTGTCCAGGAAGTCTGTTCAACTGACACCCACGAGAGCCCAGTCTAAAGAGGTCAGAGGCCAAGGGGAAAATGAATACTCACCTGTGAGAGACTTGTCGGATTCCAGTGACCCCCCTGATTTGCACATGACTGACACTGACTCTGTTGCCCCAGTTGATGTTCCTGACTTAGATGAGACAGGGTCTTCGGACGTCAATTCACCTGTTACACTGATTGATAGTCAGATACCCTCCCAAGTACAAGGGTTTGAAAGTCAGGTTGTCAGAACACGTACTGGCAGGGTTGTTAAGGCAGTCGATCGCTTGATAGAGAACATGGTGCAAAAACCACTCACCAAGGGTTTTGTTACAGGAGTCAGAAGGTCACTGTCTTTCCGTTCTTTATTTTAGATACATTTTTGAGATTGAGATATTTTTCTTTATTACCAGTAGTATGACCTGGGTCATGAGATGTTCATAATGGAGGGAAAGTGTTCCAAGATTTCATATGATGTATAAGGCATCATATTCACTAGAAGGGGCAGTAGCCTGATCAACTGCTGTTTTCTTTTAACTTACTTTGTAAGTAGCTTTATACGCTGTATATGGGAAATGGAGTCCCAGGGCTATCTTGGACCAAGTGGACAAGAGTTTTATTCTATATGTTTTTGGTTATTTTCCACCCTCGAAGTGTGAAGGATTTTGGTGAAATTAAAGAGGGGTGAATGTAACAGGTCAAAGAATTACAGATTTTTGCAACTGTTCATTTTCTATTTTTTATTTTATTTTGTGAGTTGATTTCACCAAAATATTGTATTGTTCAGCATTTCGTGTAGTCTACAGATATTGGGAGAGTTAGTTGTGTAAGTGCGCCCTCTAGAGTTGGTTTGGTTATATGCGGAGGGATGTCATGCTTTTCTCAGTCTGCATTGTATTCGGCTGGGAGAGGTACGTGTTCACTTCGGCGTGACATAAACTTGATATACCTGTTAAAACTAAAACGTTTCAGTGCACATAGTAACTTGTATGTATATTATATGATGAGTGTACGTACATTTAATCAAGCTGTGTCGTGAATACAGCCATTTTTGAGAGTTGAGAAATTGCTAACTTAGCTAACCTCGTGTTCTGTTTAGCTGTAAGTTAGCAATCATCATTCTATCCTCTTGTGACGAAGCTCACGTTGTTCTTTTTATGTTAGGCGGATTCTGGTCGAGGGTAGAGTTTTGAACATTTTCTCTCTTTGATGTTGAACAGGTATGTATTCCCTATATCAGGTTAAAAATGTGTTCATTTAAAATGTTTTCATGTATTGATTAGTGTTTAATGGCACTGAAAAGCTCAAATGTGAAGGATTACATGTTGCTTCGTGCATATTACTGTATGTATTACCTATTTGAAAGATGGTTTATGTCATGTTGCACAGTATTATGTAAAGGCTAAAAGCTCAGAGTTTTTGGCAGAGATAACATGAATATGACACATACATAAGATATACACCAGATGCAATGTTTATTTTCCAATGATGTTGTATTTTATTCCTTGTATTTTTGAATGTGATTATACTGAGTCTGCATTGTATTCGGCTGGGAGAGGCGGATTCTGGTCGAGGGTAGAGTTTTGAACATTTTCTCTCTTTGATGTTGAACAGATTGAGAGGGTTGTACACAATAAAGTGCCTTCAAGTACGCCAGTGTCTTGTCTTCAGTGCACCGGAACACAACGCAGTAGTCGGCGACGACCAGACCGCGCCGGCTACATAGGCACCAGAGCCTATTGTGTTAACAGGTTCACACTAGATAACACAACCACACAGTGCATGAAAAACATGAGGTGTGGCTAACGTTTGCAAGCTTGAGCTAGCTACCGAGCTAGCATACAAACTCGGTAGCACAGAGTAGATCCTCCATATGACGTTGAGAAATAGTCCATTGTGGGTAGTTTAGAAAATATCCGGAAATAAGTTAATAAATATGAAATAACGCAAAAACATAACTGTTTGAACTTAATAGGTAACCAGATCGTGACTACAACTAAGTTCCTAAATCTTTAACCACACTGTGTTGTTACATTGGTGAGTAAAAACTCATGCTTCCTACCCTTTAACTTTTTGTCTGAAAATAAAATCTACATTTTACTCAACTTCGTTACCCACTCCAGTCAGCAGATGGCGATGTGGGACTTTAAGGCTATGCTGCTAGTGTGACGTATAATCTAGTGGACGGGACGCTTCTTTCAACAGCAGCAACAGTTAGTCAGACACCTCGGTAGCTTGCTAGACAAAATAGCCGAACCAATAAAGCTCTTTAGACGCTTTCGTGTATATTAGCCACTGTGTTTTAAACCCACTTCTGTCGTCTAGTTAGTTATCCCATTTAATTTCATATTTACGGTGTTGTTGTTATTGGTCAGCTAGCTGGCTGGTTAAGTTAGCACTAGCCTAGCTAGCTAACATCCCCGACCATGAGCTCACTAAGCTACTCTCCTCCTGCTAAAGAAGAGGAGGTCTGCTGGACGGAGAAAGAAGCTCTAGTGAAAGAGGAGGAGGAAGAGGAGGATGTTACAATACAAAAACAAGTAGAGGGTGAAGCTGTTACCGTGAAAGAAGAAGAGAAAGACGTTACAGTGAAAGAAGAGGAAGACGCGTTCAGAGTGAAAGAGGAGGAGGATGTTACAGTGAAAGAAGAGGAAGACGCGTTCAGAGTGAAAGAGGAGGAGGATGTTACAGTGAAAGAAGAGGAAGACGCGTTCAGAGTGAAAGAGGAGGAGGATGTTACAGTGAAAGAAGAGGAAGACGCGTTCAGAGTGAAAGAGGAGGAGGATGTTACAGTGAAAGAAGAGGAGGAAGCAGTATTTGGAGTGAAAGAGGAGGAGGAGGAGATGACTGTCACATCGAAAAAGGAGGAGGAAGAAGAGGAGGGAACTGGATATCTGGTTCCGGTTTCCCAAAGGCATCTTAAGGCATCCAATGGTTCTAATGATGAACTAAGCAGTAAGATGCTTTTGGGAAACCGGGCCCTGATTAACACTAGTAAGTACTGTCTTAAAAACAGAGGCACAAACTCTGCAGTTGTTGAACTGATGTGTGGTGTTAAAGGTGAAATCTGCAGTTGCTACATCCATATTTGGACTTTTATATTATTTATATATAGCCATTGATTCTTGAAGAATATAACACATGCCTCATAAGCTTAGTTCAACTGTCGTACCCCATCAGATCCCAAAATAAGCTTTTTTTACTCCAATGTTTAGAAACAGTGTAAATATGAACCAACACTGTATAGCCTCAAAACATGGTTAAATCTATAATGTTGATATCATGGATGGTCAGTCCTTGCATCCATAGGTCTGTCTATGATTTTGAGAGTAGTTACATTTCTCCAGTCCCATCCATCATCTTATTACCAAAACAGTGGCAGAATGACAGCTTTGTTATTGTTTGAACTGCAGATTGGTGGATTGATTGATGTGTGGCTTTTTTAAAGGGACAACCTTGGATTTAAACATAAACAAAATGGCTGCCCTTAGACTTGGTTTGGTAAACAGCTGAGGGATGGGGGCTGGAGAAATGTAACCACTCTCAAATTCATAGAGAAAGCTATTGTAGCAACCTTAACCCAAAACCTAGCGACCTCATCAAGAAGTTCAGACATCTTGGTATAACAGTTATAAGGTGTTGGCTTGACAGTCTCTGGACCCAGGTTTGAGTCCAGCTCAGGGCTACCCCCTGAATTCACTACACTATGAATACAAGGACTGGCCGTCCATAAGGTCAAAATCACAGTTTTAACCAAATTGAGACTAAACAGTGTTTGTTTCCAAACAGTGGCGTTATATGAGCTTATGTTTTGGTTTCTGATGTGGTAAGACAGTTGAAACAATTTAGGCATTTAAAAGTTATATTCTTCAGGAATCAATGACTATCCAGTTTATGGGTCTTTCTATATCTGCCAGTGAGGCTTTCCTGTGGGGGTCAAATTGTTGGAGCTGTTGATAAGTCATTGTATAATATTCTGCAAATGTATTTTCATTTTTTTTAGGGCTGACCCTAGTCGACTGGTCGATTGTTTGGTCGATAGGCTCTTTTGTCGACAGAGATTTTTTTAGACTGAGATTTTTTTAGTAGAGCAGTCGCAAATACACTATATATACAAAAGTGTGTGGACACCCCTTCAAATTAGTCGATTCAGCTGTTTCAGCCACAACCGTTGCTGACAGGTGTATAAAATCGAGCACACAGCCATGCAATTTCCGTAGATAAAAATTGGCAGTAGAATGGCCTTACTGAAGCGCTCAGTGACTTTAAACGTAGCACCGTCATAGGATGCCACCTTTCCAACAAGTCAGTTCGTCAAATTTCTGCCCTGCTAGAGCTGCCCCGGTCAACTGTAAGTGTGGTTATTGTGAAGTGAAAATGTCTAGGAGCAACAACGGCTGAACCGCGAAGTGGTAGGCCACACAAGCTCACAGAACAGGCCCGCTGAGTGCTGAAGCGCGTTCCAAACTGCCTCTGGAAGCAACGTCAGCAGAATAACTGTTAGTCGGGAGCTTCATGAAATGGGTTTCCATGGCCGAGCAGCCGCACACAAGGCCCAGATCACCATGCTTAATGCCAAGTGTCGGCTGGAGTGGTGTAAAGCTCGCTGCCATTGGACTCTGGAGCAGTAGAAAGGCGTTCTCTGGAGTGATCAATCCGACGGACGAATCTGGGTTTAGCGGACGCCCGGAGAACACTACTTGCCCCAATGCATAGTGCCAACTGTAATGTTTGGTGGATGAGGAATAATGGTCTGGGGCCGTTTTTCATGGTTCGGGCTAGGCCCTTAGTTCCAGTGAAGGGAAATCTTAACGCTACAGCATACAGTGACATTCTAGACGATTCTGTGCTTCCAACTTTGTGGCAACAGTTTGGGGAAGGCCCTTTCCTGTTTCAGCATGACAATGCCCCTGTGCGTAAAGCAAAGTCCAAACAGAAATGGTTTGTGGAGATCGGTGTGGAAGAACTTGACTTGCCTGCACAGAGCCCTGACCTCAACCCCATCGAACACCTTTGGGATGAATTGGAAGGCCGACTGCGAGCCAGGCCTAATCCAACTCCATATTAATGCCTCTGCTTGAAACATGTAGGTATTACAGACGCGGTCAGGGAGACGTTTTAAAATGTCAGTGAAAACTCTTTCCAGCTTGTCAGTGCATGCTCTGAGTACGCGTCCTGGTAATCTGTCTGTGAAGATTAACCTGTTTAACCCCTTGGAGTCAATTGACGCAAATTTGCTTCAATCTAAGTAATTGAAGTAATCCATAGTACGACCATCTTAAAACAATTCCATATGTCAGTTTACACCCCCTCCCCCAACAGCTTAGATTTACAGGGGTTAAAGGTCATACTCACATCGGCTAAGGAGAGAGTGATCATACAGTCGTCCGGAACAGCTGGTGCACAAGACTTTGTGGAGGCCACGGAGATGGCACAGTCCATCGCTCTAAGACATGTGATACATAAATTGTATATGGTTATATTATGTACAAAATAATGATGCAACACTAATAAATCTAATATTATTTTATAACAAATGTACTTTCTCCCGCTTTGGATACTGTCGCTGTCCGCGGTTCTGAATGTAATTATATGCACAAGCACAAAACACCACATCTGTAATTTTAGTCCCGTCTGAATCTGCCATGGCAGTCATTTTTACATGGCAGGAGAGGAACAATTCAAGCCAGAATAACCTACTGTTTTTTGGCGAACTCCAAGGTCCTCTGGTATTACTAGTCCCGTGTGAATCGACATCCCTGTGTTTTGAGAGAAATGAGTTTGACAGGTGTTGCTCACGGTTTGATCAAGGAAAAGAATAACTGATTTGATCAATTTAACGAAGTGCTGCTCATAGCCTACATATGAAGGGCCTGCAAGTATCAACTTTCACAGTGGATGATTTTGTTCATATGTTTTGTGGGTATTCATATTTCTAGCCTACAATCATCGATGTTACTACTAATGTGAAAACAAGACAAAATATTACTATTATTGCTCACTTGACTGTCTTAAGACAATTGTCAAATAATTTAACAGATGTCAATTGTTGTACAGCTTCATGGGTACGCTCTGGGCATCACCTTTTACCTCAAATAAACAGTATTTCTGCTGTTGTGGGCCTTTAACCATCTGTCTGACTTTGTCGTTCACACAGAAGAGAGACGTGACTATCGTGGATCCTCTGGGGAGCCTCAACAACATCATGAAGCTGAGGAGGCAGAGAAGAGTCCCTCCAGATCAGAACACCTCAAGAAACACCAGCGGAAACCCACAGGGAAGAAATCTCACCACTGCTCTGACTGTGGGAAGAGTTACTCAAGATCAGATTCACTAAAAGTACACCAGAGAATTCACACAGGCGATACAGCTCACTGCTGCTCTGACTGTGGGAAGATATTCACTTCTTCAGCAGACCTCAAAAGACATGAGAGAATCCATACAGGGGAGAAACCTTATAGCTGTGATCAATGCGGGAAGAGTTTTACTACATCTAGCCA
This sequence comes from Coregonus lavaretus, assembly GCF_964263955.1. Lineage (NCBI taxonomy): Eukaryota > Metazoa > Chordata > Actinopteri > Salmoniformes > Salmonidae > Coregonus > Coregonus lavaretus. Next base: position 123,887 of record NW_028158792.1, on the reverse strand, counting down.
TCTGACTAGGCACCAGAGAACACACACAGGAGAGAAACCTTATAGCTGTGATCAATGCGGGAAGAGTTTTACTCAATCAAGCTGCCTGATAGAACATCAGAGAATACACACAGGAGAGAAACCTTATAGCTGTGATCAATGTGGGAAGAGTTTTAGTCGATCAAGCAACCTGATGGTACATTTGAGAACACACACTAGAGAGAAACCTTATAGCTGTGATCAATGTGGGAAGAGTTTCAGTGCATCAAGCATCCTGATGGTACATTTGAGAACGCACACTGGAGAGAAACCTTATAGCTGTGATCAATGTGGGACGAGTTTTAGTGATTCAAGCAACCTGATGGCACATTTGAGAACGCACACAGGAGAGAAATCTTATAGCTGTGATCAATGTGGGAAGAGTTTTAGTCGATCAAGCAGCCTGATGATACATTTGAGAACGCACACTGGAGAGAAACCTTATAGCTGTGATCAATGTGGGAAGAGTTTTAGTCAATCAAGCTACCTGATGGTACATTTGAGAACACACACTAGAGAGAAACCTTATAGCTGTGATCAATGTGGCAAGAGATACGCTGGTAAAATAACTCTGATTAAACATCAGAAAGTACATACATGAAGGAGTTGTTTCATGATATCAATTAAATAATGTCACAATGTTTTAACATTGTTGTATGAGTATTTTAATGAATTTCACAATGTAGAACCATTTACATTTTACATTTTTAGTCATTTAGCAGACGCTCTTATCCAGAGCGACTTACAGTTAGTGAGTGCATGCATAATTTTTTTATTTTTCATACTGGCCCCCCGTGGGAATCGAACCCACAACCCTGGCGTTGCAAACGCCATGGTCTACCAACTGAGCTACATCCCTGCTGGCCATTCCCTCCCCTACCCTGGACGACGCTGGGCCAATTGTGCGCCGCACCAACCGTTTTCCCCCTGTTCTATTGATTTCAGCGTGATATGGATATTAGCCTCATCAGGGGGAAAATCCAGGCTCTGAAATGAGTTGTGTTACACTTACCACGTTGGCGACCCACTTGAATCAAAATGCAACACTTCTAAATGTAGCTAGCTGTTTTCTACAAATTGTCCTCTGACCAGTGATGTACACATTATTCCCAGATTCCGTGTGGTTTTTGAGCTGTTAGTTTTAACAGGACGTGCAACCTCATCTCCCCCTCTCCTGCAATTGATTTCAACGTGATATCGATATGAGTGATGACAAATAAGTGTTGTGTTTCTCATCCTTTTGGGGACCCATAAATGTAAATGCATCACTCCAAAATGTAGCTGACTGTCTTCTGCAGGTTGTCCTCTAACCAGTGAAGTAAAAGATATCTCCCGTTTCCATGTGTTTTTTTAGTTGTGTTAGTTTCAACAGCACGTACAACCTGATTTCCCCCCCTAATCGATATTAATGATTTATTGCCACTTGTCAAAACAACAGTGTTTTTGGTGCTTGTGCAGTTAATAAGGTGGTTGTTTAAAAAAATACAAGCAATATGATTACTATTGTGGAACATGTTTGTGTCGATAGTACATTTTATGTTTATGTTTTCCATTTATCACAAACTGTTTCTGCATATTGGTTATTGATTTGGACACGTTAAAACTGTGTTTTGACATTGGGCAGTATCCCACCTTGCAAAATATAGTTGAAAAGAAGACTATGCTCGAGGTCCAATCTACGTTTGGTTTTGGTTGAAAGTTAATGTTAAAAATATGTATTTTTTAGGTCGTTGTTTCAACGACTTGAAAACAACTTCATTTCAACGTACTTGCAGCCTATAAACATTGACGCAGGATAACACATGCGTCTATGAACTGTTTTATTAACAATCTTACATCACTCCAGTATTTCTTTACAACATTCAAGTGCTAATTGTCTTTATTCCACTACTGAAGAAGCATGACTCAAATCACCTACTCATATTTCAAACATCCAGCCTGACAAAATATAATTTTTTTATTATTCCATGCCTCCCTATTGGAAATGAATTAATGCCAATACATATTTCCAAAGGGGTGTGTAACACTTAGTAATCATAATAATTTATGTGATTAACTGATTTTTTGTTTCCTTAGATGCTCTTTAGTATTTCAATTTTTATTGTTATTCTTTAGTTTTTTTATCCTTGCGATTGTTGTGTAAATATTTCAGTTTTTATTTTCATTGTTTTTATTAGTTATTTCCTGTGAAGCGCATTGTGTCGCATCAATGTCTGAAATGTGCTGTATAAATAAAGCTTGATTTGAATTGAACATATTGCAAAATAAATGAACCCAATGACAGACCAATATGGTGCAAAATCAACACATATCTTGGTCAAAATAGTATGTAACTTCAGTATCAGTTTTCAACCAATCCAGGACATTTTTGTTGAAAATGAAAAATGTTGGAATCAACAATAGGATTCAACTACTGAAACAAACGAATGGATGAAAACAGATGAATCCCACCTTTCAAGCCTGCTGAAGGCGTGGTATCGTGGTAAACACCACCCTGGGCTTTACCAGGGGCATGCTTGAGGTGGTCTCCCACAGCTCTGCGTGTGCCATTGTTAGGTTCTGACGGACAGAGTAAAACACTCAAACCAAGTTTATTCACCCACTGGGTCAAATAGCTGAAAAGACCGTGGAGCTCAGTTGGTAGAGCATGGCGCTTGCAACGCCAGGGTTGTGGGTTCGTTTCCCACGGGGGGCCAGTATGAAAAAATGTATGCACTCACTAACTGTAAGTCGCTCTGGATAAGAGTGTCTGCTAAATGACTAAAATGTAAAATGTAAAAAAACACACAAACACATATACCACCTCTAGACAGCCAATCCATCTCTGCTGCTAGACAGGACTTTAGTGGTGACTGTTCTTTCTCACTTCATGTGACCTGACCTCGGCCCAAATTCCTCCCTCCTCCCCAACTCACGGCTGTCCTACCTTATCTGTCCACTGAAACCAGACCGTGGCCCTTCTCCTCTCCAGAGGATACATGAGATTTAACAATAACATGTTCTGGCAGAATCTAAACTTTTCTACATCTCACTCAGTAGATTTCCATACCTCCAGTACTAATATGTTAACATGAATAAGGTCATTTCAAGTTAGAATTCAACACCATGTTCTGTGGCCTTGCTGTTCCATTTCTTGACTGCCCCTGCAACACAGAAAGAAACACATTTTGTCATATTATATAAAACACAAAGCATCTGCGGCCTCATATCAAATGTATTTATAAAGCCCTTTTTATATCAGCAGATGTCACAAAGTGCTATACAGAAACCCAGCCTCAAACCCCAAACAGCAAGCAATGCAGATGTAGAAGCACGGTGGCTAGGAAAAACTCCCTAGAAAGGCAGAAACCTAGGAAGAAAACTAGAGAGGAACCAGGCTCTGAGGGGTGGCCAGTCCTCTTCTGGCTGTGTCGGGTGGAGATAAGAGCACATGGCCATTAAGGCCAGATCCTTCTTCAACATGTTCAAACGTTCATAGATGACCAGCATGGGTCAAATAATAATCACAGTGGTTGTAGAGGGTGCAACAGGTCAGTACCTCAGGAGTTGAGCATTCTGAGGTCAAAACAGCAGGTGCGGTAGAGAGAGGGTCGATATCAGCAGGTCCGGGACAAAGGATCACGTCCGGTGAACAGGTCAGGGTTCCATAGCCGCAGGCAGAAGAGTTGAAACTGGAGCGGCAGCACGACCAGGTGGACTGGGGACAGCAAGGAGTCATCAGGCCAGGTAGTCCTGAGGCATGGTCCTAGGGCTCAGGTCCTCCGAAAGAAAGAGAGAGAGAGAGGAGAATTAGAGGGATTATACTTAAAAGACACCAGATAAGACCCCTCTCTGGCTGTAGAAGTGTTCTTCCTAACCAGTCCCTCAACACCTCTCTGGCTGTAGAAGTGTTCTTCCTAACCAGTCCCTCAACAGCTCTCTGACTGTAGAAGTGTTCTTCCTAACCAGTCCCTCAACACCTCTCTGGCTGTAGAAGTGTTCTTCCTAACCAGTCCCTCAACAGCTCTCTGGCTGTAGAAGTGTTCTTCCTAACCAGTCCCTCAACACCTCTCTGGCTAAAGAACTGGGGAGGGGTCTTATCTGGTGTCCTGTGTGATCCATTCATCCTTCCATCCCTCCTCAGCCTTCCTCTCCTCTGAAGACCCAGTGAGGGTGGAGCTCAGTCAGAGAGCTGTTGAGGGACTGGTTAGGAAGAACACTTCTTCTATCCAGCGCTGAGTCTGGTTTGATTATGTTCCTGCTATCTCTTACCTATCCAACGCTGAGTCTGGTTTGATTATGTTCCTGCTATCTCTTACCTATCCAGTGCTGAGTCTGGTTTGATTATGTTCCTGCTATCTCTTACTTATCCAGCGCTGAGTCTGGTTTGATTATGTTCCTGCTATCTCTTACCTATCCAGCTCTGAGTCTGGTTTGATTATGTTCCTGCTATCTCTTACCTATCCAGCGCTGAGTCTGGTTTGATTATGTTCCTGCTATCTCTTACCTATCCATCTCTGAGTCTGGTTTGATTATGTTCCTGCTATCTCTTACCTATCCAGCTCTGAGTCTGGTTTGATTATGTTCCTGCTATCTCTTACCTATCCAGCTCTGAGTCTGGTTTGATTATGTTCCTGCTATCTCTCTCTATCCAAGAGGTCAACTCCTGATTTCTGGGTCACTGAAGCAGCCTGGGATGGTGCAGTCTGCCCTTTGACCTCTTGAGGAAGATCCAATCTGTCAACAAGCGGCTCTGTTTCTTCACCAGACAGTGGAGTCATCAGTGACAGCAGCTCCATGGTCTCCTCATCCTGAGGGAGAGTAACACTGAACACACCCTTCCCTGTGTCCTACACAGGACTCATAACAAGTTAGTCTACTGTAGGGGGGCATCTCAATAGTCTACAGTGGCTTCCTCTATCTCCTTTTCTTTCATTGTCATTGATCTCAACAGCAGACAGGTGAAAGCGTTATGGTTTCTGTTTTCACCCGTCCGGTTCTTTCAGATCAGTATGAGCAGAGAACAGAAAACAGTGACAGTGAGTCACTTCAGACTATTGAGATGCAACCATAACATTGGGTTCAGACTATTGAGATGTATCCATAACCTTGGGTTCAGACTATTGAGATGCACCCATAACCTTGGGTTTAGACTATTGAGATGCACCCATAACCTTGGGTTCAGACTATTGAGATGCACCCATAACCTTGGGTTCAGACTATTGAGATGCATCCATAACCTTGGGTTCAGACTATTGAGATGCACCCATAACCTTGGGTTCAGACTATTGAGATGCACCCATAACCTTGGGTTTAGACTATTGAGATGCACCCATAACCTTGGGTTCAGACTATTGAGATGCATCCATAACCTTGGGTTCAGACTATTGAGATGCACCCATAACCTTGGGTTCAGACTATTGAGATGCACCCATAACCTTGGGTTCAGACTATTGAGATGCATCCATAACCTTGGGTTCAGACTATTGAGATGCATCCATAACCTTGGGTTCAGACTATTGAGATGCATCCATAACCTTGGGTTCAGGCTATTGAGATGCATCCATAACCTTGGGTTCAGACTATTGAGATGCATCCATAACCTTGGGTTCAGACTATTGAGATGCATCCATAACCTTGTGTAAGCTTCTGTACTGTACCTTGAATTTGAGCTTGGCTCTGAGGAGCCTATGGGTTCTGGGAGAGGTATGGTCCAGAGGAGCCTATGGGTCCTGGGAGGGGTATGTTCCAGAGGAGCCTATGGGTTCTGGGAGAGGTACGGTCCAGAGGAGCCTATGGGTTCTGGGAGAGGTATGGTCCAGAGGAGCCTATGGGTTCTGGGAGAGGTACGGTCCAGAGGAGCCTATGGGTTCTGGGAGGGGTACGGTCCAGAGGAGCCTATGGGTTCTGGGAGGGTTTACGGTCCAGAGGAGCCTATGGGTTCTGGGAGAGGTACGGTCCAGAGGAGCCTATGGGTTCTGGGAGAGGTACGGTCCAGAGGATCCTATGGGTTCTGGGAGGGTTTACGGTCCAGAGGAGCCTATGGGTTCTGGGAGAGGTACGGTCCAGAGGAGCCTATGGGGTTCTGGGAGAGGTACGGTCCAGAGGATCCTATGGGTTCTGGGAGGGTTTACGGTCCAGAGGAGCCTATGGGTTCTGGGAGAGGTACGGTCCAGAGGAGCCTATGGGTTCTGGGAGAGGTACGGTCCAGAGGAGCCTATGGGTTCTGGGAGAGGTACAGTCCAGAGGAGCCTATGGGGTTCTTGGCACCCAAATGCTCCTAGAGAGAAGGGAGAATACTGAAGCATGTTGATGACAGTTCTACAGCCTCCATCAGAGGCCCAGGCTTTTGGCAGAGATGGTAAAGCTCTCTTTTCTGGACTGCAACATTGTAATATTGTGCCCTCCACGGCACTTCATATACAGTGCAGTCGGAAAGTATTCAGACCCCTTCACTTTTCCACAGTTACGTTACAGCCTTGTTCTAAAATGGATTAAATTGTTTTTTATCCCTCATCAATACACACACACACACACACACACACACACACACACACACACACACACACACACACACACACACACACACACACACACACACACACACACACACACACACACACACAACGACAAAGCAAAAACTGGTTTTTAGAATTTTTGGCAAATGTATAAAAAATACAAACTGAAATATGAAATGTACATAAGCATTCAGACCCTTTACTCAGTACTTTGTTGAAGCACCTTTGGCAGCGATTACAGCCTCAATTCTTCTTGGGTATGACGCTACAAGCTTGGAACACCTGCATTTGGGGAGTTTCTCCCATTCTTCTATGCAGATCCTCTCAAGCTCTGTTAGGTTGGATGGGGAGCGTCGCTGCACAGCTATTTTCAGGTCTCTCCAGAGATGTTTGATCGGATTCAAGTCCGGACTCTGGCTGGGCTACTCAAGGACATTCAGAGACTTGTCCCGAAGCCGCTCCTGCGTTGTCTTGGCTGTGTGCTTAGGGTCGTTGTCCGGTTGGAAGGTGAACCGTCGCCCCCCAGTCTGAGGTCCTGAGTGCTCTGGAGCAGGTTTTCATCAAGGATCTCTCTGTACTTTGCTCCGTTCATCTTTCCTTCGATCTTGACTAGTCTCCCAGTCCCTGTCGCTGAAAAATATCCCCACAGCATGATGCTGCCACCACCATGCATCACTGTAGGGATGGTGCCTGGTTTCCCCCAGACGTGTCATTTCGCATTCAGGCCAAAGAGTTCAATCTTGGTTTCATCAGACCAGATAATCTTGTTTCTCATGGTCGGAGAGTCCTTTAGGTGCCATTTGGCAAACTCCAAGTGGGCTGTCATGTGCCTTTTACTGAGGAGTGGCTTCCGTCTGGCCACTCTACCATAAAGGCCTGATTGGTGGAGTACTGCAGAGATGGTTGTCCTTCTGGAAGGTTCTCCCATCTCCACAGAGGAACTCTGGAGCTCTGTCAGAGTGACCATTGTTTTCTTGGTCACCTCCCTGACCAAGGCCCTTCTCCCCCGACTTCGTTTAACACTTTTTTGGTTACTACATGATTCCATATGTGTTATTTCATAGTTTTGACATCTTCACTATTATTCTACAATGTAAATAAAATAGTAAAAATAAAGGAAAACCCTTGAATGAATAGGTGTCCAAACTTTTGACTGGTACTGTACATTATGGAAAACATGTCTCACACTCAGTCATAGTTAGTAGAATAATGAATGCATTGGCAAGATTTTGGCACCGTCAACTTTTAGAAGGTTAGCAGGAAAGTTAATGATTTAAACCACCTAAATATACTCCCATTCACTGTATCACGTTTCAGGAGAAGACCCAGATGTTGACATTGTCCAAGTAACAAAAGGTTATTACAAAATCAGGGGGCAGGTAAACAACAGGTCAAGGGCAGGCAGAGATCAGTAATCCAGATCAGAGTCCAAAAAGTACAGAACGGCAGGCTGTCTCAGGGCAGGCAGAGATCAGTAATCCAGATCAGAGTCCAAAAAGTACAGAACGGCAGGCTGTCTCAGGGTAGGCAGAGATCAGTAATCCAGATCAGAGTCCAAAAAGTACAGAACGGCAGGCAATTCGCCCTTTATTTTTATTTTTTATTTTTTTAGTGGCAAAGGGTAAAGTCTACAAAACCTAGACCACTGTGTTTATTATAGATTCAAGTTTTGGAAACATAAAACTGTATTGAGATTAAATGTTTAATCGAGGAGAAAATGTGCAGAATGTCTCACTCGATCTCCATCTTCTCCCGCCACTGGGCTTCCTCTCATCACCATATTTGGTAGTGAGTGGAAACGTCAACCGGATGTTTCACATTTATACATCAGGTGAAATATCTGGCTCATTGTTCTATCTGTGGTGTGGTTGTGTTATTAAATGGTGGGCAGAAGCTGAAAAGAGTGAAGTTAATCGAGGAGGAGCAGATTTGTTTGTATTATGACAGCAAAATACTCTTATGATGACTATAACATTTGTTGGCACCTTCAATTCTTGCACATTTTCTCATAAAAAGTATACTGAACAAAAATATAAATGCAACATGCAACAATTTCAAAGATTTTACTGAGTTACAGTTAATATATATATAAGGAAATCAGTCAATGTAAATAAATGAATAAGGCCCTAATCTATGGATTTCACATGACTGGGGAGGGGTGCAGCTATGGGTGGGCCTGGGAGGGCATAGGTCCACCCACTGGGGAGGGGTGCAGCTATGGGTGGGCCTGGGAGGGCATAGGTCCACCCACTGGGGAGGGGTGCAGCTATGGGTGGGCCTGGGAGGGCATAGGTCCACCCACTGGGGAGGGGTGCAGCTATGGGTGGGCCTGGGAGGGCATAGGTCCACCCACTGGGGAGGGGTGCAGCTATGGGTGGGCCTGGGAGGGCATAGGTCCACCCACTGGGGAGGGGTGCAGCTATGGGTGGGCCTGGGAGGGCATAGGTCCACCCACTGGGGAGGGGTGCAGCTATGGGTGGGCCTGGGAGGGCATAGGTCCACCCACTGGGGAGGGGTGCAGCTATGGGTGGGCCTGGGAGGGCATAGGTCCACCCACTGGGGAGGGGTGCAGCTATGGGTGGGCCTGGGAGGGCATAGGTCCACCCACTGGGGAGGGGTGCAGCTATGGGTGGGCCTGGGAGGGCATAGGTCCACCCACTGGGGAGGGGTGCAGCTATGGGTGGGCCTGGGAGGGCATAGGTCCACCCACTGGGGAGGGGTGCAGCTATGGGTGGGCCTGGGAGGGCATAGGTCCACCCACTGGGGAGGGGTGCAGCTATGGGTGGGCCTGGGAGGGCATAGGTCCACCCACTGGGGAGGGGTGCAGCTATGGGTGGGCCTGGGAGGGCATAGGTCCACCCACTGGGGAGGGGTGCAGCTATGGGTGGGCCTGGGAGGGCATAGGTCCACCCACTGGGGAGGGGTGCAGCTATGGGTGGGCCTGGGAGGGCATAGGTCCACCCACTGGGGAGGGGTGCAGCTATGGGTGGGCCTGGGAGGGCATAGGTCCACCCACTGGGGAGGGGTGCAGCTATGGGTGGGCCTGGGAGGGCATAGGTCCACCCACTGGGGAGGGGTGCAGCCATGGGTGGGCCTGGGAGGGCATAGGTCCACCCACTGGGGAGGGGTGCAGCCATGGGTGGGCCTGGGAGGGCATAGGTCCACCCACTGGGGAGGGGTGCAGCTATGGGTGGGCCTGGGAGGGCATAGGTCCACCCACTGGGGAGGGGTGCAGCTATGGGTGGGCCTGGGAGGGCATAGGTCCACCCACTGGGGAGGGGTGCAGCTATGGGTGGGCCTGGGAGGGCATAGGTCCACCCACTGGGGAGGGGTGCAGCTATGGGTGGGCCTGGGAGGGCATAGGTCCACCCACTGGGGAGGGGTGCAGCTATGGGTGGGCCTGGGAGGGCATAGGTCCACCCACTGGGGAGGGGTGCAGCTATGGGTGGGCCTGGGAGGGCATAGGTCCACCCACTGGGGAGGGGTGCAGCTATGGGTGGGCCTGGGAGGGCATAGGTCCACCCACTGGGGAGGGGTGCAGCTATGGGTGGGCCTGGGAGGGCATAGGTCCACCCACTGGGGAGGGGTGCAGCTATGGGTGGGCCTGGGAGGGCATAGGTCCACCCACTGGGGAGGGGTGCAGCTATGGGTGGGCCTGGGAGGGCATAGGTCCACCCACTGGGGAGGGGTGCAGCTATGGGTGGGCCTGGGAGGGCATAGGTCCACCCACTGGGGAGGGGTGCAGCTATGGGTGGGCCTGGGAGGGCATAGGTCCACCCACTGGGGAGGGGTGCAGCTATGGGTGGGCCTGGGAGGGCATAGGTCCACCCACTGGGGAGGGGTGCAGCTATGGGTGGGCCTGGGAGGGCATAGGTCCACCCACTGGGGAGGGGTGCAGCTATGGGTGGGCCTGGGAGGGCATAGGTCCACCCACTGGGGAGGGGTGCAGCTATGGGTGGGCCTGGGAGGGCATAGGTCCACCCACTGGGGAGGGGTGCAGCTATGGGTGGGCCTGGGAGGGCATAGGTCCACCCACTGGGGAGGGGTGCAGCTATGGGTGGGCCTGGGAGGGCATAGGTCCACCCACTGGGGAGGGGTGCAGCTATGGGTGGGCCTGGGAGGGCATAGGTCCACCCACTGGGGAGGGGTGCAGCTATGGGTGGGCCTGGGAGGGCATAGGTCCACCCACTGGGGAGGGGTGCAGCTATGGGTGGGCCTGGGAGGGCATAGGTCCACCCACTGGGGAGGGGTGCAGCTATGGGTGGGCCTGGGAGGGCATAGGTCCACCCACTGGGGAGTCAGGCCTAGCCAATCAGAATTAGGTTTTTCCACACAAAAGGACTTTATTACAGACAGAAATACTCCTCAGTTTCATCAGCTGTTCGGGCGGCTGATCTCAGACGATCCCTTAAGTGAACAAGCCGGATGTGGATGTCCTGGGCTGGTGTGGTTACACGTGGTCTGTGGGATCGGCTTATGGTAGAGAAATTGACATTAAATTATCTGGTAACAGCTCTGGTGGACATTCCTGCAGTCAGCATGCCAATTGCACACTCCCTCAAAACTTGAGACATCTGTGGCATTGTGTTGTGTGACCTGTTTTTAAGATACGAGATCTGAAAAACAGTAAGTACTGTTTCCTTCTCCTCTTCCAATATGACAGTTCTCTCCCTCCTCCTTCACTCCAAGAACGGTATCCTCCTCTTCCTTCACTGTAACTTCCTCCTCTTCCTTCACTGTAACTTCCTCCTCATCTTTCACTGTAACTTCCTCCTCTTCTTTCACTGTAACTTCCTCCTCTTCTTTCTTTACTGTGACATCCTCCTCTTCCTTCTCCTCTTTCACAACAACGTTCAGCCACAGACCCTCTTTCTCCGTCCAGCAGACCTCCTCTTCTTTAGCAGGAGAAGAGTAGCTTAGTGAGCTCATGGTCGGGGATGCTAGTTAGCATTAGCCTAGTGTTACTTAGCCAGATAGGAGGATGTTAGCTAGCTTGTTAGCATTAGCCTAGTGTTACTTAGCCAGATAGGAGGATGTTAGCTAGCTTGTTAGCATTAGCCTAGTGTTACTTAGCCAGATAGGAGGATGTTAGCTAGCTTGTTAGCATTAGCCTAGTGTTACTTAGCCAGATAGGAGGATGTTAGCATTAGCCTAGTGTTACTTAGCCAGATAGGAGGATGTTAGTTAGCTTGTTAGCATTAGCCTAGTGTTACTTAGCCAGATAGGAGGATGTTAGCTAGCTTGTTAGCATTAGCCTAGTGTTACTTAGCCAGATAGGAGGATGTTAGCTAGCTTGTTAGCATTAGCCTAGTGTTACTTAGCCAGATAGGAGGATGTTAGCTAGCTTGTTAGCATTAGCCTAGTGTTACTTAGCCAGATAGGAGGATGCTAGCTAGCTAGTTAGCATTAGCCTAGTGTTCCTTAGCCAGATAGGAGGATGCTAGCTAGCTAGTTAGCATTAGCCTAGTGTTACTTAGCCAGATAGGAGGATGTTAGCTAGCTTGTTAGCATTAGCCTAGTGTTACTTAGCCAGATAGGAGGATGTTAGCTAGCTTGTTAGCATTAGCCTAGTGTTACTTAGCCAGATAGGAGGATGTTAGCTAGCTTGTTAGCATTAGCCTAGTGTTACTTAGCCAGATAGGAGGATGTTAGCTAGCTTGTTAGCATTAGCCTAGTGTTACTTAGCCAGATAGGAGGATGTTAGCATTAGCCTAGTGTTACTTAGCCAGATAGGAGGATGTTAGCTAGCTTGTTAGCATTAGCCTAGTGTTACTTAGCCAGATAGGAGGATGTTAGCTAGCTAGTTAGCATTAGCCTAGTGTTACTTAGCCAGATAGGAGGATGTTAGCTAGCTTGTTAGCATTAGCCTAGTGTTACTTAGCCAGATAGGAGGATGTTAGCTAGCTTGTTAGCATTAGCCTAGTGTTACTTAGCCAGATAGGAGGATGTTAGCTAGCTTGTTAGCATTAGCCTAGTGTTACTTAGCCAGATAGGAGGATGTTAGCTAGCTTGTTAGCATTAGCCTAGTGTTACTTAGCCAGATAGGAGGATGTTAGCTAGCTTGTTAGCATTAGCCTAGTGTTACTTAGCCAGATAGGAGGATGTTAGCATTAGCCTAGTGTTACTTAGCCAGATAGGAGGATGTTAGCTAGCTTGTTAGCATTAGCCTAGTGTTACTTAGCCAGATAGGAGGATGTTCGCTAGCTTGTTAGCATTAGCCTAGTGTTACTTAGCCAGATAGGAGGATGTTAGCTAGCTTGTTAGCATTAGCCTAGTGTTACTTAGCCAGATAGGAGGATGTTAGCATTAGCCTAGTGTTACTTAGCCAGATAGGAGGATGTTAGCTAGCTTGTTAGCATTAGCCTAGTGTTCCTTAGCCAGATAGGAGGATGTTAGCTAGCTTGTTAGCATTAGCCTAGTGTTACTTAGCCAGATAGGAGGATGTTAGCTAGCTTGTTAGCATTAGCCTAGTGTTACTTAGCCAGATAGGAGGATGTTAGCTAGCTTGTTAGCATTAGCCTAGTGTTACTTAGCCAGATAGGAGGATGTTAGCTAGCTTGTTAGCATTAGCCTAGTGTTACTTAGCCAGATAGGAGGATGTTAGCTAGCTTGTTAGCATTAGCCTAGTGTTACTTAGCCAGATAGGAGGATGTTAGCTAGCTTGTTAGCATTAGCCTAGTGTTACTTAGCCAGATAGGAGGATGTTCGCTAGCTAGTTAGCATTAGCCTAGTGTTCCTTAGCCAGATAGGAGGATGTTAGCTAGCTTGTTAGCATTAGCCTAGTGTTACTTAGCCAGATAGGAGGATGTTAGCTAGCTTGTTAGCATTAGCCTAGTGTTCCTTAGCCAGATAGGAGGATGTTAGCTAGCTTGTTAGCATTAGCCTAGTGTTACTTAGCCAGATAGGAGGATGTTAGCTAGCTTGTTAGCATTAGCCTAGTGTTACTTAGCCAGATAGGAGGATGTTAGCTAGCTAGTTAGCATTAGCCTAGTGTTCCTTAGCCAGATAGGAGGATGTTAGCTAGCTTGTTAGCATTAGCCTAGTGTTACTTAGCCAGATAGGAGGATGTTAGCTAGCTTGTTAGCATTAGCCTAGTGTTCCTTAGCCAGATAGGAGGATGTTAGCTAGCTTGTTAGCGTTAGCCTAGTGTTCCTTAGCCAGATAGGAGGATGTTAGCTAGTTAAGATGAGCTACTAGCCTAGTGGTAGGCTATTCTAGCTATTCAGCCAGCTGATTAGTAACTTACATATGAAATAAATGGGGTAACTATCTATACAACATATATTTTCTTAAACACAGTGACTAATATACACCGAAATAATCCCAAGAGCTATAATGTTTTGGCTATGTTGTCTAGCAAGCTACCAAAGTCAAAAACATAAATCAGAACACAGCCTCTCTATTCTCTCATGGGATTTCAGGTCCTCTGACTGGGAAAATGTCTTTCCACAATGAGAGCAGTGGTATGTCTTGTCCTCCTGTGTTTTAGTATGTTGGTAGGGCTTTTCTCCTGTGTGTGTTCTCTCATGCTTTTTCAGGCCCCATGATCGGGTAAAACTCTTTTCACACTGGGAACATTGGTAGGGCTTTTCTCCTGTGTGTATTCTTTCATGCATTTTCAGGCTCCCTCGATGGGTAAAACTCTTTTCACACTGGGAACATTGGTAGGGCTTTTCTCCTGTGTGTGTCCTCTCATGCTCCTTCAGGCTCCCATACCACATAAAACTCTTTCCACAGTGGGAACAGTGATAAGGCTTCTCTCCTGTGTGTGTTCTCTCATGCCCAACTAGGGCCCCTAACTGAGCAAAACTTTTTCCACAGTTGGAGCAGTGGTAAGGCTTTTCTCCTGTATGTATTCTCTCGTGCATTTTCAGACTCCCTAAATGAGTAAAACTCTTTGCACAGTGGGAGCACTGATGTCGTCTCTCTGGTTTGGCCGTCTCTGGGTCTGGTTCCCCTGAAGGACTCTTCCCGCTGTCAGAGTGAGAGTCTGGTCTCTCTCCTGCCAAAGACAGACATGTCATTTAGCTAAACAGCGACCTGAATGAAACCTCCACATGATAAAACCGTCTTCCTATGAGGTTTAATCCAGACTATATCCCACAATAGCCTGAGGTCAGTCTTCACAACACAATAAAAAATAAACTTGAGATGTAGAGCTTAAAATCTAATCTTGCTCTCATGGAATGTCATGTTTTACATTTTACATTTACATTTTAGTCATTTAGCAGACGCTCTTATCCAGAGCGACTTACTGATCAGAGCTCTATAATAATAGATAATGTCATGTTTTTAGGCTGAGCAGAGCTCTATAATAATATATCATGTTTTTAGGCTGATCAGAGCTCTATAATAATAGATAATGTCATGTTTATAGGCTGATCAGAGCTCTATAATAATAGATGATGTCATGTTTATAGGCTGATCAGAGCTCTATAATAATAGATCATGTCATGTTTTTAGGCTGATCAGAGCTCTATAATAATAGATCATGTCTTGTTTATAGGCTGATCAGAGCTCTATAATAATAGATAATGTCATGTTTTAGGCTGAGCAGAGCTCTATAATAATAGATCATGTTTATAGGCTGATCAGAGCTCTATAATAATAGATAATGTCATGTTTTAGGCTGATCAGAGCTCTATAATAATAGATAATGTCATGTTTATAGGCTGAGCAGAGCTCTATAATAATAGATAATGTCATGTTTATAGGCTGATCAGAGCTCTATAATAATAGATCACGTTTATAGGCTGATCAGAGCTCTATAATAATAGATAATGTCATGTTTTTAGGCTGATAATAATACAGTGCATTCGGAAAGTATTCAGACCCCTTGACTTTTTCCACATTTTGTTACAGCCTTATTTTTAAATGCATTTTTTGATTTGTTTATTCTGATAAATCTAAACACAATATCCCATAATGACAAAGCAAAAACAGGTTGTTAGAAGGTTTTGCAAACTTATAAAAAAACAAAAGAAAACAGAGATACCTTATTTAAATAAGTATTCAGACCCTTTCTATGAGACTCGAAATTGAGCTCAGGTGCATCCTGCTTCCATTGATCATCCTTGAGATGTTTCTACAACTTGAAGGAATTGTCCGTAGAGCTCCGAGACAGGATAATGTCAAGGCACAGATCTGGGGAAGGTTACCAAAAAATGTCTGCAGCATTGAAGGTCCCCAAGAACAGAGTGGCCTCCATCATTCTTAAATGGAAGAAGTTTGGAACCACCAAGATTCTTCCTAGAGCTGGCCGCCTGGCCAAACTGAGCAATCGGGGAAGAAGGGCCTTGGTCAGGGAGGTGACCAAGAACCCGATGGTCACTCTGACTGAGCTCCTCTGTGGAGATGGAAGAACCTTCCAGAAGGACAACCATCTCTGCAGCATTCCACCAATCAGGCCTTTGCGGTAGAGTGGCCAGACAGAAGCCACTCCTCAGTCAAAGGCACATGACAGCCCGCTTGGAGTTTGCCAAAAGGCACCTTAAGGACTCTCAGACCATGAGAAACAAGATTGAACTCTTTGGCCTGAATGCCAAGCGTCATGTCTGGAGGAAACCTGGCACCATTCCTACGGCGAAACTTGGTGGTGGCAGTATCATGCTGTGGGGATGTTTTTCAGCGGCAGGGACTGGGAGACTATCAGGATCGAGGGAAAGATGAACAGAGCAAAGTACAGAGAGATCCTTGATGAAAACCTTCTCTAGAGCGCTCAGGACCTCAGACTGGGGCAAAGGTTCACCTTCCAGCAGGACAACGACCCTAAGCACACAGCCAAGACAACGCAGGAGTGGCTTTGGGACAAGTTTCTGAATGTCCTTGAGTTGCCCAGCCAGAGCCCGGACTTGAACCCGATCTAATATCTCTGGAGAGACCTGAAAATAGCTGTGCAGCGACACTTCCCATCCAACCTGACAGAGCTTGAGAGGATCTGCAGAGAAGAATGGAGAAACTCCCCAAATACAGGTGTGCCAAGCTTGTAGCGTCATACCCAAGAAGACTCGAGGCTGTAATCGCTGCCAAAGGTGCTTCAACAAAGTACTGAGTAAAGGGTCCACCAGGCTTTCACCTCATCAGCCTGGAAGCAGAGGCTACATACAGGGAAGATCTCAATTGTATCCTCCTGGGTGCAGAAGAGGTGGATTTGGGGCTCAAAAACAACACTTATTTCCAGACAAGGTATTTAAGGTGTTATTTTGGTTGCTTGTAACTTTTTATTTAAACCTTTTTTGGGAGTACATACCGGTGGGACAGCAGTACTGATCATAGTTGCTCAGCGAAACTCCATTCTTTGCTTAGTCCAGAACGTATTTTGACATTATTAAGCTTGAAAAGGAGGATCTCCATATTGAAAGTCTCCTGTAAGCCCAGATTCTGGTTCAAAACGGCTCCTTTAGTCCATTATTAGGCTACTTAATGTAGTTTTTACAATTTCTACATTAAAAAAGAACATAATCACATGTATCACTTCAGTTGAATGGCGTTTTAAAACCACGTCTCAGTTCAACAACAGTTAGTGATACTATTTTTAAGACAGCACTTACTGGTGTTAATTAGACCTTCAGTCTCTTCCTCCTCCTCCTTCAATGTGACAGTTATCTCTCCCTCCCTCTTCGCTCCAAAAACGGCTTCCTCTTCTTTCACTGTAACATCCTCCTCCTCTTTCACTCTGAACGCGTCTTCCTCTTCTTTCACTGTAACATCCTCCTCTTCTTTCACTCTGAACGCGTCTTCCTCTTCTTTCACTGTAACGTCTTTCTCTTCTTCTTTCACGGTAACAGCTTCACCCTCTACTTGTTTTTGTATTGTAACATCCTCCTCTTCCTCCTCCTCTTTCACTAGAGCTTCTTTCTCCGTCCAGCAGACCTCCTCTTCTTTAGCAGGAGGAGAGTAGCTTAGTGAGCTCATGGTCGGAGATGTTAGCATTAGCTAGCTATAGCAACATAAATATTACATTCAAGGGGTAACTAGCTAGCTATACGACATAAGGTGACAGGAGTGCTTTTAAAAACCACTGGATAATATACACGAAAGCGTCTAAGAGCTTGAAGCTAACAAGCTACCGAGGTGGCTGACTAGCTGTTGTTGAAGAAGCGTTCCGTCCACTAGATTATACGTCACACTCTGACAGCATCGCCTGAAAGACGCACATCGCCATCTGCTGACAGGAGTGGGTAACGCAGTTGAGTTTATTTATTATTGTTTATGTCCAATACTTATAAATATGTTATTCTCTCCTTTTGGAACCAATGGAATGGTACCTTTAAAAGGGGCAATCAGCAGCAAAAACAAGTTCCCCGCCACTGTTTCGGTGAAAAGCTCAGGGACAACCCTGGAGAAATGTAACCACTCAAATTCATAGACAGATGCAAGGATTGACCATCCATGATATCACAATGATTGGTTTTAACCATGTTTTAAGGTTTTACAGTGTTTGTTTACATTGACTTTGTTTACAAACATTGGTATAAAACAAGCTTATATTTTGGGTGCTGACGGGGTACGACAGTTGGACTAAGCTCATGAGGCATTTATAAATTATATTCTTCAAGAATCAAATGGGTATATATAATTCATTTATAATTCCACAAATGGATGTAGCAACTGCAGATTGCCTCTTTTGGTATGAAGCTCACCTCAGATATTTGTAAGTATTGTATATTTTCCATAATGTGTGAGACCCAGGTGGGAACTGGGAAGGGTCTCCTGTGTTTTCTATGTCTGTGGTGCAGGTTTTATGTGTATATGAAGCAATTGGGGCAATAAATCATTCAGGCACTCAGTAGTTTCCATCCATCTTTAGCTTGAAAACTAGAGTGCCAGTTGGTGTGTGTGTGTGTGTGTGTGTGTGTGTGTGTGTGTGTGTGTGTGTCTGTGTGTGTGTGTGTGTGTGTGTGTGTGTGTGTGTGTGTGTGTGTGTGTGTGTGTGTGTGTGTGTGTGTGTGTGTGTGAGTGCCAGTTGGTGTGTGTGTGTGTGTGTGTGTGTGTGTGTGTGTGTGTGTGTGTGTGTGTGAGTGATGTTGGGCTGAAGCTACTGACCCGGAAGTTGATGGAAAAGTTATTCATTTCCGGTGCAGCGTTGTAAGGCACTGCATCACAGTGCTTGAGGCGTCACTACAGACCCGGGTTCGATCCCGGGGCTGTGTCGCAACCGGCCGCGACCGGGAGACCAATGACGCAGCGCACAATTGGCCCAGCGTCGTCCGGATTAGGCCGGCCGGGATGTCCTTGTCCCATCGCGCTCTAGCGACTCCTGTGGCGGGCCGGGCGCATGCATGCTGACATGGTCGCCAGTTGTATGTATGGCGTTTCCTCTGAAACATTGGTGCGGCTGGCTTCCGGGTTCCGGCTTCCAGTGTGTCAAGAAGCAGTGCGGCTTGGCGGGGGTCGTGTTTCAGAGGATGCATGGCTCTCGACCTTCGCCTCTCCCGAGTCCGTATGGGAGTTGCAGCGATGGGACAATACTGTTTTGTTTTTTTGGCGTTTCAACTCAATACCAAATATGGTGTTGAGAGGAAGCCCAGTGGCCGGCAGTGGGAGAAGATGGAGCGAGATGGATTTTGGCCGATATTCAGCAATTTTTTTTTTTATCTATGAAACATTTGATCTCAATACAGTTTTCTGTTTCCATCACTAGAATCTGTAACAAACCGAGTGGACTACGTTTTGTAGATTTACCCTTTGCCAAAGTTGTAAAAAATTGCGTTGTTTAGAAGGAGTGCAAGGGCGAATTGAGTTATTGCACATTGGCAATCTTCACAAAGTAGGCGTTCCCTAAAGGAAATATACAAATAGATTATAGAACGAGCCAATAGGACCTCTCTTGCTCCTGCTTGGCTCTGCCCACCTCCTTGCTTGTTCTGCCCACTATGATTAATTTGCTCCCATTGGAAACGACAGGCTCTGGTCTATCTTGGGTTAGTTATAAAAGTCTTTGGCCACACAGTCTGAGAAGAGCATGAGGTGTGGCTCAGATTAGTCAGTTTGAGCTAGCATATGAACTCGGTAGCACAGAGTAGATCCCCCATATGACGTTGAGAAATAGTGCACTATGGGTAGTTTAGAAGATATCCGGAAATAAGTTAATAAATACGTAATAACGCAAAAACATAACTGTTTGTTCTTATAGCTAACCAGATCGTGACTACAACTAAGTTCCTAAGTCTTTAACCACACTGTGTTGTTACATTGGTGAGTAAAAACTCATGCTTCCTACCCTTTAACTTTTTGTCTGAAAATAAAATCTACATTTTACTCTACTTCGTTACCCACTCCAGTCAGCAGATGGCGATGTGGGACTTTAAGGCTATGCTGCTAGTGTGACGTGTAATCTAGTGGACGGGACGCTTCTTTCAACAGCAGCAACAGTTAGTCAGACACCTCGGTAGCTTGCTAGACAAAATAGCCCAACCAATAAAGCTCTTTAGACGCTTTCGTGTATATGAGCCACTGTGTTTTAAACCTACTTCTGTCGTGTAGTTAGTTATCCCATTTAATTTCATATTTACGGTGTTGTTGTTATTAGTCAGCTAGCTGGCTGGTTAAGTTAGCACTAGCCTAGCTAGCTAACATCCCCGACCATGAGCTCACTAAGCTACTCTCCTCCTGCTAAAGAAGAGGAGGTCTGCTGGACGGAGAAAGAAGCTCTAGTGAAAGAGGAGGAGGAAGAGGAGGATGTTACAATACAAAAACAAGTAGAGGGTGAAGCTGTTACCGTGAAAGAAGAAGAGAAAGACGTTACAGTGAAAGAAGAGGAAGACGTGTTCAGAGTGAAAGAGGAGGAGGATGTTACAGTGAAAGAAGAGGAAGACGTGTTCAGAGTGAAAGAGGAGGAAGATGTTACAGTGAAAGAAGAGGAGGAGGATGTTACAGTGAAAGAAGAGGAAGACGCGTTCAGAGTGAAAGAGGAGGAGGATGTTACAGTGAAAGAAGAGGAAGACGCGTTCAGAGTGAAAGAGGAGGAAGATGTTACAGTGAAAGAAGAGGAGGAGGATGTTACAGTGAAAGAAGAGGAAGACGCGTTCAGAGTGAAAGAGGAGGAGGATGTTACAGTGAAAGAAGAGGAAGACGCGTTCAGAGTGAAAGAGGAGGAAGATGTTACAGTGAAAGAAGAGGAAGAAGAGAGAGGAGGATGCAGTTTTTGGAGTGAAGAAGGAGGGAGAGATTACTGTCACGTTGAAAGATGAAGAGGAGGAGATAGGAGATCTGATTAACACCAGTAAGTACCGCCTTAAATTTGTTTTTCACTTTGGATATTTGGAGTTCGCTCGTCAATTCAATGGTGAGAGATGCTATGCTACTAGCATCATGTTATGAATTTGCAAAGCCATCTCCTATAGTGCTTTTTCTCTAAGTTGTCGGTATGTCACGTGTCCTACTTATCAGTACACTCAGAACAACTTAAGCATCACGAAACTTCTATTAGATCAAAGTAAACATCACGTAGCACGTAAGCCATTCATTTAGTTGACCAACCTGGACCAGCTCACAGACCTCCATACAAAAACTCCACCTGCTGGAAGGAGAGATATTCCCGTGAGTTGGTTCTCTCTCTTCCTCTAGGGCTACACTAGCTTGTGCTAGCTAGTTAGTAATCTCGTTCCCAGACACTTCCACGCAGTGTGGGGACGAGGTTAGCCAACTAGCTACATTCCCTCGGCGTAAAGCAGTGCTCGGCAGGCCGGGGCTAAGGACACAGTGAAACACAGACTAGCCGTGCAGGCTGTTGTGCTGCTTACAACTTGGAGGAAAACATTTGGCCACGTTAACTACCGCCGGCGACACCGTGATACAGCTGCCCAGTGGGAAGCACCTGAGGCCGGCATGCACCTCGAACACCGGTGATTTGGTATTTTATTAGGTGTAATGGTCGTTCGCACGGCTCGTCTTCCTGCTCCTGAAATCAGTAACGTGCTGGTGCTTTCAAGAGAACTCGGAACCTCATAGTTAAAGTGTATGGAAGTTTGTTGTGTAGAGCTTCCTGTTGGTCGATTCCGATATTTTCCAAGTGTTCAAGTCGGAAATGTCAGAATGACCGATTCCCCAGTTGTCTTGAAAGCGGAAGGAACTAATTGGTATGTCACTGTGACATCCAGATGGTGACCAACTCTCGCTCGACCATCAAAATAAACACAACTCTTGAGTCACGGGATGTTGGGAAGCAAGGTGGTTGTCTGAAATGAGCCTCCCGATAATACCCTCCCAGTTTCCTCAAAGTTCGATAGAATAGTCAATTTAGTATAATTGTTTTTGAGGGATTTTTTTGTTTTGTTTTATCTAAATTTTTCAACAATGTCTGCGTTGATTTCAGCTTCAACACTCGTAGCACAATCGCTAGCGCAGCGGCTAACCGTCTACCTCTTGTTGCACTTCATCCAGTATGACTTTGAAAGGGCAGAACATAGAACCCAGCTCGTTGTCGGCCTTGCAATCATCCCTACAGAAGGAATGGTAATTCAAGCGAGATTCAAGCACCGTTCTTGAATCTCTTGAGTCTGATGTTTTCTCAGTTCAAGCGATCTCAGATGAATATGCAAGAAGATGTATCGGTCCTATTACAGAGGCAATATGAGGCAGAGGGTCAGAGATCAACGCTGGAGGACGACAATGACCGACTGATTTAAGGAAGTCCAGAAGAACGCCAAACCGTGTGAGGATCTCCACAGAAGCGTTCAAGATTCAGCTAACCGAGACAGGCTCCTCAATTTAAGACTTTTAGGGGTCAAGGAGGGTCTGGAGGATAGCAGGCCGCGGGAATGCGTGAGACGAATTATCTGGGAAGCTCTTGGGGTGGATCTGGACAAATCCGAGCTTCAACGGAGTCCACCGTTCCCTAGCAACAATACCACGGGAGAATCAGCCGCCTTAGACCGATCATCATCCGCTTTCTCAGGGATCTGGAGAGAGAGTACTGGCGGCTGCAGAAGGGAACGTATCGGGAGAAGAGAGAGGTGACTTGGAAGGACTAAAGCTTATGTTAGGGGCACAATAATAGCACACACCAGCAGAAAGAAAAGGGAAAATGGAGAAAGAGTTGGAAAAAACTAAAGTCTCAAATTTAAAGAGTTGGGGGAAAAATAGTTATCTGAGGAAAAATCCCAATTGAAACAAGTCTGTGATCTGAAGTTTCAATGACGTGAGATCTGTAACAAAAAAGGCTGAATATGTTTCTGCTTTGATGAAAGTGGTGAAAGAACAGGTCCATTATTGGCTGGACAATTGAAACAAAAAAGATGCCAGTTTTGTAACACCAGCTATCAAAAGTGGAAGTGTGGAGGTACTGACTGGTACAAAATATATTAACAATGTGTTTTATGACTTTTATTGGACTCTGAATGTAACTTAGACCCAGCTAAATTGAATGCCTTTTTCCAGGGGTGTCCCCAGATCAAATAAAGGATTTGGATGCTCCTATACTAGAATCTGATATAAGAACAGCCATCACCTCAATGAAGTCTGGAAAGTCACCAGGAGTAATCAAATCAAATTTTATTTGCCACATGCGCCCGAATACAACAGGTGTGGACATTTCCGTGAAATGCTTACATACAGCCCTTAACCAACAACGCATTTATTTTTAAATAAAAAAGTAAAATAAAAGAACAACAACAAAAAAAGTGTTGAAGGGGAAAAAAAGAGCAGAAGTCAAATTAAAATAACAGTAGGGAGGCTATATACAGGGGGTACCGGTACAGAGTCAATGGGAAATAACAGTAGGGAGGCTATATACAGGGGGTACCGGTACAGGGTCAATGGGAAATAACAGTAGGGAGGCTATATACAGGGGGTACCGGTACAGAGTCAATGGGAAATAACAGTAGGGAGGCTATATACAGGGGTACCGGTACAGAGTCAATGTGAAATAACAGTAGGGAGGCTATATACAGGGGGTACCGGTACAGAGTCAATGGGAAATAACAGTAGGGAGGCTATATACAGGGGTACCGGTACAGAGTCAATGGGAAATAACAGTAGGGAGGCTATATACAGGGGGTACCGGTACAGAGTCAATGGGAAATAACAGTAGGGAGGCTATATACAGGGGGTACCGGTACAGAGTCAATGGGAAATAACAGTAGGGAGGCTATATACAGGGGGTACCGGTACAGAGTCAATGGGAAATAACAGTAGGGAGGCTATATACAGGGGGTACCGGTACAGAGTCAATGGGAAATAACAGTAGGGAGGCTATATACAGGGGGTACCGGTACAGAGTCAATGGGAAATAACAGTAGGGAGGCTATATACAGGGGGTACCGGTACAGAGTCAATGTGAAATAACAGTAGGGAGGCTATATACAGGGGGTACCGGGACAGAGTCAATGGGAAATAACAGTAGGGAGGCTATATACAGGGGGTACCGGTACAGAGTCAATGGGAAATAACAGTAGGGAGGCTATATACAGGGGGTACCGGGACAGAGTCAATGGGAAATAACAGTAGGGAGGCTATATACAGGGGGTACCGGTACAGAGTCAATGGGAAATAACAGTAGGGAGGCTATATACAGGGGGTACCGGTACAGAGTCAATGGGAAATAACAGTAGGGAGGCTATATACAGGGGGTACCGGGACAGAGTCAATGGGAAATAACAGTAGGGAGGCTATATACAGGGGGTACCGGTACAGAGTCAATGGGAAATAACAGTAGGGAGGCTATATACAGGGGGTACCGGTACAGAGTCAATGGGAAATAACAGTAGGGAGGCTATATACAGGGGTACCGGTACAGAGTCAATGGGAAATAACAGTAGAGAGGCTATATACAGGGGGTACCGGTACAGAGTCAATGGGAAATAACAGTAGGGAGGCTATATACAGGGGGTACCGGTACAGGGTCAATGGGAAATAACAGTAGGGAGGCTATATACAGGGGGTACCGGTACAGAGTCAATGGGAAATAACAGTAGGGAGGCTATATACAGGGGGTACCGGTACAGAGTCAATGTGAAATAACAGTAGAGAGGCTATATACAGGGGGTACCGGTACAGAGTCAATGGGAAATAACAGTAGGGAGGCTATATACAGGGGGTACCGGGACAGAGTCAATGGGAAATAACAGTAGGGAGGCTATATACAGGGGGGTGTTAGACGGCTTCCTGGTTGAGTGTTTATAAGAGGAATATTGGCGTTATTATAATAATATAATATGCCATTTAGCAGACGCTTTTATCCAAAGCGACTTACACTCATGTGTGCATACATTTTTACGTATGGGTGGTCCCGGGGATCGAACCCACTACCCTGGCGTTACAAACGCCGTGCTCTACCAATTGAGCTACAGAGGACCACCAATGTCATGCAATAAAATGCAAATTAATTACTTAAAAATCATACAATGTGATTTTCTGTATTTTTGTTTTAGATTCCGCCTCTCACAGTTGAAGTGTACCTATGATAAAAATTACAGACCTCTACATGCTTTGTAAGTAGGAAAACCTGAAAAATCGGCAGTGTATCAAATACTTGTTCTCAAACATATACTCATTAAAATACAAAAACACAGTCATGGGAAAATATATTGAGACCTAGGTGTCTTTTACACATGTATATACAGTGGGGAGAACAAGTATTTGATACACTGCCGATTTTGCAGGTTTTCCTACTTACAAAGCATGTAGAGGTCTGTAATTTTTATCATAGGTACACTTCAACTGTGAGAGACGGAATCTAAAACAAAAATCCATAAAATCACATTGTATGATTTTTAAGTAATTAATTTGCATTTTATTGCATGACATAGGTATTTGATACATCGGAAAAGCAGAACTTAATATTTGGTACAGAAACCTTTGTTTGCAATTACAGAGATTATACGTTTCCTGGTTGACCAGGTTTGCACACACTGCAGCAGGGATTTTGGCCCACTCCTCCATACAGACCTTCTCCAGATCCTTCAGGTTTCGGCGCTGTCGCTGGGCAATACGGACTTTCAGCTCCATCCAAAGATTTTCTATTAGGTTCAGGTCTGGAGACTGGCTAGGCCACTCCAGGACCTTGAGATGCTTCTTACGGAGCCACTCCTTAGTTGCCCTGGCTGTGTGTTTCGGGTCGTTGTCATGCTGGAAGACCCAGCCACGACCCATCTTCAATGCTCTTACTGAGGGAAGGAGGTTGTTGGCCAAGATCTCGCGATACATGGCCCCATCCATCCTCCCCTCAATACGGTGCAGTCGTCCTGTCCCCTTTTCAGACAAGCATCTCCAAAGAATGATGTTTCCACCTCCATGCTTCACAGTTGGGATGGTGTTCTTGGGGTTGTACTCATCCTTCTTCGTCCTCCAAACACGGCGAGTGGAGTTTAGACCAAAAAGCTCTACGTTTGTCTCATCAGACCACATGACCTTATCCCATTCCTCCTCTGGATCATCCAGATGGTCATTGGCAAACTTCAGACGGGCCTGGACATGCGCTGGCTTGAGCAGGGGGACCTTGCGTGCGCTGCAGGATTTTAATCCATGACGGCGTAGTGTGTTACTAATGGTTTTCTTTGAGACTGTGGTCCCAGCTCTCTTCAGGTCATTGACCAGGTCCTGCCGTGTAGTTCTGGGCTGATCCCTCACCTTCCTCATGATCATTGATGCCCCACGAGGTGAGATCTTGCATGGAGCCCCAGACCGAAGGTGATTGACCGTCATCTTGAACTTCTTCCATTTTCTAATAATTGCACCAACAGTTGTTGCCTTCTCACCAAGCTGCTTGCCTATTGTCCTGTAGCCCATCCCAGCCTTGTGCAGGTCTACAATTTTATCCCTGATGTCCTTACACAGCTCTCTGGTCTTGGCCATTGTGGAGAGGTTGGAGTCTGTTTGATTGAGTGTGTGGACAGGTGTCTTTTATACAGGTAATGAGTTCAAACAGGTGCAGGTAATACAGGTAATGAGTGGAGAACAGGAGGGCTTCTTAAAGAAAAACTAACAAGTCTGTGAGAGCCGGAATTCTTACTGGTTGGTAGGTGATCAAATACTTATGTCATGCAATAAAATGCAAATTAATTACTTAAAAATCATACAATGTAATTTTCTGGATTTTTGTTTTAGATTCCGTCTTTCACAGTTGAAGTGTACCTATGATAAAAATTACAGACCTCTACATGCTTTGTAAGTAGGAAAACCTGCAAAATCGTCAGTGTATCAAATGCTTGTTCTCCCCACTGTATATATATATTTTTTTATACTGGCCCCCCGTGGGAATCGAACCCACAACCCTGGCGTTGTAAACGCCATGCTCTATCAACTGAGCTACATCCCTTTATCTCATGAATGTTTTGGCTTTCAGTTACAAAAAGTCACTTTCTTACCACTTCTTCCATAGGCAAACATGTAAGGAAAGCTTTTTTTAAATCAAAAGGGATGCTGTCAAAAATGTATTGAATTCAAATGGATTTACCCAGTGTACAAAGCACTACAGCCACTCTGTGATGACAAGCTCTGCTCTTTTATTTAGGGATCTAGTCTAGGTTAAACATCATAGGAAGACAGTTTTATCATGTGGAGGTTTCATTCAAGTCTCTGTTTAACTAAATACTCTGTTTGTCTTTGGCAGGAGAGAGACCAGACTCTCACTTTGACAGCGGGAAGAGTCCTACAGCGGAACCAGACCCAGAGACGCCCAAACCAGCGAGACAACACCACTGCTTCCAATGTGAAAAGAGATTTTCCCGATCAGGGGACCTCAAAGCTCATGAGAGGACACACACAGGAGAAAAACCTATCCAATGTTCCCAGTGTGGAAAGAGTTTTACTCAGATAGGGCACCTAAAACAGCATGAGAGAATACACACAGGAGAAAAGCCTTACCAATGTTCCCAATGTGGAAATAGTTTTACTCAGATAGGGCACCTAAAACAGCATGAGAGAATACACACAGGAGAAAAGCGTTATCAATGTTCCCAATGTGGAAAGAGTTTTACTCAGATAGGGCACCTAAAACAGCATGAGAGAATACACACGGGAGAAAAGCCTTACCACTGCTCCCAGTGTAAAAATAGATTTTCCCGAGTAGAGGACCTAAAAGCTCATGAGAGTACACACACAGGAGAAGAGCCTTTCCAATGTTCCCAGTGTAGAAAGAGTTTTACCGTGTTAGCTAACCTGAAAAGGCATGAGAGAATACACACAGGAGAAAAGCCTTACCAATGTTCCCAGTGTGGAAACAGTTTTACTCAGTTAAGGATCCTGAAGGAGCATGAGAGGACACACACAGGAGAAAAGCCTTTCCAATGTTCCCAGTGTAGAAAGAGTTTTACCGCGTTAGCTACCCTAAAAGCTCATGAGAGGACACACAGGAGAAAAGCCTTTCCAAGGAGAAAAGCCTTTCCAATGTTCCCAGTGTGGAAAGAGTTTTACCAAGTTAAGTAACCTGAAAAGGCATGAGAGAATACACACAGGAGAAAAGCCTTTCCAATGTTCCCAGTGTAGAAAGAGTTTTACCGCGTTAGCTACCCTAAAAGCTCATGAGAGGACACACACAGGAGAAAAGCCTTTCCAATGTTCCCAGTGTGGAAAGAGTTTTACCAAGTTAAGTAACCTGAAAAGGCATGAGAGAATACACACAGGAGAAAAGCCTTTCCAATGTTCCCAGTGTAGAAAGAGTTTTACCGCGTTAGCTACCCTAAAAGCTCATGAGAGGACACACACAGGAGAAAAGCCTTTCCAATGTTACCAGTGTGGAAAGAGTTTTACCAAGTTAAGTAACCTGAAAAGGCATGAGAGAATACACACAGGAGAAAAGCCTTTCCAATGTTCCCAGTGTAGAAAGAGTTTTACCGCGTTAGCTACCCTAAAAGCTCATGAGAGGACACACACAAGAGAAAAGCCTTTCCAATGTTCCCAGTGTGGAAAGAGTTTTACCTGGTTAAGGACCCTGAAGGAGCATAAGAGAACACACACGAAAAAAGCCCCACCACTGCTCTCTCTCTGTGTGGAAGGACAATTTCCCAGTCAGAGAACCTGAAATCACATGAGAGAATAGAGAGGCTGTGTTCTGACTTATGCTTTTAACTGACAATTTGTGTTTTTGTTTATGCCACATGAAATCATTTTGTTTATATGAATTTTTACTCAAAAATAGGCATATTTTAGTTTTTTCACCTCGAGGCCTGATCATATCTAAAATCAGATTAAATACTATAAAATGTGTATTTTGTTTTGGTTATGAACTTTAATGCATTGGTTACAGGTATAAACCCTCAGTTGTTCATTATATAATTTGGATATTGCTAAATGTAAATTATTATATAGATGAATGGAACTTTGCGTTTCTTGATTCTAACCTTGAAACCTATAGACTTTGATTTTATATATAAGATTAGGCTTTTGCTAAATGAATTTGATTGAAATTGATTGGATATATGATTTGGATATTGCAAAATGAATTTGATTACATGATTTGGATATTGCAAAATGTAAATGATGAACTAGATTCATAGCATGTGCTTTTCTTGATTCTAACATTGAAACCTTTTGAATTGACTTGTTTCATTTAGTTAATTTGTGTAGTAATCATCAAGCTAAAGGAAATATGAAAATGTGATGTTCTGGTAACATTGATAAGTTGTTGACATGAAAAACATTCACTACCTCATGACTGTTCCCATCAGTATTATTCCACCATGTCAGATAAAACTGGTGCTGATTGTAAAAAGGATTTTATTAATGCAGCGTAATTTTATCTGAATAGAAATAAAATCACATGAGAGAATAGTGAGGCTGTGTTCTGACTTATGTTTTTGACTGAGAATTAATGTTTTTGTTCATGGCACATGAAATCATATTGTTTACGATTATACCTGTCTATATAAGGTCCCACAGTTCCCAAGAACACAGTAGCCTCCATCATTCTTAAATGGAAGAAGTTTGGAACCACCTAGACTCTTCCTAGAGCTGGCCGCCCAGCCAAACTGAGCAATCGGGGGAGAAGGGCCTTGGTCAGGGAGGTGACCAAGAACCTGATGGTCACTCTGACAGAGTTCCATAGTTCATCTGTTGGGATGGGAGATCCTTCCAGAAGGACAACAATCTCTGTAGCACTCTACAAATCAGGCCTTTACGGTAGAGTGGCTAGACGGAAGCCACTGCTCAGTAAAAGGCACATGACAGCCCGCTTGGAGTTTGCCAAAAGGTACCTAAAGGACTCTCAGACCATGAGAAACAAGATTCTCTGGTCTGATGAAACCAAGATTGAACTCTTTGGCCTGAATGCCAAGCGTCACGGGTGGCGTAAACCTGGCATCCTCCCTACGGTGAAGCATGGTGGTGGCAGCATCATGCTGTGGGGATGTTTTTCAGCGGTAGGGACTTGTCAGGATCGAGGGAAAGATGAATGGAGAAACGTACAGATGAAAACCTTCTCAGGACCTCAGACTGGGTTGAAGGTTCACCTTCCAATAGGACAACGTCCCTAAGCACACAGCCAAGACAACGCAGGTGTGGCTTCGGGACAAGTCTCTGAATAACCTTGAGTGGACCAGCCAGTGCCCAGACTTGAACCCGATCGAACATCTCTGGAGAGACCTGAAAATAGCTGTGTAGCGACGCTCCCCATCCAACCTGATAGAGCTTGAGAGGATCTGCAGAGAAGAATGGGAGAAACTCCCCAAATACAGGTGTGCCAAGCTTGTAGCATCACACCCAAGAAGACTCGATGATGTAATCGCTGCCAAAGGTGCTTCAACAAAGTACGTAGTAAAGGGTCTGAATACATACAGTGAGGGAAAAAAGTATTTGATCCCCTGTTGATTTTGTATGTTTGCCCACTGACAAAGAAATGATCAGTCTATAATTTTAATGGTAGGTTTATTTGAACAGTGAGACACAGAATAACAACAAAAAAGTCCAGAAAAACGCATGTAAACATTTTTATAAATTGATTTGGATTTTAATGAGGGAAATAAGTATTTAACCCCCTCTCAATCACAAAGATTTCTGGCTCCCAGGTGTCTTTTATACAGGTAACGAGCTGAGATTAGGAGCGCACTCTTAAAGGGAGTGCTCCTAATCTCAGCTTGTTACCTGTATAAAAGAAACATGTCCACAGAAGCAATCAATCAATCAGATTCCAAACTCTCCACCATGGCCAAGACCAAAGAGCTCTCCAAGGATGTCAGGGACAAGATTGAATACCTACAGAAGGATGGAATGGGCTACAAGACCATCACCAAGCAGCTTGGTGAGAAGGTGACAACAGTTGGTGCGATTATTCGCAAATGGAAGAAACACAAAATAACTGTCAATCTCCCTCGGCCTGGGGCTCCATTCAAGATCTCACCTTGTGGAGTTGCAATGATCATGAGAACGGTGAGGAATCAGCCCAGAACTACACGGGAGGATCTTGTCAATGATCTCAAGGCAGCTGGGACCATAGTCACCAAGAAAACAATTGGTAACACACTATGCCGTGAAGGACTGAAATCCTGCAGCGCCCGCAAGGTCCCCCTGCTCAAGAAAGCACATATACAGGGCCGTCTGAAGTTTGCCAATGAACACCTGAATGATTCAGAGGAGAACTGGGTGAAAGTGTTGTGGTCAGATGAGACCAAAATCGAGCTCTGTGGCATCAACGCAACTCGCCGTGTTTGGAGGAGGAGGAATGCTGCCTATGACCCCAAGAACACCATCCCCACCGTCAAACATGGAGATGGAAACATTATGCTTTGGGGGTGTGTTTATGCTAAGGGGACAGGACAACTTCACTGCATCAAAGGGACGATGGACGGGGCCATGTACCGTCAAATCTTGGGTGAGAACCTCCTTCCCTCAGCCAGGGCATTGAAAGTGGGTCGTGGATGGGTATTCCAGTATGACAATGACCCAAAACAAACGGCCAAGGCAGCAAAGGAGTGGCTCAAGAAGAAGCACATTAAGGTCCTGGAGTGGCCTAGCCAGTCTCCAAACCTTAATCCCATAGAAAATCTGTGGAGGGAGCTGAAGGTTCGAGTTGCCAAACGTCAGCCTCAAAACCTTAATGACTTGGAGAAGATCTGCAAAGAGGACTGGAACAAAATCCCTCCTGAGATGTGTGCAAACCTGGTGGCCAACTACAAGAAACGTCTGACCTCTGTGATTGCCATCAAGGGTTTTGCCACCAAGTACTAAGTCATGTTTTGCAAAGGGGTAAAATATTATTTCCCTCATTAAAAATGCAAATCAATTTATAACATTTTTGACATGCGTTTTTCTGGATTTTTTTGTTGTTATTCTGTCTCTCACTGTTCAAATAAACCTACCATAAAAATTATAGACTGATCATGTCTTTGTCAGCGGGCAAACGTAGAAAATCAGCAGGGGATCAAATACTTTTTTCCCTCACTGTATGTGAATGATATATTAAAGTTTTTATTAATATATTAATTAATTAATGTTAATATTAATATTTATGTAAATGTAATAGATCATTATTTCTTTATTTATATAAATTAGCAACAAAAACGTGTTTTTGCTTCGTCATTATGTGTATATTGATGAGGATTTTTATTTTATTTTAGTCTATTTTAGAATAAGGCTGTAACGTAACAAAATGTGGGAAAAGCCAATGGGTCTGAATACTTTCCGAATGCACTGTATTGTTACACCATGTAGGAGCAGTATAGACCTAGTCTGTTCATTATATACATCTATATGATGTATTGTTACACCATGTAGGAGCAGTATAGACCTAGTCTGTTCATTATATACATCTACATGATGTATTGTTACACCATGTAGGAGCAGTACAGATCTAGTCTGTTCATTATATACATCTATATGATGTATTGTTACACCATGTAGGAGCAGTATAGACCTAGTCTGTTCATTATATACATCTACATGATGTACAGTGGGGAAAAAAGTATTTAGTCAGCCACCAATTGTGCAAGTTCTCCCACTTAAAAAGATGAGAGGCCTGTAATTTTCATCATAGGTACACATCAACTATGACAGACAAAATGAGAGAATTTTTTTATTTATTTTTATTTACAAATTATGGTGGAAAATAAGTATTTGGTCAATAACAAAAGTTTCTCAATACTTTGTTATATACCCTTTGTTGGCAATGACACAGGTCAAATGTTTTCTGTATGTCTTCACAAGGTTTTCACACACTGTTGCTGGTATTTTGGCCCATTCCTCCATGCAGATCTCCTCTAGAGCAGTGATGTTTTGGGGCTGTCGCTGGGCAACACAGACTTTCAACTCCCTCCAAAGATTTTCTATGGGGTTGAGATCTGGAGACTGGCTAGGCCACTCCAGGACCTTGAAATGCTTCTTACGAAGCCACTCCTTCGTTCCCCGGGCGGTGTGTTTGTGATCATTGTCATGCTGAAAGACCCAGCCACGTTTCATCTTCAATGCCCTTGCTGATGGAAGGAGGTTTTCACTCAAAATCTCACGATACATGGCCCCATTCATTCTTTCCTTTACACGCATCAGTCGTCCTGGTCCCTTTGCAGAAAAACAGCCCAAGGCATGATGTTTCCACCCCATGCTTCACAGTAGGTATGGTGTTCTTTGGATTTAACTCAGCATTCTTTGTCCTCCAAACACGACGAGTTGAGTTTTTACCAAAAAGTTATATTTTGGTTTCATCTGACCATATGACATTCTCCCAATCCTCTTCTGGATCATCCAAATGCACTCTAGCAAACTTCAGACGGACCTGGACATGTACTGGCTTAAGCAGGGGGACACGTCTGAAAGTGCAGGATTTGAGTCCCTGGCAGCGTAGTGTGTTACTGATGGTAGGCTTTGTTACTTTGGTCCCAGCTCTCTGCAGGTCATTCACTAGGTCCCCCCGTGTGGTTCTGGGCTTTTGCTCACCGTTCTTGTGATCATTTTGACCCCACGGGGTGAGATCTTGCGTGGAGCCCCAGATCGAGGGAGATTATCAGTGGTCTTGTATGTCTTCCATTTCCTAATAATTGCTCCCACAGTTGATTTCTTCAAACCAAGCTGCTTACCTATTGCAGATTCAGTCTTCCCAGCCTGGTGCAGGTCTACAATTTTGTTTCTGGTGTCCGTTGACAGCTCTTTGGTCTTGGCCATAGTGGAGTTTGGAGTGTGACTGTTTAAGGTTGTGGACAGGTGTCTTTTATACTGATAACAACTTCAAACAGGTGCCATTAATACAGACAATGAGTGGAGGACAGAGGAGCCTCTTAAAGAAGAAGTTACAGGTCTGTGAGAGCCAGAAATCTTGCTTGTTTGTAGGTGACCAAATACTTATTTTCCACCATAATTTGCAAATAAATTCATTCAAAATCCTACAATGTGATTTTCTGGATTTTGTTTTCTCAATTTGTCTGTCATAGTTGACATGTACCTATGATGAAAATTACAGGCCTCTCATCTTTTTAAGTGGGAGAACTTGCACAATTGGTGGCTGACTAAATACTTTTTCCCCCACTGTATTGTTACACCATGTAGGAGCAGTATAGACCTAGTCTGTTCATTATATACATCTATATATACATATATCAGTATGGATCTACAGTAGATAGTTACTTATTTCGATTTTGTTTGACTTAATGAAACTGCCTTAAATGCAGATGTGCTGTAGTATAATTGTTTTTATTCTTACTCATTAAAAATCTGCACTAATCAATCAGCACATCCCTGTGTATTATATAATTAAATACATTTAAAATATACTTTGTCAATAAAAAAAAGATCCTCAACTGCGTTACCCACTCCAGTCAGCAGATGGCGATGTGTGTCTTTCAGGCGATGCTGAAAGCGTGACGTATAATCTAGTGGACGGGAGGCAACAGTCAACCACCCCCGTAGCTTGTTAGCCAACAGCCGAAAGATTCAAGCTCTAGACGCTTTCGGTGTATATTAGCTACTGTGTTTAAACACACTTCGGTCGTATCTACTTGTTAACCTATTTAATTTAATATTAAGTTGTTATTAGTCAGCTAGCTGGCTTGTTAAGTTAGCACTAGCCTAGCTAGCTAACATCCCCGACCATGAGCTCACTAAGCTACTCTCCTCCTGCTAAAGAAGAGGAGGTCTGCTGGACGGAGAAAGAAGCTCTAGTGAAAGAGGAGGAGGAAGAGGAGGATGTTACAATACAAAAACAAGTAGAGGGTGAAGCTGTTACCGTGAAAGAAGAAGAGAAAGACGTTACAGTGAAAGAAGAGGAAGACGCGTTCAGAGTGAAAGAGGAGGAGGATGTTACAGTGAAAGAAGAGGAAGACGCGTTCAGAGTGAAAGAGGAGGAGGATGTTACAGTGAAAGAAGAGGAAGACGCGTTCAGAGTGAAAGAGGAGGAGGATGTTACAGTGAAAGAAGAGGAGGATGCAGTTTTTGGAGTGAAAGAAGAGGAGGAGGAGATGACTGTCACATCGAAAAAGGAGGAGGGAGAAGAGGATGTTACAATACAAAAACAAGTAGAGGGTGAAGCTGTTACCGTGAAAGAAGAAGAGAAAGACGTTACAGTGAAAGAAGAGGAAGACGCGTTCAGAGTGAAAGAGGAGGAGGATGTTACAGTGAAAGAAGAGGAAGACGCGTTCAGAGTGAAAGAGGAGGAGGATGTTACAGTGAAAGAAGAGGAAGACGCGTTCAGAGTGAAAGAGGAGGAGGATGTTACAGTGAAAGAAGAGGAAGACGCGTTCAGAGTGAAAGAGGAGGAGGATGTTACAGTGAAAGAAGAGGAAGACGCGTTCAGAGTGAAAGAGGAGGAGGATGTTACAGTGAAAGAAGAGGAAGACGCGTTCAGAGTGAAAGAGGAGGAGGATGTTACAGTGAAAGAAGAGGAAGACGCGTTCAGAGTGAAAGCGGAGGAGGATGTTGCAGTGAAAGAAGAGGAGGAAGAAGCTTTCAGAGTGAAAGAGGAGGAGGATGTTACTGTGAAGGAAGAGGAAGAGGAGAATGCCGTTTTTGGAATGAAGGAGGAGGAGGCGGAGATGACTGTCACATTGGAGGAAGAAGAAGGAGAGACGGGAGATCTGATTAACACCAGTAAGTACCTTCTTAAAAACAGGGGCCCAAACTCGGCAATTGTTGAACTATATGTGTGGTTTAAAAGGGTATTTTACACTTGATTATATGTTGTTCTGTAGGAAGTGTTAAAGCCACAGAGGGGGTCCACCAACATTATGTTACGATATCATATTACAACCAACTCATGTCTGATTTCAGAAAATAAAACTCTCCACAGGTCATTGAATGTAAGCAATAAGGCATGAGAACCAGTGCTTGACTTAGGTGCCAGTACTCATTTTTGGGTGCCTGTCCTGTTTTTATATTTAGGAACTATTCGATACTTTTGAACTAATATTTTCTAAGAGGTGCAGGAACTCAAGCAGTAGAACATTTCAGGTGCCGGTCCTCAGTTCTGCCGAGCTCCTGCCCAAGTCAAGCACTGATGAGAACCAGTGGATTATTGTCAATTAACACGAATATGGGTTGTTTTTACGCATGACGCCAAGCAGAGCTCCGGGAAACAGCCCTAAAAGAGTGTGTTATTCACAATAACATGGATTTGACTGCTTTATTTCTTTCATAAAATGGTTACATATTAAAAACGTTATTTTTAATGAATAAATTCATTTTATTTCATCCTTCTATGATTATCAGATAAAAAACCAACATTTGACTGGTGTAGATGTATTATCTGATAAAGAAACCATTAGGTCACAGGTACAATATTTAAATTCATATAAATAATTTTACATATTGTAGATTTGAGCCAATCAGAAGGAAAATAATAATGAACATAAATTAAGAAACATTCCAAAAGGTTCATAACTACAAAGATCATCTTGATCATCATTTCATGTTTAAGTGATAATACATTCAATTTATAATACATGAATACATTCAATATATACTGGTGGCACTCCTCCCCCAACCTCCCATCCCATTCCCCCAACCCCGCCCAGCCAACATGTCTCCTCCCCAACCTCCCATCCCATTCCCCCAACCCCGCCCAGCCAACATGTCTCCCCCCCAACCTCCCATCCCATTCCCCCAACCCCGCCCAGCCAACATGTCTCCTCCCCCAACCTCCCATCCCATTCCCCCAACCCCGCCCAGCCAACATGTCTCCTCCCCCAACCTCCCACCCCATTCCCCCAACCCCGCCCAACTAACATGTCTCCTCCCCCAACCTCCCATCCCATTCCCCCAACCCCGCCCAGCCAACATGTCTCCTCCCCCAACCTCTCATCCCGTTCCCCTAACCCCGCCCAGCCAACATGTCTCCTCCCCAACCTCCCACCCCATTCCCCCAACCCCGCCCAACTAACATGTCTCCTCCCCCAACCTCCGATCCCATTCCCCCAACCCCGCCCAGCCAACATGTCTCCTCCCCCAACCTCTCGTCCCGTTCCCCTAACCCCACCCAGCCAACATTCCCTCCCTCCATCACACAGTTCTGCTCCCAGAATTCCCTCCCTCCCTCCCTCCCTCCCGCCATCACACAGTTCTGCTCCCAGAATTCCCTCCATTTACATTTACATTATATTTTAGTCATTTAGCAGACGCTCTTATCCAGAGCGACTTACAGGATTAATTAGGGTTAAGTGCCTTGCTCAAGGGCACATTTACGTCATTTAGCAGACGCTCTTATCCAGAGCGACTTACAAATTGGTGCATTCACCCTATAGCCAGTGGGATAACCACTTTACAATTATTATTATTATTATTTTTTTTATTTTTTATTTTTTTTTTGGGGGGGGGGGGGGGTACGGAGGTGCCGTTCCCCTCACTGCTCCATAGGCAAGCACCGTGGTCTTGTTACGGATGCGAGCTTCAACTGGAAGCCAGTGGAGTGTGCGGAGGAGGGGGGTGACGTGAGAGAACTTGGGAAGGTTGAACACCAGACGGGCTGCGGCATTCTGGATGAGTTGTAGGGGTTTAATGGCACAGGCAGGGAGGCCAGCCAACAGCGAGTTGCAGTAGTCCAGACGGGAGATGACAAGTGCCTGGATTAGGACCTGTGCCGCTTCCTGTGTAAGGCAGGGTCGTACTCTCCGAATGTTGTAGAGCATGAACCTGCAGGAGCGGGTCACCGCCTTGATGTTGGCGGAGAACGACAGGGTGTTGTCCAGGGTCACGCCTAGGTTCTTCGCACTCTGGGAGGAGGACACAGTGGAGTTGTCAACCGTGATGGCGAGATCATGGAACGGGCAGTCCTTCCCCGGGAGGAAGAGCAGCTTCGTCTTGCCAGGGTTCAGCTTTAGGTGGTGATCCGTCATCCATACTGATATGTCTGCCAGACATGCAGAGATGCGATTCGCCACCTAGTTATCAGAAGGGGGAAAGGAGAAGATTAGTTGTGTATCGTCAGCGTAGCAATGATAGGAGAGACCATGTGAGGATATGACAGAGCCAAGTGACTTGGTGTATAGGGAGAAAAGGAGAGGGCCTAGAACTGAGCCCTGGGGGACACCAGTGGTGAGAGCACGTGGTGCGGAGACAGCTTCTCGCCACGCCACTTGGTAGGAGCGACCGGTCAGGTAGGACGCAATCCAGGAGTGAGCCGCGCCGGAGATGCCCAGCTCGGAGAGGGTGGAGAGGAGGATCTGATGGTTCACAGTATCAAAGGCAGCAGACAGGTCTAGAAGGACAAGAGCAGAGGAGAGAGAGTTAGCTTTAGCAGTGCGGAGAGCCTCCGTGACACAGAGAAGAGCAGTCTCAGTTGAATGACCAGTCCTGAAACCTGACTGGTTTGGATCAAGAAGGTCATTCTGAGAGAGATAGCAAGAGAGTTGGCTAAAGATGGCACGCTCAATAGTTTTGGAAAGAAAAGAAAGAAGGGATACTGGTCTGTAGTTGTTGACATCAGTGGGATCGAGTGTTGGTTTTTTGAGAAGGGGAGCAACTCTCGCTCTCTTGAAGACGGAAGGGACATGGCCAGCGGTCAAGGATGAGTTGATCAGCGAGGTGAGGTAGGGGAGAAGGTCACCGGAGATGGTCTGGAGAAGAGAGGAGGGGATGGGGTCAAGCGGGCAGGTTGTTGGGCGGCCTGCAGTCACAAGTCGCAGGATTTTATCTGGAGAGAGAGGGGAGAAAGAAGTCAAAGCATAGGGTGGGGCAGTGTGAGTAGGACCAGCAGTGTCATTAGACTTAACAAACGAGGATTGAATGTCGTCAACCTTCTTTTCAAAGTGGTTGACGAAGTTATCCACAGAGAGAGAGGGGGGGGGGGGGGGGGGGGGGGATTCAGCAGGGAGGAAAATGTGGCAAAGAGCTTCCTAGGGTTAGAGGCAGATGCTTGGAATTTAGAGTGGTAGAAAGTGGCCTTAGCAGCAGAAACAGATGAAGAAAATGTAGAGAGGAGGGAGTGAAAAGATGCCAGGTCGGCAGGGAGTTTAGTTTTCTTCCATTTCCGCTCCGCTGCCCGGAGCTCTGTTCTGTGAGCTCGCAATGAGTCATCAAAGGCAGCAGACAGGTCTAGAAGGAGTTCTGCTCCCAGAATTCCCTCCCTCCCTCCATCACACAGTTCTGCTCCCAGAATTCCCTCCCTCCCTCCCGCCATCACACAGTTCTGCTCCCAGAATTCCCTTTCCCCTCCATGTCTCCCTCAGCTCCTCCCTCTACACAGGCATGCTCTGTACGCCTGTAGAAATAAATTGCTATAATAACATATCTAACTGATGGGAGGGGAAAGATGGACCGGTTGACTGAAGTAGGACTATATGTGTTCCAACAATGAGCTGCAGTTTAGGAATAATTAAAAAACATTGTTTTTTGTTTTTAATTTAAGGTTAGTCATAAGGTTAACAGTGTGGTTAAAGGTTTAAAATTAGATATTAAGAAGCGAAATTGTAGGAACAGGCAGGGTTCATGACTTTGTGGCTGTGGTAACTAACGTTAGTGACGACCCTACTTTGCAAACTGCTAGTGGATTTAGAATTGGTCAGCCATGGCTATAAACCCCCCCCCCCCCCCCCCCCTCATATAGACAGGTTCCTCACTGAAAATATGCAAAACCATTAGTTTATTTAAAGACTGAGAGCGTATTTTCATCAGAATCATGAAGCCTAGGCCTACTCACCAAACAGAGGTCGTGACCTTAATTCATCCCCATGCAGTGTTCAATGTAGAATTGTTACTCCATTTAGAGAATTCCAAGGAACAGGCATATAAAAAGTCAATCGAACGTCTGTATATCAAAAAAGAAGACAGATTTTGGTTTGTAACCCTTCAAAATGTGTCTTTCAACTCGCCAAATTGAGCCCCATTTCAAATGATCTTTAAGAATAACTGTTCTATTTTATTGTGTTATGTTACATGTTGTTTTTTACTATAAAATAGGTGTCTTGACTGTGATAAGGGCCTCTGTGATAAGGGCCTCTGTGATAAGGGCCTCTGTGATAAGGGCCTCTGTGATAAGGGCCTCTGTGATAAGGGCCTCTGTGATAAGGGCCTCTGTGATAAGGCCCTCTGTGATAAGGCCCTCTGTGATAAGGGCCTCTGTGATAAGGGCCTCTGTGATAAGGGCCTCTGTGATAAGGGCCTCTGTGATAAGGGACTCTGTGATGAGGGCCTCTGTGATGAGGGCCTCTGTGATAAGGGCCTCTGTGATAAGGGCCTCTGTGATAAGGGCCTCTGTGATGAGGGGCCTCTGTGATAAGGGCCTCTGTGATAAGGGGCCTCTGTGATAAGGGCCTCTTGTCTGCTAAATGAACAAAACAAGGCTATGCCGTTGCACAGCCACAGGCTTCTACAGGCCAAGCACCACACTGATGAGGCTACTACCCTTTCTGATGATTGTGTTCCACGATATTTTATTTTATTTCACCTTTATTTAACCAGGTTAAGCCAGTTGAGAACAAGTTCTCATTTACAACTGCAACCTGGCCAAGATAAAGCAAAGCAGTGTGATTTAAAAACAACAACACAGAGTTACATATGGGGTAAAACAAAACATAAAGTCAAAAATACAACAGAAAATATATATACAGAGTGTTCGAATGTAGTAAATTATGGAGGTAAGGCAATAAATAGGCCATAGTGCAAAATAATTACAATTAGTATTAACACTGGAGTGATAGATGTGCGAGAGACGATGTGCAAATAGAGATACTGGGGTGCAAATGAGCAAAATAAATAACAATATAGGGATGAGGTAGTTGGGTGGGCTCATTTCAGATGGGCTGTGTACAGGTGCAGTATAACCAGTTGATATTACAGTTTCAATAAATTAATCCTTAAATGGCATTTGACTGAATATGAGGCAATTTAACAGTTAGGATTTGTTATCTGTAATGGTTATGATAAATGAGGCATTGTTGCCCACTGTTGGCATATACTGAACAAAATTATAAATGCAAAATGCAATAATTTCAATGAATTTACTGAGTTACAGTTCATATAAGGAAATCAATCAATTCAAATAAATCCATTAGGCCCTAATCTATGGATTTCACATGACTGGGCAGAGGGGCGCAGCCATGAGTGGACCTGGGAGGGCATAGGCCCACCCACTTCGGAGCCAGGAACTGCCAAACAGAATCAGTTTTCCCCACAAAAGGGCTTACTCATCAGTTCCATCAGCTGTCCGGGTGGTTGGTCTCAGACGATCCCGCAGGTGAAGAAGCCGGATGTGGAGGTCCTGGGCTGGCGTGGTTACATGTGGTTGTGAGGCCAGTTGAGTGGACTGCCAAATTCTCTAAAAACGACGTTGGAGGCGGCTTATGGTAGAGAAATGAACATTCAATTTTCTGGGAGAACGGCGAGTTCATCTCAAGATTGCCGTGTTCATCTCAGCCTATGCTGCCCTTCAGACTGACTTTTTGGCCTTGACAGAGACATGGACAGGGATCCGCCCAGAGAACACTGTTACTCCAGCTGCTCTTTCTTCATCTGACTATGTTTTCTCGTCTGAGAGCATCTGGTCGTGGTGGTGGTAGCACAGGGCTACTCATTTCTCCTGTGGAGATTTTCTATTTTCTCCCTGTCTCACCTGTCCATCACCTCATTTGAATTCCATGCTGTCGCTGTCACTTGTCCACTCAAGCTTAACGTTGATGTCATCTATCACCCACAAGGTGATCCTCTGTAGCTCAGCTGGTAGAGCACGGCGCTTGTAACGCTAAGGTAGTGGGTTCGATCCCCGGGACCACCCATACAGTCATGCGTGCATACATTTAATTTTTTTGTGTAAGTCGCTTTGGATAAAAGCGTCTGCTA
Source organism: Coregonus lavaretus (assembly GCF_964263955.1). Lineage (NCBI taxonomy): Eukaryota > Metazoa > Chordata > Actinopteri > Salmoniformes > Salmonidae > Coregonus > Coregonus lavaretus. Next base: position 82,248 of record NW_028158792.1, on the reverse strand, counting down.
AATGGCATATTATATAAGGTTCCCTTGGAGAGTTCCTCAATGAGCTGGACACCTTGATAAGCTCATTTCCTGACGATGGCTCACCGCTCCTCGTACTTGGCGACTTCAACAATTCTTTTTTTTCCAACTCTCCTTTTCCCAGTCCCCTCCAACTCACAAGGCAGGCAATATCCTTGACCTAATCTTTTAATAGAGGCTGTTCTCCTACTAATCTCACTGCAACCCCTCTCCAGGTCTCTGATCACTTTTCTGTCTCCCTTTCCTCCAACCCTAACCATTCAGCCCCTACCCAGATGGTCATGTGCCATCACAATCTTCACTCTCTCTCTCCCACTACTCTCTCCTCTTCTATCCTATCATCTCTCCCTTCTGCTAAATCCTTCTCCCTCCTGTCTCCTGATTCTGCCTCTTCGACCCTACTTTCCTCCCTTTCATCTAATGACTGGCACTGTCCCCTTTCCTCCCGGCCGGCTCGGCCCTCCCCTCCTGCTCCGTGTCTGAGTGACACATTGCGAGCTTACAGAACAGGAAGCCGGCTCGGCCCTCCCCTCCTGCTCCGTGTCTGAGTGACTCATTGCGAGCTTACAGAACAGGAAGCCGGTTCGGCCCTCCCCTCCTGCTCCGTGTCTGAGTGACTCATTGCGAGCTTACAGAACAGGAAGCCGGCTCGGCCCTCCCCTCCTGCTCCGTGTCTGAGTGACTCATTGTGAGCTTACAGAACAGGAAGCCGGCTCGGCCCTCCCCTCCTGCTCCGTGTCTGAGTGACTCATTGTGAGCTTACAGAACAGGAAGCCGGCTCGGCCCTCCCCTCCTGCTCCGTGTCTGAGTGACTCATTGTGAGCTTACAGAACAGGAAGCCGGCTCGGCCCTCCCCTTCCTGCTCCGTGGCTGAGTGACTCATTGCGAGCTTACAGAACAGGAAGCCGGCTCGGCCCTCCCCTCCTTACAGAACAGGGCTGCGGCAGCTGAGTGAAAAGGGAGGAAAACTAAACTTCCGTAGTACCTATCATCCTTTCACTCCCTCTCTACCTTCTCTTCCTCTGTATCTGCTGCTAAAGCCACTTATCCAGAATGCAGCAGCCCGCCTGGTTTTTCAACCTTCCCAAGTTCTCCCATGTCACCCCGCTCCTCCTCACACTCCACTGGCTTCCAGTTGAAGCTCATCCACTACAAGACCCTGGTGCTTACCTACGGAGCAGCAAGAGGAACTGCCCCTCCCAACCATCAGGCTACGTTCAAACCCTACACCCCAACACAAGCACTCCGTTCTGCCACCTCAGGTCTCTTTGCCCTCCCACCCCTACGGGAGTGCAGCTCCTGCTCAGCCCAGTCAAAGCTCTTCTCTGTCCTGGCACCCCAATGGTGGAACCAGCTTCCCCCTGAAGCTAGGACAGCAGAGTCCCTGCCCATCTTCCCAAAACATCTGAAACCCTTCAAACAGTATCTTAAATAATCTTCCTCCTCCTGACCCCCACCCTTTCTAGCTCTGACTCTACTGATAGCTACTCTAAGGAAGAAGAAGAAGAATGTACTTCCTGCCTGTGATCTGTGGTTGTCACTACTGTAAGTCTCTCTGGATAGGAGCGTCTGCTAAATGACTCACTACTGTAAGTCTCTCTGGATAAGAGCGTCTGCTAAATGACTCACTACTGTAAGTCTCTCTGGATAAGAGCGTCTGCTAAATGACTCACTACTGTAAGTCTCTCTGGATAAGAGCGTCTGCTAAATGACTCACTACTGTAAGTCTCTCTGGATAAGAGCGTTCTGCTAAATGACTCACTACTGTAAGTCTCTCTGGATAAGAGCGTCTGCTAAATGACTCACTACTGTAAGTCTCTCTGGATAAGAGCGTTCTGCTAAATGACTCACTACTGTAAGTCTCTCTGGATAAGAGCGTCTGCTAAATGACTCACTACTGTAAGTCTCTCTGGATAAGAGCATCTGCTAAATGACTCAAATATAAATGTCAAGTCAAGGGGTCTGAATACTTTCAGAATGCACTGTGTGTAATTATATATATATATATATATAGCTTCATATACAGTCCCAGTCAATAGTATTAGAACACCTGCTCATTCAAGGGTCTTTATTTTTACTATTTTCTGCATTGTTGTTATGATGTCATTTCATAGTGTTGTGTGAACCAGGTTAAAGGTTAGTAGATAAGGGATTCTGGGCGCCGCACAGTCTGAATAACAAGGATTCCATTATTGTCGAGGGAGATTACTGAGGTTTATCTTAGAATGATGGATGGACATGATATACTGACTTGGGGTACAAGGTAATAACATCAAAGAAGGGAGTGCCCATTGAGGGTTGCCAGATGTTGTTGAAGAAACGTGTAACAGAGGGTATATAAACTGAGATATTTTCTTTGTTCAGTAGTTTGGAATAGCTAGAGGCGAAGCACGTGCCTTTTGTTAGAACGAACCATGGTACCTATTAAATATTTGAATGAACTCCCCAGCTAAGTGTTAATATTCTTGTATCCTTAATTACTTGATACCCGAGAAACTCATCATAACAATTGTAGAATAATAGTGAAGACATCAAAACTATGAAATAACACACATGGAATCATGTAGTAACCAAAAAAGTGTTAAACAAATCAAAATAAATTTGAGATTCTTCAAATAGCCACCCTTTGCCTTTGTGATTTATTTAGAATTCAAGGCAACTTAACCAGCATGTCTACCACAGTATTCTGCAGTGATACGCCATCCCATCTGGTTTGGGCTTAGTGGGACTATCATTTGTTTTTCAACAGGACAATAACCCAACACACCTCCAGGCTGTGTAAGGGCTATTTTACCAAGAAGGAGAGTGATGGAGTGCTGCATCAGATGACCTGGCCTCCACAATCCCCCGACCTCAACCCAATTGAGATGGTTTGGGATGAGTTGGACCGCAGAGTGAAGGAAAAGCAGCCAACAAGTGCTCAGCATATGTGGGAACTCCTTCATGACTGTTGGAAAAGCATTCCAGGTGAAGCTGGTTGAGAGAATACCAAGAGTGTGGAATGCTGTTATCAAGGCAAAGGGTGGCTATTTGAAGAATCTGAAATGTGTTTAATACTTTTTTGGTTGCTACATGATTCCATGTGTTATTTCATAGTTTTGATGTCTTCACTATTATTCTACAATGTAGAAAATAGTAAAAATAAAGAAAAACCCTTGAATGAGTAGGTGTTCTAAAACTTTTGACCGTTAGTGAATACAGTACCAGTCAAAAGTTTGGACACACCTACTCATTCCAAATCGCAGATACTGATAGTGAGGATTTGTTCAATCAGTCACTTGCATGAACACAGAAATTGGTTATTAGAAAAGCACAAACAGAACATTTTCCATCACAATTGTATCAGAGAGGAAGAAGTGTAGTGAGAGGTTTCACTCTCCTCAAAATATGCCCAATGCGTTTTTTTATAGGCTTATTTTCAAATCAAATCAAATCAAATTGTATTGGTCACATGCGCCGAATACAACAGGTGCAGACATTACAGTGAAATGCTTACTTACAGCCCTTAACCAACAGTGCATTTATTTTTAACAAAAAAAGTAAAAATAAAACAACGACAAAAAAAGTGTTGAGAAAAAAAAGAGCAGAAGTAAAATAAAGTGACAGTAGGGAGGCTATGTATACAGGGGGGTACCGTTGCAGAGTCAATGTGCGGGGGCACCGGCTAGTTGAGGTAGTTGAGGTAATATGTACATGTGGGTAGAGTTAAAGTGACTATGCATAAATAATTAACAGAGTAGCAGCAGCGTAAAAAGGATGGGGTGGGGGGGCAGTGCAAATAGTCCGGGTAGCCATGATTAGCTGTTCAGGAGTCTTATGGCTTGGGGGTAGAAGCTGTTGAGAAGTCTTTTGGACCTAGACTTGGCACTCCGGTACCGCTTGCCGTGCGGTAGCAGAGAGAACAGTCTATGACTAGGGTGGCTGGAGTCTTTGACAATTTTGAGGGCCTTCCTCTGACACCGCCTGGTATAGAGGTCCTGGATGGCAGGAAGCTTGGCCCCAGTGATGTACTGGGCCGTATGCACTACCCTCTGTAGTGCCTTGCGGTCAGAGGCCAAGCAGTTGCCATACCAGGCGGTGATGCAACCAGTCAGGATGCTCTCGATGGTGCAGCTGTAGAATTTTTTGAGGATCTGAGGACCCATGCCAAATCTTTTCAGTCTCCTGAGGGGGAATAGGCTTTGTCGTGCCCTCTTCACGACTGTCTTGGTGTGTTTGGACCATGATAGTTCGTTGGTGATGTGGACACCAAGGAACTTGAAGCTCTCAACCTGTTCCACTACAGCCCCGTCGATGAGAATGGGGGCGTGCTCAGTCCTCTTTTTTTTTCCTGTAGTCCACAATCATCTCCTTTGTCTTGGTCACGTTGAGGGAGAGGTTGTTGTCCTGGCACCACACGGCCAGGTCTCTGACCTCCTCCCTATAGGCTGTCTCATCGTTGTCGGTGATCAGGCCTACCACTGTTGTGTCGTCGGCAAACTTAATGATGGTGTTGGAGTCGTGCCTGGCCATGCAGTCATGGGTGAACAGAGAGTACAGGAGGGGACTGAGCACGCACCCCTGAGGGGCCCCCGTGTTGAGGATCAGTGTGGCAGATGTGTTGTTACCTACCCTTACCACCTGGGGGCGGCCCGTCAGGAAGTCCAGGATCCAGTTGCAGAGGGAGGTGTTTAGTCCCAGGATCCTTAGCTTAGTGATGAGCTTAGAGGGCACTATGGTGTTGAATGCTGAGCTGTAGTCAATGAATAGCATTCTCACGTAGGTGTTCCTCTTGTCCAGGTGGGAAAGGGCAGTGTGGAGTGCAATAGAGATTTCATCATCTGTGGATCTGTTGGGGCGGTATGCAAATTGGAGTGGGTCTAGGGTTTCTGGGATAATGCTGTTGATGTGAGCCATGACCAGCCTTTCAAAGCACTTCATGGCTACAGACGTCAGTGCTACGGGTCGGTAGTCATTTAGGCAGGTTATCTTAGAGTCCTTGGGCACGGGGACTATGGTGGTCTGCTTGAAACATGTTGGTATTACAGACTCAGTCAGGGACATGTTGAAAATGTCAGTGAAGACACTTGCCAGTTGGTCAGCACATGCTCGGAGTACACGTCCTGGTAATCCGTCTGGCCCTGCGGCCTTGTGAATGTTGACCTGCTTAAAAGTCTTACTCACATCGGCTACGGAGAGCGTGATCACATAGTCATCCGGAACAGCTGGTGCTCTCATGCATGCTTCAGTGTTGCTTGCCTCGAAGCGAGCATAGAAGTGGTTTAGCTCGTCTGGTAGGCTTGTGTCACTGGGCAGCTCGCGGCTGTGCTTCCCTTTGTAGTCTGTAATAGTTTTGTGGAGGTTTTGGACCTGAGCTTGTCGCCTGCCTTCCCGCAATTGGGACGACTCCCATTGTTAGGGCGGAGACTTGAGCATCTTGTCATAATATACAGATCTCTGATAGTATTTTCTGCTGGTCATGGCATTGTACTGTTTGGGAAAAAATTTAACCGTTTGTTGACCGCTTAATGAGGGTCAGTTAGTTGGCATCAAAATTTATCGAAATGTGTATCCCTAGACAAAATATCTAAATGGCTCTAATAATCCTGTTCACATCAGAAGTCAGTCTACCTGAAGGCGCTGATAAATGCAGAAAATCGCCTTTTCAAAATAAAAACTTCTGCCACAGCGACCATGTTATTTTTGTGAGTTCAGACATAACGTTATGTGAAAACAACTTTTAAGACGCAAACATTTAGTTGTTCCTAACTCACTTCACTCGCCCTAAAGAGGGAGCTCAATTACACAGCTGGAACGCAGAATAAGGTGTTTACATGTCCTAATAATTATCCCCTGATGTACCATTCTAGTAACAAACCAACAATTGGCCACTAGCTGTCATTATAGCTATTAAAGGGAGATTACTAATGAATAAATACATTTTCTATACATTTCTATTGAATAATAAATCACCGGAATAAGTTCTATACAAATCAAATGCTAGACTAGAAGCGTGGGGTAATAATTTTGAGATGCTTTTTTCCAGTGGAGGTTAGTTGATGACTTGCCTGGCAGGGCTGTGGGATAATTCAAATGGAACTGTTAACAGCCATTACCCAGGTAGTATTGTGAATAACTAACAGCTATTAACCAATCGCCATCCAGGATCCAACTGTACGGTTTTATAATGAGGGATCTAGTCTAGATTAAACCTCATAGGAAGACAGTTGTATCATGTGGAGGTTTCATTCAGGTCTCTCTGTTTAACTAAATACTCTGTCTTTGGCAGGAGAGAGACCAGACTCTCACTCTGACAGCAGTAAGAGTCCTTCAGGGGAACCAGACCCAGAGACGTCCAAACCAGCGATGCCACACCACTGCTCCCAGTGTAATATGGGTTTTAAGTGGTTATGGAAGCTAAAAGAGCATGAAAGGAAACACACAGGAGAAAAGCCTTTCCACTGCTCCCAGTGTGGAAAGACATTTTCGAGATCACAGAACCTAAAAATACATCAGAGGACACATACAGGGGAGAAACCTTTTCTCTGCTCCCAGTGTGGAAAGTGTTTTACCCAGTTATGGAGCCTGAACAAACATAATAGAATACACACAGGAGAAAAGCCTTACCACTGTTCCCACTGTGGAAAGAATTTTAGGTTGTTAGATAAGCTGAAGGAACACGAGAGGACACACACAGGGGAGAAACCTTATCATTGCTCCATGTGTGGAAAGGATTTTACCCATTTAGGGAGCCTGAACAAACATAATAGAATACACTCAGGAGAAAAGCCTTACCCCTGTGCACATTGTGGAAAGAGATTTTCACGCTCACAGGACCAAAAATCACATGAGAGGACACACACGGGGGAGAAACCTTTCCACTGCTCCCTGTGTGGAAAGGATTTTACCCATTTAGGGAGCCTGAACAAACATAAGAATAGAATACACTCTGGAGTGAAGCCTTACCCATGTTCCCATTGCCTAATGAATTTCAGGTTGTTAAATAACCTTAAGGAGCATGAGAGGACACACACATCTTACCACGGTCCCTGTGGAAAGGAGTTGACCAATTTAGGGAACCTATAAGATCATGCGAGGACACACAGGGGCCAAATCATGCAATCGCTCCCAGTGTGGAAAGAGTTTAAACCCAGTTAGGAAACCTGAAAAGGCACGTGGACATACACACACACACACAGGGGAGGATAAAGCTCACAGTTTGGAAAGAGTTTTAGTCAGGGAACCTAATTGTGGAAAGACGTTTTCCCGGACAGAAGACTTGAAGTCACATGACAGAATAGAGAGGCTGTGGTTGACTCTTATTTTATGCCACATTAAATCATATTGTTTAGATGAAATCTTACTCAAGAATAGGCTATTTTAGTTATTTCCTCTGGAGACATATTATGTCTAAAATCAGATTACAATTTTAAAATATGTATTTTGTTTTGATTCTACATTTTGATATATTGGATAAAAGTATGAACCTTTTTTTAGACGTTTATTATATGATTTGGATATTTTTAAAATGTAAATTGTTAATTGGATGAATATTGTGTGTATTTCTTGATTCTAACCTTGAAACCTCATGAAATGTAGTTTGTTTGGTTTCATTGAGTTAATTTGTGTACTAGTCTCCAAGCTAAAGCTGTATGCACATGTGATGATGATCTGATAAGTTGTTAACATGAAAAACATTCACTACCTCATGAATGTTCCCATCAGTATTATTCCACCATATCAGAGAAAACACCGGTGCTGATTTGTAAAACACATTTGATTTAATGCAACATTTTTATCTGAATAAAAATAAAATGAGTATTTTTTAAACCGTGTCAGCCACTAGTGGACATTCATTATATACATCTATGTACTTACAGAAATGAGCTCTTCTGATTGGGTGAGTGGATGGCTGGAAGGTTGATAACACAACGTGTCAGTCAGAACATCAGGAGAGCTCTTCTGATTGGGTGAATGGATGGCTGGAAGGTAGATGACACAAAGTGTCAGTCAGAACACAAGGAGAGGGTTTTGAGAGCCTTTGACCTTTTATATTTAAATCAGTTTGCTTCTTTAGTCCATTTTCTAGTGCCTTCAGATGGTATTCATACCCCTTGACTTATTCCACAATTTGGTTGTTACAACCTGTATTCAAAATAAATTAAATTATTTGTACATGGTTTTTAGAAGTTTTGCTAATTTTTAATTGAAGGTGACAGTGACACCATTCCATACCGCCTTGCACACACTTGTCTATATCTAGCTGATCCAGGGTGTAATCATTAGTCCATCAGTTGCAGACGAGAATCTTTCAACAGACTCATCGGAATGAACACACCCCTGATCACCCGCACACACAGTTCACTTTCATAGCAGCCGCATACAAACAGCATGATCCCTTTCATAGCAGCCACATACAAACAGCATGATCCCTTTCATAGCAGCCACATACAAACAGCATGATCCCTTTCATAGCAGCCACATACAAACAGCATGATCCCTTTCATAGCAGCCACATACAAACAGCATGATCACCAGTTCCCTTTCATAGCAGCCGCATACAAACAGCATGATCACTTTGCTCATGGTATAGGTCCTTCTCACATCTACGCGTTCTCCTCCTCTCACCTCTTCCCTTACCTTGTGGACTTCAATGCACAACACATCAGCTGTATATGACCAGGCGGAAAAACCTTTCCAAGCCAAACCATATCATAACCGCTAACCGCTACACACAGCCTACATTGTTGTCACCATATTAGCTAAAGTAATGTTATAGTCAACATAGCTAATAGAACTACACTATTATCCCCCCAAAAATGACTGTAGGTTCTTGAACAGACTATGAGGTACGTTTTGGTTTGCTCCAGTTGGTGGGTGTGGCTAGAGGCTAAGGCATTCTGGGCCGTTTTTTCACTACCTTGACATTTTTGTCTTCTACAGCGGTCCTCCTTTATGGTTATGGGTTCAGCTGTATAGGATAATCCATTATGGTTATGGGTTCAGCTGTATAGGATAATCCAGTGCTTTATGGTTATGGGTTCAGCTGTATAGGATAATCCAGTGCTTTATGGTTATGGGTTCAGCTGTATAGGATAATCCAGTGCTTTATGGTTATGGGTTCAGCTGTATAGGATAATCCAGTGCTTTATGGTTATGGGTTCAGCTGTATAGGATAATCCAGTGCTTTATGGTTATGGGATCAGCTGTATAGGATAATCCAGTGCTTTATGGTTATGGGTTCAGCTGTATAGGATAATCCAGTGCTTTATGGTTATGGGATCAGCTGTATAGGATAATCCAGTGCTTTATGGTTATGGGTTCAGCTGTATAGGATAATCCAGTGCTTTATGGGTTCAGCTGTATAGGATAATCCAGTGCTTTATGGTTATGGGTTCAGCTGTATAGGATAATCCAGTGCTTTATGGGTTCAGGACACTCAGCTAAAAGCAGTAGAATGTCACTACACACTTTGGAGACATTTACAGTATATGAGTGATTATGTGTCATAACCTTCTAACCTTTCGGTTACTGGCACAACGCTCTTAACCACTAAGCTACCTGCCGCCCCAAAGTCTCGTCTAACGCTTGTTTCTTGGTGAACGATTTACTTTCCATATTTCTTCATGCACAATACAAACAAAAAAACATGATGGGTGATTGGGCGGGGGGTTCGCACATTGTAGTCGCTGGTTCTAATCCCCGAGCCGAGACGGTGAAAAATCTGCCGACGTGCCCTTGAGCAAGGCACTTAACCCTAATTGCTCCTGTAAGTCGCTATTGGTTTAGTTTCTAACCAAGCACACTGGTTGTTCATTCTGTTGGCATAGTTTCTAGCCAAACACACTGGTTGATCAATTGATAATGATGGTAAAACAGGTCCCAGTTGATATTGATGGTAAAACTAACTCAAAAAGGGCACTAAAATGATCAGGGTGAAATAAACGGTAAATCCAAAGGTATAAATCATGAAGTGAAAAGGTATAAATCATTCTAGACCCATCTTAACTTAACCCCTTATGTACCATTCTAGACCCATCTTCACTTAACCCCTTATGTACCATTCTAGACCCATCTTAACTTAACCCCTTATGTACCATTCTAGCACCATCTTAACTTAACCCCTTATGTACCATTCTAGACCCATCTTAACTTAACCCCTTATGTACCATTCTAGACCCATCTTAACTTAACCCCTTATGTACCATTCTAGCACCATCTTAACTTAACCCCTTATGTACCATTCTAGCCCCATTTTAACTTAACCCCTTATGTACCATTCTAGCCCCATCTTAACTTAACCCCTTATGTACCATTCTAGCACCATCTTAAATTAACCCCTTATGTACCATTCTAGACCCATCTTAACTTAACCCCTTATGTACCATTCTAGTAGCAAACCAACAATTGGCCACTAGGTGTCATTATAGTAATTAAAGCGATTCCATATAAATAAACATGTTCCATATATTTATATTCAGTAGTAAATCACCAAAATAAGTTCTATACATGTTTTATTTTACATACAAACCAAATGCTAGGCTGGAAGCATGGGGTGATAATGTCTTGATGATTCTTTCTAGTGGAGATTAGTTTATGAATTGCCTGGCAGGGCTGTGGGACAGTGGATGTGTAGGAATAATTCAAATGGAACTGTTAACAGGCATTACCCGGGATTAAGGTGAATAACTAACAGCTATCAACCAATCAGCATCCAGGATCCACATTTTGTTAAATAATGAGGGATCTAGTCTGGATTCAACCTCATAGGAAAACAGTTTTATCATGGAGGTTTCATTCAGGTCTCTCTGTTTAACTAAATACTCTGTTTTGTCTTTGGCAGGAGAGAGACCAGACTCTCCCTCTGACAGCAGTAAGAGTCCTTCAGGGGAACCAGACCCAGAGACGTCCAAACCAGCGATGCCACACCACTGCTCCCAGTGTAATATGGGTTTTAAGTGGTTATGGAAGCTAAAAGAGCATGAAAGGAAACACACAGGAGAAAAGCCCTTCCACTGCTCCCAGTGTGGAAAGAGATTCTCACGATCACATGACCTAAAATCACATGAGAGGACACACACAGGGGAAAAACCACACAATTGCTCCCAGTGTGGAAAGCTTTTTTCCCATTTAGGGAACCTGAACAAACATAAGAGAATACACTCTGGAGAGAAGCCTTACTCCTGTTCCCATTGTGGAAAGAATTTTAGGTTGTCAGATAACCTGAAGTCGCATGAGAGGACACACACATGGGAGAAACCTTACCATTGCTCCCTGTGTGGAAAGGATTTTACCAAGTTAGGGAACCTGAACAAACATAAGAGAATACACTCTGGAGAGAAGCCTTACCCCTGTTCCCATTGTGGAAAATTCTTTAGGTTGTTAGATAACATGAAGGCGCATGAGAGGACGCACACAGGGGAGAAACGTTACCATTGCACCCTGTGTGGAAAGAGATATGCACGATCATATGACCTAAAATCACATAAAAGGACCCACACAGGGGAAAAAACCACACAATTACACACACAGGGGAAAAACCACACAATTGCTCCCAGTGTGGAAATAATTTTACCCAGTTAGAGAACCTGTTGCCATTGTGGAAATAAATTTTCAGGATCACATTACCTAAATTCACATCAAATCAATATGTATTTATACAGCACATTTCAATCAATGTGCTTTACAGAAGAAAAAAAATGAACAATTTTTTTTAAAATTAAATATTTACTACACAAACATAAGATAAAAAACTAAAGAATAACTAAAGAAAATGAAGGACTAAAAAGCTCCCTGAGGAAAAGCAAAGCTAAAATGGTGTGTCTTAAAATCTCTTTTAAATATGTCCACAGTTTCGTTCCCCCTCAGGTTCTCTGGCTATTCCAGAGGCTGGGAGGCATAGTAACTAAAGGCTGCCTCTCCATGCCTCTTGGTCCTGGGCTTTGGGATAGTTAAAAAGGCCAGTGCCAGAGGACCTGTGGGACCTACTGGGTACATAACTCAAAAGCATTTCTGACGTGTATTGGGGTGCACAATCGTGGATTGATTTAAAAACCAATAGAATCATCTTTAAATTAATTCTAAAACTCACAGGCAGCCAGTGCAGAGACCTTAAAACCGGTGTAATGTGTGCTCTCCGTCTGGTCTTGGTCAGTACCCGTGCTGCAGCATTCTGTATGTTTTGCAGTTGACCAATGGCTTTCTTGGGTAGACCAGACAGGAGAGCATTACAGTAGTCAAGCCTGCTTGTAATAAAAGCATGGATGAGTCTCTCTGTATCAGCCTGAGAGAGAAACGGCCGCACCTTGGCAATGTTCCTCAGGTGGTAAAAATCTATTTTGGTCACATTCCTAATGTGTGATTCAAAATTGAGTTCAGAAACTAAAATAACCTGGTGTTTTTATGCCTGTGAATTAACATGTGGTTAGATTCTCTGTGCTTTGGCTCCAACAATAATTACCTCAGTCTTGTCTTGATTTAGCTGGAGGAAGTTGTGAACCATCCAAGTATTTAAATCAGTCATACAGTCTAATAATTTATCTGTGGAGCTAAAATACTCTGGAGACACAGAAATGTAAAGTTGTGTATCGTCTGAGTAGCAGTGAAAACCAATGCTGTGCTTTCTGATAATGCTGCCAAGGGGTAACATATATAAACTGAACAGTACCGGACCCAAAATCGAACCTTGTGGAACGATTTTAATAGCTAGCATTTCGATGAATAGATTTTACATTTGACATTTTAGTCATTTAGCAGACGCTCTTATCCAGAGTGACTTACAGTTAGTGAGTGCATACACTATTTTAATTGTTTTTTTTTTCATTATATAAATAGGTACGCTTTAAGATATGGTGACAGCGGACACCCTTGTTTAACTCCTCTTGACAGTACAAAACGAAGTAGCCACTATTTACTATTTTACACCTGGGGTTCCTATACATTACTTTTACCCATTTTAAAAGATGCTCACTGAAATTGAAAAAAAAAATCCAGGCATTTATATATAAAATCCAGTTTTTACTTTATCAAAGGCCTTTTCAGAATCCGCTATGAATACCAGGCCTGGCTTCTTAGATGTTTCATGATGTTCTATTATTTCTAGTAGTTGTCGTATATTATCTCCAATGTATCGTCCATGTAAAAAACCTGTCTGATCGGGATGAACAATACCTGGGTAAAAACCTTTTTAATTCTGAGTGCTATGTGCATTTCGCTAGTATTTTTGGCCTCCAGTTTTTTTTTGGTGGACTGGATCTTTATTTTTGCCATCTGGATCTTGTTTTATTAATAGTGAAATCAGACCTTCCTGCTGAGTACCTGTCAGACTACCATTTCTATAGGAGTTAAAACAAGCTAATAAAGGAGCTTTGAGTATATAAAAAGGCTTGATATACCTCTACCGGTATGCCATCAAGCCCTGGTGCCATCTAGCCCTGGGGCCATCTAGCCCTGGTGCCATCAAGCCCTGGTGCCATCAAGCCCTGGTGCCATCAAGCCCTGGTGCCATCAAGCCCTGGTGCCATCTAGCCCTGGTGCCATCTAGCCCTGGTGCCATCAAGCCCTGGTGCCATCAAGCCCTGGTGCCATCAAGCCCTGGTGCCATCAAGCCCTGGTGCCATCTAGCCCTGGTGCCATCAAGCCCTGGTGCCATCAAGCCCTGGTGCCATCAAGCCCTGGTGCCATCTAGCCCTGGTGCCATCTAGCCCTGGTGCCATCAAGCCCTGGTGCCATCTAGCCCTGGTGCCATCAAGCCCTGGTGCCATCAAGCCCTGGGGCTTTCCCAGACAGAAAGGATTTAATAGCCTCTAAACGTTATTCCTCATTTGGCTTTCGCACTGATCATTTTATGCATTTGTTAATTTTCCTTTTTTAAATTATTTGGAAAGAAATTCCTTTACCGTAATCGTCGTTCAGAAGATGAGAAGATGATTTTTTCTGTGTTGGAGATTCAGGAAGAGTTTGGTGCATTTTTCTCCATATTCCGTCCAGTTTGCTTTATCTCTGTCTAATAGATAACATCAGATAGTTCCGGAATAAGTTCCTCCAGTTCTTTTTGGTTTTTCCTCTAACCTATTCAGTGTCTCTGTAGCATCGTGTTTTATTGCTATCTACCTGTACTATTAGTTCGTGTGTTTTCCCTTGTTAGTCTTTAGACAGAAACTGCTTTTTATTTTTTATTATTGATGAATATTGAATTGAATGACCTCTGAAGGTACATTTGAAGGTATCCCAAACAATAAGGGGGATTTGCTGAACATATATTGTACTGGAAAAAATTACGTTATAAATTATTTTCTCTTAGTTAAGAGAAAATTGTCCTCCAGTAGACTTTTATCAGATTTCCAATATCATCGTCCACGTGGACGTTCTGTAAGAGTTAGGTGCTAATTAATATCATCAGACCTTTTGAGTTCCTTTGTCCATGACAGAAAAAAATTTCACCACCCCATTCCTTTTTCCACGCAACTTCATCTAAGGATGTAGAGTGAGTTTCCTGTAAACACTATATGTTATATTCCTTTTCTTTTAGCTACATAAAGACTGATCTTCTTTTCTTGTAATCTGCTAAGCCGTTACAATTATACCTGCCTATACTTATTTCACCCCTTACTATAACTAGATACTATTCTCAGTCTAAATCTACCACCATTTGTGCTTGTAAAGTTACTGCCGTAAGATGTATTATGATGGTCAGAAAAATAGAGATTTCCAAAATGTCTGATGTTTAGAATTCAAGAAACAGCTCCTAGCAACATTGTGTTTGATTCCCCGTTTGCCCGTTTGCCTGTGAGCCCAACGCCACAGATGGTAGAAAATGGAGTCAAGATATTATATGTGCAGTAGATCTGAGTAGGTTGATGTGTGTAATATTGGATGTGATTTAGTGAGGGTGTGTATGATAATATACAGAGGACCTATGGATCTGAGTAGGTTGATGTGTGTTATATTGGATGTGATTTAGTGAGGGTGTGTATGATAATATACAGAGGACCTATGGATCTGAGTAGGTTGATGTGTGTTATATTGGATGTGATTTAGTGAGGGTGTGTATGATAATATACAGAGGACCTATGGATCTGAGTAGGTTGATGTGTGTTATATTGGATGTGATTTAGTGAGGGGGTGTATGATAATATACAGAGGACCTATGGATCTGAGTAGGTTGATGTGTGTTATATTGGATGTGATTTAGTGAGGATGTGTATGATAATATACAGAGGACCTATGGATCTGAGTAGGTTGATGTGTGTTATATTGGATGTGATTTAGTGAGGGTGTGTATGATAATATACAGAGGACCTATGGATCTGAGTAGGTTGATGTGTGTGATATTGGATGTGATTTAGTGATGGTGTGTATGATAATATACAGAGGACCTATGGATCTGAGTAGGTTGATGTGTGTTATATTGGATGTGATTTAGTGAGGGTGTGTATGATAATATACAGAGGACCTATGGATCTGAGTAGGTTGATGTGTGTGATATTGGATGTGATTTAGTGATGGTGTGTATGATAATATACAGAGGACCTATGGATCTGAGTAGGTTGATGTGTGTTATATTGGATGTGATTTAGTGAGGGTGTGTATGATAATATACAGAGGACCTATGGATCTGAGTAGGTTGATGTGTGTGATATTGGATGTGATTTAGTGATGGTGTGTATGATAATATACAGAGGACCTATGGATCTGAGTAGGTTGATGTGTGTTATATTGGATGTGATTTAGTGAGGGTGTGTATGATAATATACAGAGGACCTATGGATCTGAGTAGGTTGATGTGTGTTATATTGGATGTGATTTAGTGAGGGTGTGTCTGATAATATACAGAGGACCTATGGATCTGAGTAGGTTGATGTGTGTTATATTGGATGTGATTTAGTGAGGGTGTGTCTGATAATATACAGAGGACCTATGGATCTGAGTAGGTTGATGTGTGTTATATTGGATGTGATTTAGTGACAGTGTGTATGATGTCTGGATAAGACTATAAGGTGTGATGTCCAAAATAAATAATAACCCAGACAATTTGCATGGTTGAGTGTCTATGTGTGAAGCATGGAGTTAGTATAGCCTGATGATAACTGTAATCCATATCGTATCGACATCGTAGTTGCACCATAGCTACATTAAACATCATTTTCATAAAAATAAAAAACAACCCACATCCAAGCATTTCCATAGTAATTGACGTTTCACGTGATCATGAAAGAGACATTGCATTACTATAGAGAACGGCTTCACTACAGTACCAATGTATCCCGTACAAGATGTTATAATTCCCCAGCGTCCCTGTTCTGATATCTAAACATAGATAAACATGTAGACAGACATACAAAAGATAGACAAACAGAAAACATATTAAATTATAGAAAAGTTCTCAACAATAGAGAGAGAGGGGGACGGAGAGGAGAGAGAGAGAGAGAGAGAGAGAGAGAGAGGGACGGAGAGAAGAGAGGGAGAGAGAGGGGGGAGATGAGAGAGAAAGAGACGGAGAGAGAGAGAGAGAGAGAGAGAGAGAGAGAGAGAGGAGAGAGAAAGAGAGAGATCAAGCGTGTGTGCGCTTATCAACTCCATAGTGTTCAGATATTGACAGTAGTTTTTTCCGTAACGTTAAATGTAGTAGAAACATGGTGTTATGGAGTTGTGTCTCCGTTTATAAAGAGTTTGTCCACAATGAGAACGGTTCTGTTGCCTCTGGATACGGTTGACTGGTTTTGGAAAGTTGGGACTCGCAAAATTTGGTTTATGGTAGAACAATCTCTGCAGCACTCCACCAATCAGGCCTTTATGGTAGAGTGGCCAGACGGAAGCCATTCCTCAGTAAAAGGCACATGACAGCCCGCTTGGAGTTTGCCAAAATGCACCTAAAGGACTCTCAGACCATGAGAAACAAGATTCTCTGGTCTGATGAAACCAAGATTTAACTATTTGGCCTGAATGCCAAGCTTCACGTCTGGGGGAAACCAGGCACCATCCCTACGGTGAAGCACGGTGGTGGCAGCATCATAGTGTGGGGATGTTTTTCAGTGGCAGGGACTGAGAGACTAGTCAGGATCGAGGCAAAGATGAACAGAGCAAAGTACAGAGAGATTGTTGATGAAAACCTGCTCCAGAGCGCTTAGGATCTCAGACTGGGGCGAAGGTTCACCTTCCAACAGGACAATGACCCTAAGCACACAGCCAAGACAACGCAGTAGTGGCTTCAGGACAGGTCTCTGAATGTCCTTGAGTGGCCCAGCCAGAGCCCGGACTTGAACCTGATCGAACATCTAATAATAATAATAATTGGTCATTTAGCAGACGCTCTTATCCAGAGCGACTTACAGGAGCAATTAGGGTTAAGTGCCTTGCTCAAGGGCACATCGACAGATTTTTCACCTAGTGGGCTCGGGGATTAGAACCAGCGACCTTTCGGTTACTGGCACAACGCTCTTAACCACTAAGCTACCTGCCACCATCTCTGGAGAGACCTTTGTTGAAGCACCTTTGGCAGCGATTACAGCCTTGAGTCTTCTTGGGTATGACGCTACAAGCTTGGCACACCTGTATTTGGGGAGTTTCTCACATTCTTCTCTGCAGATCCTCTCAAGCTCTGTCAGGTTGGATGGGGAGCGTCGCTGCACAGCTATTTTCAGGTCTCTCCAGAGATGTTAGATCGGGTTCATTTCTGTGCTCTGGCTGGGCCATTCAAAGAAATTCAGAGACTTGTCCTAAACAGTTTGGACCTACACAGTACTGGTACACCATGTAGGAGCAGTTTGGACCTACTCAGTACTGGTACACCATGTAGGAGCAGTTTGGACCTACTCAGTACTGTTACACCATGTAGGAGCAGTTTGGACCTACTCAGTACTGGTACACCATGTAGGAGCAGTTTGGACCTACTCAGTACTGGTACACCATGTAGGAGCAGGTTGGACCTAGCTGCCTTATTGGGATATTATCTGTTTGTTTGACTGATGTCCTAAATGCAGATGTAAAATAAACATTTCCCTTGTAGCTCAGTTGGTAGAGCATGGCGCTTGCAATGCCAGGGTTGTGGGTTCGATTCCCACGAGGGGCCAGTATGATAAATAAATAAAAAAAATGTATGCACTCTCTTACTGTAAGTCACTCTGGATAAGAGCGGCTGCTAAATGACTAAAATGTAAAAATGTAAAATGTACCCTTCCCCCCCAGCAGATGGCAGTGTGCCAGGCGATGTTGCCAGTGTGACGTATAATCTAGTGGACGGGACGCTTCTTCAACAACAACAGCTAGTAAGCCACCTTCATAGCCAAAAAAACATTGAAGCTCTTTAAACGCTTTCGGTGTATATTAGCCACTGTGTTTTAAACACACTTGTCTTATCTACTAGCTAGTTACCCCATTTAATTTAATATTTACGTTGTTGTTAGTCAGCTAGCTGGCTGGGTAAATTAGCAGTAGCCTAGTCACTAATGCTAACTGGCTATCTAGCTAACATCCCAACCATGAGCTCACTAAGTTACTCTCCTCCTGCTAAAGAAGAGGAGGTCTGCTGGACGGAGAAAGAAGCTCTAGTGAAAGAGGAGGAGGAAGAGGAGGATGTTACAATACAAAAACAAGTAGAGGGTGAAGCTGTTACCGTGAAAGAAGAAGAGAAAGACGTTACAGTGAAAGAAGAGGAAGACGTTAAATTGACCGAAGATGAAGAAGCTTTTAGATTGAAAGAGGAGGAAGACGCGAAAGTGGAGGATGCAGTTTTTGGAGTGAAGAAGGAGGAGGGGGAGATTACTGTCACATTGGAAGAAGAAGAAGAAGAAGAAGAAGAAGAAGAGACTGGAGATCTGATTAACACTAGTAAGTACTGTCTTAAAAACAGGGGCATAAACTCTGCAGTTGTTGAACCGATGTGTGGTTTTAAATGACCATTCTAATTAATTAACTAATTAAGGTCTACACTTTAATCGGTTGTTCTGTAGGAATTGTTAAATCTACAAAGAGTGGGGGGCGGCCAACAAAACGTTAATGGACCAAGTCTATATTTGTTCAGGGCACATACAGTCTACCCCCCCTCTTGGATTTAATCACATTTTGTGTTACAAAATGGGGTTAAATTGGATTTAATTGTATTTTTTTGTCAACGATCTACACAAAATACTCTGTCAAAGTGGAAAGTATTTTGTTGTTGTTGTGAGTTAATGAAAAACTAAACACTATTATACCTTGATTAGATGAGGGCACTTCCACCGTAACGGTCTCTCCCCCCTGCAAAGTTTCAGTCGCATCTCGCGACCTACACTGGTCTGTCCATAGTGACTGGCAACACATTGTGTGTCTTTCATTGGGGTTAAACCGTGCTGTTACGGCAAAATACAATTAGCTCTTAACGACTTTCCCATACAGATTAAATAGCTTACCTGCTCCATAGCAAGCTGCTCTATCCACACTGATTGGTGAAGAAATGTTATGTCGAGCTAAATGTATAAAAATATGTATATTTTAGAGGTTTGAAAAGTAACCGAAATAAAATATATACACATTTGTTGGGGGTTCGAACCGGTTCAGAACTTTATTTTGCTGGTCAGTTCAGTAGAACGGAATGAATAAAAAAATGGTTTTCTTCAGAATGGAACTACTACGAAATCGGTAGTATTTCTTTTTTTGGCCAGAAAATTGAATGCTCATTTCTCTACGATAAACCACCTCCAACGTCGTTTTAGAGAATTTGGCAGTACATCCAACCAGCCTCTCAACCGCATACAACCGTAACCACGCCAGCCCAGGACCTCCACATCCAGCTTCTTCACCTGTGGGATCGTCTGAGACCAGCCACCCGGACAGCTGATGAAACTGTGGGTTTGCACAACCAAAGAATTTCTGCACAAACTGTCAGAAACCGTCTCAGGGAAGCTCATCTGTGTGCTCGTCATCCTCACCAGGGTCTTGACCTGACTGCAGTTCAGCGTCGTAACCTTCTTCAGTGGGCAAAAGCTAATCTTCACTGGCCACTGGCACGCTGGAGAAGTGTGCTGTTCACGGATAAATTCCAGGTTTCAACTGTACCGGGAAGATGGCAGACAGCGTGTATGGTGTCGTTTGGGCGAGAAGGTTTGCTGATGGAATTGCACTTTATCAATGGCAATTTGAATGCACAGCGATACCGTGACAAGATCTTGAGGCCCATTGTCGTGCCATTCATCCGCCGCCATCACCTCATGTTTCAGCATGATTATGCACGGCCCCATGTCGCAAGGATCACATTTTACAGCACAACAGAGTCATATCTTAAGTGAAAGACGAACAGTGACTCCATGATTCATGCCTTCTGGGAGCGCTATAAAGTCAAAAAGTTATGGGCGGAGTTAGATAGTTGTCTGTCAGAAGTTTTACAATATAAATTAACTTTTTATCCGTCTGTCTTCATATTTCAAGACATGGCATACGGGGGTGCGGTGAGACACCCAATGAGCTAGACCCTACTTTTCTCATCAATCATTTGGAAATAACTTTTGCTTAACTGGAATTCAAATGACCCTCCATCGTTAAGACAGTGGATGAGTCAAATGACCCTCCATCGTTAAGACAGTGGATTAATCAAATGACCCTCCATCGTTAAGACAGTGGATGAATCAAATGCATTATTTTCTAAATATTGAACAAAATGTGGACTACAGAGAGACACAAAATATTCAATTTGAAGCCATATGGCATAAAATATTACAAGCAATGGAGATATTCAAAGGATGAGGAAGGAGAGAAAATCTGATTGTGAGACAGACAGGATGGGTGGATATGGTGGGAACATGTGGGTCTGAGCAGGTGGAATGTCATTAATGTTTGTAGAAATAATGTAGTAAATGTTAAGTTGTCTATTGTCTTTGTCTAAGTAAGTCGTTGTAGTCAGAAAAAGACAATAACATCTTTCCAAAACATAAAGTATATATTTAAAAAAATATCCCAAGTAGAGAGATTCACGGGTCCAAAACGTAGGACCCGTTCCGAAATGGATCCGTGGCTTTCCGACCCGATATGCATAAATACTAAAAAAAATTAACAGAGACCCGTTCTGAATGGACCCGAGGACAGTAAGAACCGTTCCGAAAAGGCACGTGAGAAACAGACCCAAACAGACCCGTGGTGGTTCGGAACCGAGAGACCCATTCAGATCAGAGAGTAGAAAGAGGGGATTTTGCAGGTTTTCCTACTTACAAAGCATGTAGAGGTCTGTAGTTTTTATCATAGGTACACTTCAACTGTGAGAGACGGAATCTAAAACAAAAATCCAGAAAATCACATTGTATGATTTTTAAGTAATTAATTTGCATTTTATTGCATGACATAAGTATTTGATACATCATAAAAGCAGAACTTAATAGATCATCCAGATGGTCATTGGCAAACTTCAGACGGGCCTGGACATGCGCTGGCTTGAGCAGGGGGATCTTGCGTGCGCTGCAGGATTTTAATCCATGACGGCGTAGTGTGTTACTAATGGATTTCTTTGAGACTGTGGTCCCAGCTCTCTTCAGGTCATTGACCAGGTCCTGCCGTGTAGTTCTGGGCTGATCCCTCACCTTCCTCATGATCATTGATGCCCCACGAGGTGAGATCTTGCATGGAGCCCCAGACCGAGGGTGATTGACCGTCATCTTGAACTTCTTCCATTTTCTAATAATTGCGCCAACAGTTGTTGCCTTCTCACCAAGCTGCTTGCCTATTGTCCTGTAGCCCATCCCAGCCTTGTGCAGGTCTACAATTTTATCCCTGATGTCCTTACACAGCTCTCTGGTCTTGGCCATTGTGGAGAGGTTGGAGTCTGTTTGATTGAGTGTGTGGACAGGTGTCTGTTATACAGGTAACGAGTTCAAACAGGTGCAGTTAATACAGGTAATGAGTGGAGAACAGGAGGGCTTCTTAAAGAAAAACGAACAGGTCTGTGAGAGCCGGAATTCTTACTGGGTGGTAGGTGATCAAATACTTATGTCATGCAATAAAATGCAAACGAATTACTTAAAAATCATACAATGTGATTTTATGGATTTTTGTTTTAGATTCCGTCTCTCACAGTTGAAGTGTACCTATGATAAAAATGACAGACTTCTACATGCTTTGTAAGTAGGAAAACCTGCAAAATCGGCTTGTTCTCCCCACTGTACGTGTTTTTAAAAACAGCCTATAACAAATTAGAAAAACATATATATTTGTTGTTTCGATGTGTAGCATATTCAAAGCTTTACAGTCTATTGTTTTATTCGTTTTTTTACTTTCCTAAAATAACAATTGTCCACCTCACAGTTCAGATAGGCTACTACTGCTATACAGATATAGGCGTATAGAAGGAGGCTAATTAGCCCAGTTCATATAGGCTACTACCGCTCTACAGATATAGGCCTATAGAAGGAGGATAATTAGCACAGTTCAGATAGGCTACTACTGCTCTACAGATATAGGCGTATAGAAGGAGGCTAATTAGCCCAGTTCAGATAGGCTACTACCGCTCTACAGATATGGGCATATAGAAGGAGGCTAATTAGCCCAGTTCAGATAGGCTACTACTGCTCTACAGATATGGGCGTATAGAAGGAGGCTAATTAGCCCAGTTCAGATAGGCTACTACCGCTCTACAGATATAGGCCTATAGAAGGAGGATAATTAGCACAGTTCAGATAGGCTACTACTGCTCTACAGATATAGGCGTATAGAAGGAGGCTAATTAGCCCAGTTCAGATAGGCTACTACTGCTAAACAGATATAGGCCTATAGAAGGAGGCTAATTAGCCCAGTTCAGATAGGCTACTACTGCTCTACAGATATAGGTGTATAGAAGGAGGCTAATTAGCCCAGTTCAGATAGGCTACTACTGCTATACAGATATAGGCGTATAGAAGGAGGCTAATTAGCCCAGTTCAGATAGGCTACTACTGCTCTACAGATATAGGTGTATAGAAGGAGGCTAATTAGCCCAGTTCAGATAGGCTACTACTGCTATACAGATATAGGCGTATAGAAGGAGGCTAATTAGCACAGTTCAGATAGGCTACTACCGCTCTACAGATATAGGCCTATAGAAGGAGGCTAATTAGCCCAGTTCAGATAGGCTACTACTGCTATACAGATATAGGCGTATAGAAGGAGGCTAATTAGCACAGTTCAGATGGGCTACTACTGCTCTACAGATATAGGCCTATAGAAGGAGGCTAATTAGCACAGTTCAGATGGGCTACTACTGCTCTACAGATATAGGCGTATAGAAGGAGGCTAATTAGCCCAGTTCAGATAGGCTACTACTGCTATACCGATATAGGCGTATAGAAGGAGGCTTATTCGTACATTTTCGATCAAGAATATATATATATTTTTTAAAAGCATTATATTGTTATATTAAAGGAGTAACTCTGGTAGGCCTGAAACACTCTTCCTCACCTCAAGTTCAACTGTCAGAGTCAGTTGGAACGCTAAGCCCAATAAATAATAATAATATAC
This sequence comes from Coregonus lavaretus, assembly GCF_964263955.1. Lineage (NCBI taxonomy): Eukaryota > Metazoa > Chordata > Actinopteri > Salmoniformes > Salmonidae > Coregonus > Coregonus lavaretus. Next base: position 58,797 of record NW_028158792.1, on the reverse strand, counting down.
TAATATATAATAATAATAATAATAATAGCCAAACCTTAACAAAAGTTTATTTACTTTATTTGGGTGATATCAAACGAAGGCCTAAGTCAAGCCATTGTTTATGGGGAAAATATGACCAGGTTATTTTATATTGCGGCATTCAATTAAGTTTAGCATCTCTGCCTTTTTCTGTTTCCGTGGTTTACGTGTGAGTAACCCCATAGGCCTACTGGTAATTCTATTAAATTTAATTTTTACATTTAAACACAACAGTTAATTAGTTCATTCTATTAAATTGAATTATTAAATTCAAACACAACAGTTAATTAGTTCATTCTATTAAATTGAATTATTAAATTCAAACACAACAGTTAATTAGTTAATTATATTAAATTGAATTATTCAATTCAAACACAACAGTAACGTAATAAGGCCAAAGAAAATGGCTCAACAGAATAAAACAAAACACTTGTTGCATAGCCTATTTAAATAACTGGTTTAAACCTTCACACAAGTTTTGAACAGGCTTATATTGTGAAAATTACCAACAAAGGTTAGTGCCTACCGTACCCAACAAATGACAGCAATAGGCTACTGCTATTTATTTTACAACAGGCATATTTTTTACCTATCTCTAACTAAATATAGCACAAAATTAAAAAGACAGTTCGAACTTAATTTAGCCAACGAAAAATGTTCAACAAAATGAATCAAAACCCTTTTTGCATCATAAAGAACTGGTTTATGACAGAAATGAATAAATATCACAATATCATGGTGGGAAACCATTATAAAACACTGTCAGTGACCATATAAACTCATTAGAAGTGTTTTAACAAATTCCATGGGACTATTTTACAGTAACTTACCTCTTCCACATGGGTCCAGTAGACAGGGAAGAGGTAAGGGGGAAGGATGTTTATGAGGGGGAATGCAGAAGGAGAAGGAAGTGTGCAACATTAAAAAGGGCACTGACAACAACAAAATAAATGTACAGTAATGTCAGGCATGGAACTATTCCGATTCTGGAACTATTCATATTCTGGAACTATTCCGATTCTGGAACTATTCCGATTCTGGAACTATTTAGATTCTGGAACTATTCCGATTCTGGAACTATTCATATTCTGGAACTATTCCGATTCTGGAACTATTCCGATTCTGGAACTATTTAGATTCTGGAACTATTCCGATTCTTGAACTATTCCGATTCTGGAACTATTCCGATTCTGGAACTATTTAGATTCTGGAACTATTAAGATTCTGGAACTATTCATATTCTGGAACTATTAAGATTCTGGAACTATTCATATTCTGGAACTATTCCGATTCTGGAACTATTCCAATTCTGGAACTATTCCGATTCTGGAACTATTCCGATTCTGGAACTGTTTAGATTCTGGAACTATTCAGATTCTGGAACTATTCCGATTCTGGAACTATTCTGATTCTTGAACTATTCCGATTCTGGAACTATTCCGATTCTGGAACTATTTAGATTCTGGAACTATTTAGATTCTGGAACTATTCATATTCTGGAACTATTCCGATTCTGGAACTATTCCGATTCTGGAACTGTTTAGATTCTGGAACTATTCAGATTCTGGAACTGTTTAGATTCTGGAACTATTCCGATTCTGGAACTATTCCGATTCTGGAACTGTTAGATTCTGGAACTATTCCGATTCTGGAACTGTTTAGATTCTGGAACTATTCCGATTCTGGAACTATTTAGATTCTGGAACTATTTAGATTCTGGAACTATTCATATTCTGGAACTATTCATATTCTGGAACTATTCCGATTCTGGAACTATTCCGATTCTGGAACTATACAGATTCTGGAACTATTTAGATTCTGGAACTATTTAGATTCTGGAACTATTCCGATTCTGGAACTATTCCGATTCTGGAACTATTTAGATTCTGGAACTATACAGATTATGGAACTATTCAGATTCTGGAACTATTCAGATTCTGGAACTATTTAGATTCTGGAACTATTTAGATTCTGGAACTATTTAGATTCTGGAACTATTCCGATTCAGGGAATTATATCAAATGAAATTCAACACGTGGACTGTTTCAACGTATTTCTGAAGTCTCCAAAAAACAACAACATTTCAATGTATTATACTCAAAATGTCAAGGGTTTGTCACACAGTTCCTTAATTGTTTAATGGTAAAGCAAGCATGTATCCAGGTAAGCATTGACAGATTCCAATGGCAAACATAAAGATGGCAGAATTCAGATATGACGTCATTGTTTTTTCCACTGAGTTTGTAAACTACAGTTCAATGTGCCAATAAATAAGCACAATAAACTTTTTTTACTTATTTATTTTTGGGGCGTCTTGAAGCTAAAATAGTTAATGACGATACTAAAAAAGGAGTAACGTGGAGGAATGTACAATACGGGCAACTTAGCAAATAAGTTGTATACATATTTTTTTTACAAACAAAATGGCTCAGTTGTAGAGGTGGGAGAGGCAGATAGCAAGGATTATATAAATCCCCTCTGTTACAAACCAACTGTTAGACTAGAAACACGGGGTAATAATGTCTAGATGATTCTTTCTAGTGGAGATTAGTTTAGAAAAAACCTGGCTGGCTGTGGACAGTGGATGTGTAGGGATAATTCAAATGGACAGCATCCAGGCACCACATTTATGGTTTTATAATGAGGGATATAGTCTGGATTAAATCTCATAGGAAGAGCAGGAGATTTCATTTAGGTCTCTCTGTTTAACTAAATACTCTGTCTTTGGCAGGAGAGAGGCCAGACTCTCACTCTGACAGACGGAAGAAGAGTCCTTCAGGGGAACCAGACCCAGAGACGCCCAAACCAGTGAGACGACACCACTGCTCCCAGTGTAATTTGAGTATTAAGTGGTTATGGAAGCTAAAAGAGCATGAGAGGACACACACAGGGGAGAAACTACACTACTGCTCCCAGTGTGGAAAGAGTTTTACCCTGTTAGGGAACCTGACAAAGCATAAAGGAATACACACAGGAGAAAAGTCTTTCCAATGTTCACAGTGTGGAAAGAGATTTTCACGATCAGAGCACTTAATATCACATGAGAGGACACACACAGGGGATAAACCACACCACTGCTCCCAGTGTGGAAAGAGATTTACCCAGTTAGGAAGCCTGAAAAAGCATAAAGGAATACACACAGGAGAAAAGTATTTCCAATGTTCACAGTGTGGAAAGAGATTTTCACGATCAGAGCACCTAAAATCACATGAGAGGACGCACACGGGGGAGAAACCACACCACTGCTCTCACTGTGGAAATGATTTTACCCAGTTAGGGAACTTAAAAAAACATGAGATGAAACACACAGGAGAAAAGCCTTTCCAATGTTCTCAGTGTGGAAAGAGATTTTCAAGATCACAGGACCTAAAATCACATGAGAGGACACACACGGGGGATAAACCACACCACTGCTCCCATTGTGGAAAGAGTTTTATCCAGTTAGGGAACCTGAACAACCATAATAGAATACACACAGGAGAAAAGCCTTTCCAATGTACCCAGTGTGGAAAAAGATTTTCAAGATCACAGGACCTAAAATCACATGAGAGGACACACACAGGGGAGAAACCACACCACTGCTCTCATTGTGGAAATCGTTTTACCCAGTTAGGGAGCCTGAACAAACATAAGAAGAGAATACACTCTGGAGAGAAATCTTAACATACTTTCCTGGACAAAGGACCTTAAATCACATTACAGAATATTTATTTTTAAACAAAATCATATTGTTTATAATATAGTCCCCTGTAGCTCAGTTGGTAGATTATGGCGCTTGCAACGCCAGGGTTGTGGGATCTTTTCCCACGGGGGGCCAGTATGAAAATGTATGCACTCACTAACTGTAAGTCACTCTGGATAAGAGCACCTTCTAAAATGACTAAAATGTAAAAAATATGAAATCTTACTCAGAAATAGGCTTACTTTTGTTTGAGTTTTTTCCTCTCGAGACATGATCATGTCTAAAATCAAATTACAATTTTAAAAGGTTTATTTTGGATTGATGGAATACAAGTACTGTATGAACCCTCAGATGTTCATTATATGATTTGGATATTTAAAACATGTAAATGATTAAATTGATGAATCCAATGTGTATTTCCTGATTTTAACCTTGAAACCTCTTTAAGTTAGTTATTGTGTTTCGTTGACTTCATCTGTGTTCTAGTTTTCAAGCTAAAGATGGATGAAAACTACCTCATGAATGTTCATTATATACATCTACATGATGTATTGTTACACCATGTAGGAGCAGTATAGACCTAGTCTGTTCATTATATACATCTATATGATGTATTGTTACACCATGTAGGAGCAGTATAGATCTAGTCTGTTCATTATATACATCTATATGATGTATTGTTACACCATGTAGGAGCAGTATAGATCTAGTCTGTTCATTATATACATCTATATGATGTATTGTTACACCATGTAGGAGCAGTATAGACCTAGTCTGTTCATTATATACATCTACATGATGTATTGTTACACCATGTAGGAGCAGTATAGATCTAGTCTGTTCATTATATACATCTATATGATGTATTGTTACACCATGTAGGAGCAGTATAGACCTAGTCTGTTCATTATATACATCTATGTGTTGTTACATGTAGGAGCAGTATAGACCTAGTCTGTTCATTATATACATCTATGTGTTGTTACATGTAGGAGCATGTAACAACATGGTAGCTCAGCTGGTAGAGCACGGTGCTTGTAACGCCAAGGTAGTGGGTTCGATCCCCGGGACCACCCATACACAAAAATGTATGCACGCACGACTGTAAGTCTCTTTGGATAAAAGCGTCTGCTAAATGGCATATTATATATTATATTATATTATAAAGAGCTAGATGCTTATTTTGATACTGTCTGTCTGTTTGTTTGACTGACTGACTGAATAAGAAATTGCCTTAAATACAGATGTAAAACATTTATTCTCACTCATTAAAAATCTTCACTAATCAATCAACATTTAGTACGTCTCAGTATAATATTGTTGGCTATTTAGTTAAAAGAAAAACAGCTTTAGGTCCATCAATTTCTGGTTCAGTAGCTTCAGCCCAACATCACAAGTGCCTGAATTATTTATTTCCACCATTGCACTGTATACACAGAAAACCAGCATCATAGACACAGAGAACCAGCATCATAGACACAAAAAACCCTGCATCATAGACACAGCAAACCAGCATCATAGACACAGCAAACCAGCATCATAGACACAGAAAACCAGCATCATAGACACAGAAAACCAGCATCATAGACACAGAGAACCAGCATCATAGACACAGAGAACCAGCATCATAGACACAGAAAACCCTGCATCATAGACACATCATAGACACAGAAAACCAGCATCATAGACACAGAAAACCAGCATCATAGACACAGAAAACCAGCATCATAGACACAGAGAACCAGCATCATAGACACAAAAAACCCTGCATCATAGACACAGCAAACCAGCATCATAGACACAGCAAACCAGCATCATAGACACAGAAAACCAGCATCATAGACACAGAAAACCAGCATCATAGACACAGAGAACCAGCATCATAGACACAGAGAACCAGCATCATAGACACAGAAAACCCTGCATCATAGACACAGAAAACCAGCATCATAGACATCATAGACACAGAAAACCAGCATCATAGACACAGAAAACCCTGCATCATAGACACAGAAAACCAGCATCATAGACACAGAAAACCAGCATCATAGAAACAGAAAACAAGCATCATAGACACAGAAAACCAGCATCATGGACACAGAGAACCAGAATCATAGACACAGAAAACCAGCATCATAGACACAGAGAACCAGCATCATAGACACAGAGAACCAGCATCATAGACACAGAAAACCCTGCATCATAGACACAGAAAACCAGCATCATAGACATCATAGACACAGAAAACCAGCATCATAGACACAGAAAACCCTGCATCATAGACACAGAAAACCAGCATCATAGACACAGAAAACCAGCATCATAGACACAGAGAACCAGCATCATAGACACAGAGAACCAGCATCATAGACACAGAAAACCCTGCATCATAGACACATCATAGACACAGAAAACCAGCATCATAGACACAGAAAACCAGCATCATAGACACAGAAAACCAGCATCATAGACACAGAGAACCAGCATCATAGACACAAAAAACCCTGCATCATAGACACAGCAAACCAGCATCATAGACACAGCAAACCAGCATCATAGACACAGAAAACCAGCATCATAGACACAGAAAACCAGCATCATAGACACAGAGAACCAGCATCATAGACACAGAGAACCAGCATCATAGACACAGAAAACCCTGCATCATAGACACAGAAAACCAGCATCATAGACATCATAGACACAGAAAACCAGCATCATAGACACAGAAAACCCTGCATCATAGACACAGAAAACCAGCATCATAGACACAGAAAACCAGCATCATAGAAACAGAAAACAAGCATCATAGACACAGAAAACCAGCATCATAGACACAGAGAACCAGCATCATAGACACAGAGAACCAGCATCATAGACACAGAAAACCCTGCATCATAGACACATCATAGACACAGAAAACCAGCATCATAGACACAGAAAACCAGCATCATAGACACAGAAAACCAGCATCATAGACACAGAGAACCAGCATCATAGACACAAAAAACCCTGCATCATAGACACAGCAAACCAGCATCATAGACACAGCAAACCAGCATCATAGACACAGAAAACCAGCATCATAGACACAGAAAACCAGCATCATAGACACAGAGAACCAGCATCATAGACACAGAGAACCAGCATCATAGACACAGAAAACCCTGCATCATAGACACAGAAAACCAGCATCATAGACATCATAGACACAGAAAACCAGCATCATAGACACAGAAAACCCTGCATCATAGACACAGAAAACCAGCATCATAGACACAGAAAACCAGCATCATAGAAACAGAAAACAAGCATCATAGACACAGAAAACCAGCATCATGGACACAGAGAACCAGCATCATAGACACATAGAACCTGCATCATACAGTGCATTCCAGGCTCTGTCGCAGCTGGCCGCGACCAGGAGACTCATGGGCGGGCGCACAATTGGCCCAGCGTCGTCCAGGGTAGGGGAGGGAATGGTCAGCAGGGATGTAGCTCAGTTGATAGAGCATGGCATTTGCAACGCCAGGGTTGTGGGTTCATTTCCCACGGGGGGCCAGTATATAAAAAATATATATATATGTATTCACTAACTGTAAGTCGCTCTGGATAAGAGTGTCTGCTAAATGACTCAAATGTAAATGTAAATGAAAGGATTCAGTCCTCTACCCTTTTCCAACATGTTGTTACATTACAGCCTTATTCTAAAACGGGTTAAATTGGGGGTTTTCCTCATTAATCTACACATAATATCCCATAATGACAAAGCAAAACGTTTTTTTTTTCTTCAAATTTTTAAAAACAGAAATACCTTATTTACATAATAAGTATTCAGACCCTTTGCTATGAGACTCGAAATTGAACTCAGGTGCTTCCTGTTTCCATTGACAATCCTTGAGATTTTTCTACGACTTCATTAGAGTCCATCTGTGTTAAATTCAATTGATTGGACATGATTTGGAAAGGCACACACCTGTCTATGTAATGTTGCACAGTTGACAGTGCATGTCAGAGTAAAAACCAAGCCATGAGGTCGAAGGAAATGTCAAACTGAGCAATCGGGGGAGAAGGGCCTTGGTCAGGGAGGTGACCAAGAACCCGATGGTCACTCTGACAGAGTTCCTCTGTGGAGATGGGAGAACCTTCCAGAAGGACTCCCCAAATACAGGTAAGCTTGTAGCGTCATACCCAATAAAACTAGAGGCTGTAATCGCTGCCAAAGGTGCTTCAACAAAGTACTGAGTAAAGGGTCTGAATACTTACAGTACCTGTCAAAAGTTTGTACACACCTACTCATTCAAGGGTTTTTCTTTATTTGTTACTATTTTCTACATTGTAGAATAATAGTGAAGACATCAAAACTATGAAATACAATTTGTTTTATATACCTTTTGATTATGGATCCCGCAATGCTGTTAGCCACAGTTGCTGTGACCGCTACTATCTGTCCCGGGATCCTGCCAAAACGTCTCAAGTTGTTTGCCGTAGCTAGCTACTAGCCTAGCTGGTAGCTATCAAGCTAGCAGGGTTTTTCCACGAACAGCTTGAACACAGCCCGCTGCGCGGTTAGCCCTTAGTGGCTGGGACCGCGGAGGTGTCCCACGCTAATTGTGGCTGTATTCCCTGCTACCTGACCTGGCTGAAACTGCGTTGTATAGCTACCAACATTAGCCGATGCTGCTACCAACATTAGCCGATGCTGCTACCAACATTAGCCGATGCTGCTACCAACAGCAGCATGTGCAAAGACGATGCTTTCGGGTTCACCGCTCTAAGAGGATTTAAAGGAGGACACATCTTTTTAGTTTTCGCCATTTTTGTGTGTTATTTTTTTTTAGAATTCCCTGTAAGGAGAGAGACAAGGAAGCCCAGAAATCCTAGCTGGCCGGCCGTCTCAAATGGAGGACGCTATTGAACGTTTTCAACGCTGCAGGAGCAGTGTTTATTTTGCTTTATTCCGGGACAATGTGGACCGCCCGGACTTTCAATGTATTAACTGTTTGCTTGCAGAGAACTACAGGGGCGAAGTGGCTACTCTTAGCAAACAAGTGGCAAACTTACACATTTACATTTTAGTCATTTAGCAGACGCTCTTATCCAGAGCGACTTACAGTTAGTGCATACATTTATTTATTTTTTCATACCCCCAGTGGGAATCGAACCCACAACCCTGGTGTTGCAAACACCATGCTCTATCAACTGAGCTACATCCCTGCCGGCCATTCCCTCCTCTACCCTGGACGACGCTGGGCCAATTGTGCGCCGCCCCATGGGTCTCCCGGTCACGGTCGGCTACGACAGAGCCTGGATTCGAACCAGGATCTCTAGTGGCACAGCTACTGGTGAATCCTCCACAAGCTACTGGGGATAATAGCGGATAGTACTGCAACTCCTATTTGCCATCTCTTCAATCTAAGCTTACAAAAAAGTGTGTGCCCTCAGGCCTGGAGGGAAGCAAAAGTCATTCCGCTACCCAAGAATAGTAAAGCCCCATTTACTGGCTCAAATAGCCGACCAATCAGCCTGTTGCTAAACCTTAGTAAACTTTTGGAAAAAATGGTATTTGACCAGATACAATGCTATTTTACAGTAAATAAATTAACAACAGACTTTCAGCTTATAGGGAAATTGATAATAGAAAGACGGTGGCTTGTTAGACCTGGAAATATCACATTTACATAAGTACTCAGATCCTTTACTCAGTACTTTGTTGAAGCACCTTTGGCAGCGATTACAGCCTTGAGTCTTCTTGGAAATGACCCTACAAGCTTGGAACACCTGTATTTGGGGAGTTTCTCCCATTCTTCTCTGCAGATCCTCTCAAGCTCTGTCAGGTTGGATGGGGAGAGTCGCTGCACAGCTGTTTTCAGGTCTCTCCAGAGATGTTAGATCAGGTTCATTTCTGGGCTCTGGCTGGGCCATTCAAAGACATTCAGAGACTTGTCCAACACAGTTTGGACCTACACAGTACTGTTACACCATGTAGGAGCAGTTTGGACCTACTCAGTACTGGTACACCATGTAGGAGCAGGTTGGACCTACTCAGTACTGGTACACCATGTAGGAGCAGGTTGGACCTACTCAGTACTGGTACACCATGTAGGAGCAGGTTGGACCTACTCAGTACTGGTACACCGTGTAGGAGCAGTTTGGACCTACTCAGTACTGGTACACCGTGTAGGAGCAGTTTGGACCTACTCAGTACTGGTACACCATGTAGGAGCAGTTTGGACCTACTCAGTACTGGTACACCATGTAGGAGCAGTTTGGACCTACTCAGTACTGGTACACCATGTAGGAGCAGTTTGGACCTACTCAGTACTGGTACACCATGTAGGAGCAGTTTGGACCTACTCAGTACTGGTACACCATGTAGGAGCAGTTTGGACCTACTCAGTACTGTTACACCATGTAGGAGCAGTTTGGACCTACTCAGTACTGGTACACCATGTAGGAGCAGTTTGGACCTACTCAGTACTGGTACACCATGTAGGAGCAGTTTGGACCTACTCAGTACTGGTACACCGTGTAGGAGCAGTTTGGACCTACTCAGTACTGGTACACCATGTAGGAGCAGTTTGGACCTACTCAGTACTGGTACACCATGTAGGAGCAGTTTGGACCTACTCAGTACTGGTACACCATGTAGGAGCAGTTTGGACCTACTCAGTACTGGTACACCATGTAGGAGCAGTTTGGACCTACTCAGTACTGGTACACCATGTAGGAGCAGTTTGGACCTACTCAGTACTGGTACACCATGTAGGAGCAGGTTGGACCTACTCAGTACTGTTACACCATGTAGGAGCAGTTTGGACCTACTCAGTACTGGTACACCATGTAGGAGCAGTTTGGACCTACTCAGTACTGGTAATTTGTAAAGTGATTATCCCACTGGCTATAGGGTGAATGCACCAATTGGTGAGTCGCTCTGGATAAGAGCGTCTGCTAAATGACGTAAATGTGCCCTTGAGCAAGGCACTTAACCCTAATTGCTCCTGTAAGTCGCTCTGGATAAGAGCGTCCGCTAAATGACTAAAATGTAAAAATGTCAAATGTACTGTGTTACCCTCCCCACCCAGCAGATGGCAGTGTGCCAGGCGATGCTGCCAGTGTGACGTATAATCTAGTGGACGGGACGCTTCTTCAACAACAACAGCTCGTCAATCACCTCCGTAGCTTCATAGCCAAAAAACATTGAAGCTCTTTTCACGCTTTCGGTGTATATTAGCCACTGTGTTTTAAACACACTTGTCGTATCTACTAGCTAGTTACCCCATTTAATTTAATATTTACGTTGTTAGTCAGCTAGCTGGCTGGGTAAATTAGCAGTAGCCTAGTCACTAATGCTAACTAGTTAACTAGCTAACATCCCCGACCATGAGCTCACTAAGCTACTCTCCTCCTGCTAAAGAAGAGGAGGTCTGCTGGACGGAGAAAGAAGCTCTAGTGAAAGAGGAGGAGGAAGAGGAGGATGTTACAATACAAAAACAAGTAGAGGGTGAAGCTGTTACCGTGAAAGAAGAAGAGAAAGACGTTACAGTGAAAGAAGAGGAAGACGCGTTCAGAGTGAAAGAGGAGGAGGATGTTACAGTGAAAGAAGAGGAAGACGCGTTCAGAGTGAAAGAGGAGGAGGATGTTACAGTGAAAGAAGAGGAAGACGCGTTCAGAGTGAAAGAGGAGGAGGATGTTACAGTGAAAGAAGAGGAAGACGCGTTCAGAGTGAAAGAGGAGGAGGATGTTACAGTGAAAGAAGAGGAAGACGCGTTCAGAGTGAAAGAGGAGGAGGATGTTACAGTGAAAGAAGAGGAAGACGCGTTCAGAGTGAAAGAGGAGGAGGATGTTACAGTGAAAGAAGAGAAAGACGCGTTCAGAGTGAAAGAGGAGGAGGATGTTACAGTGAAAGAAGAGGAAGACGCGTTCAGAGTGAAAGAGGAAGAGGATGTTACAGTGAAAGAAGAGGAAGACGAGAAAGTGGAGGATGCAGTTTTTGGAGTGAAAGAGGAGGAGGAGGAGATGACTGTCGCAGTGAAAGAAGAGGAAGACATTTTTGGAATAAAGGAAGAGGGGGAGATTACTGTCACATTGGAAGAAGAAGAAGAGACTGGAGATCTGATTAACAACAGTGAGTAATATCTTAAAAACAGGAGCACAAACTCTGCAGTTGTTGAACCGATGTGTGGTTTTAAAGGGCCATTCTAATTAAGGTCTACCCTTTAATAGGTTGTTCTGTAGGAATTGTTGAATTTACAAAGAGTGGGGGGCGGCCAACAAAACGTTAATGGACCAAGTCTATATTTGTTCAGGGCACATACAGTCTACCCCCCCTCTTGGATTTAATCACATTTTGTGTTACAAAATGGGGTTGAATTGGATCTAGAAGCCGCTCCTCCGTAGGTATAATTCTGTGGGCCTAATTCAGATAATACATGTAATAACAAGATGCCCAGCACTTCAAGCCAAGCTTCCTCCATCCTCTCTCGCTCTCTCCCCACCTGCAAAGTTTCAGTCGCATCTCGCGGCCTACACTGGTCTGTCCATAGTGACTGGCAGCACATTGTGTGTCTTTCATTGGGGTTAAACCATGCTGTTACGGCAAAATACAATTAGCTCTTAACGACTTTCCCATACAGATGAAATAGCTTACCTGCTCCATAGCAAGCTGCTCTATCCACACTGATTGGTGAAGAAATGTTATGTCGAGCTAAATGTATAAAATATGTATATTTTAGAGGTTTGAAAAGTAACCGAAAGAAACTATATACACATTTTTTGGGGGTTCGAACCGGTTCATAACTTTATTTTGCTGGTCAGTTCAGTAGAACGGAATGAACAAAAAAATGGTTTTCTTCAGAATGGAACTACTACGAAATCGGTAGTATTTCTTTTTTTTTGGCCAGAAAATTGAATGCTCATTTCTCTACGATAAACCTCCAACGTCGTTTTAGAGAATTTGGCAGTACATCCAACCGGCCTCACAACCGCATACAACCGTAACCACGCCAGCCCAGGACCTCCACATCCAGCTTCTTCACCTGTGGGATCGTCTGAGACCAGCCACCCGGACAGCTGATGAAACTGTGGGTTTGCACAACCAAAAAATGTCTGCACAAACTGTCAGAAACCGTCTCAGGGAAGCTCATCTGCGTACTCGTCATCCTCACCAGGGTCTTGACCTGACTGCAGTTCAGCGTCGTAACCTACTTCAGTGGGCAAAAGCTCATCTTCACTGGCCACTGGCACGCTGGAGAAGTGTGCTGTTCACGGATAAATTCCAGGTTTCAACTGTACCGGGAAGATGGCAGACAGCGTGTATGGTGTCGTTTGGGCGAGAAGGTTTGCTGATGTCAAGGAATTGCATTTTATCAATGGCAATTTGAATGCACAGCGATACCGTGAAAAGATCTTGAGGCCCATTGTCGTGCCATTCATCCGCCGCCATCACCTCATGTTTCAGCATGATTATGCACGGCCCCATGTCGCAAGGATCACATTTTACAGCACAACAGAGTCATATCTTAAGTGAAAGACGAACAGTGACTCTATGATTCATGCCTTCTGGGAGCGCTATAATGTCCAAAAGTTATGGGCGGAGTTAGATAGTTGTCTGTCAGAAGTTTTCCAATATAAATTAACTTCTCATCCGTCTGTCTTCATATTTCAAGACATGGCATACGGGGGTGCGGTGAGACACCCAATGAGCTAGACCCTACTTTTCTCGTCAATCGTTTGGAAATAACTTTTGCTTAACTGGAATTCAAATGACCCTCCATCGTTAAGACAGTGGATGAGTCAAATGACCCTCCATCGTTAAGACAGTGGATGAATCAAATGACCCTCCATCGTTAAGACAGTGGATGAATCAAATGCATTATTATCTAAATATTGAACAAAATGTGGGCTACAGAGAGAAACAGAATAGTTCAATTTGAAGCCATATGGCATAACATATTACAAGCACTGGAGATATTCAAAGGATGAGGAAGGAGAGAAAATCAGATTGTGAGACAAACAGGATGGGTGGATATGGTGGGAACATGTGGGTCTGAGCAGGTGGAATGTCAATGTTTGTAGTAAATGTTTAGTTTAATTGTCTTTGTCTAAGTATGTCATTTTAGTCAGAAAAATACTATATAATCTATCAAAAACATAGTTATCTATTTAAAAATAAATATCCCAAGTAGAGATATTTACGGGTCCAAAAGACAGTTCGAAATTAATTTAGCCAACGAAATAATTTATACAAAATGAAACAAAACATACATAAAGAACTGGTTTAGATTCTTAAATACACCTACAATAACAATAATAATAATAAAACGAATCATAAATACAAAAATAAATAATACGAATTTGAGAAATTGCATCAAACCTGAATAGCGAGTTGAACAACGTTCTCATCTTTTTCAGCTAAAACGTTTCTAAGAATTGAAAAATCTGTCGATGTGCCCTTGAGCAAGGCACTTAACCCTAATCAAATCATCAAATCAAATTGTATTGGCCACATGCGCCGAATACAACAGGTGCAGACATTACAGTGAAATGCTTACTTACAGCCCTTAACCAACAGTGCATTTATTTTAAATAAAAAAGTAGAATAAAACAACAAAACAGTGTTGAGAAAAAAAGAGCAGAAGTAAAATAAAATGACAGTAGGGAGGCTATATATACAATAAAATAAAGTGACAGTAGGGAGGCTATATATACAGGGGGGTACCGGTGCAGAGTCAATGTGCGGGGGCACCGGCTAGTTGAGGTAGTTGAGGTAAATGTACATGTGGGTAGAGTTAAAGTGACTATGCATAAATAATTAACAGAGTAGCAGCAGCGTAAAAGGATGGGGTGGGGGGGCAGTGCAAATAGTCCGGGTAGCCATGATTAGCTGTTCAGGAGTCTTATGGCTTGGGGGTAGAAGCTGTTGAGAAGCCTTTTGGACCTAGACTTGGCGCTCCGGTACCGCTTGCCGTGCGGTAGCAGAGAGAACAGTCTATGACTAGGGTGGCTGGAGTCTTTGAGGGCCTTCCTCTGTAAGTCGCTCTGGATAAGAGCGTCTGCTAAAATGACAAAAAAATAAATAATACAAAATAAAACATTCCCCTTGCAGGCTTCTTTTCACTATAATCTTTCTCCTCTAACTGTCGTTTAGTTAAATGAAAAAGGCCTCCATCTTCGCAATGAACAGTAACCTAGGCCAAGGCTCCGTTCACTCGCTCCCTCTCTCTCCTCAGCAGCAGGCGCACGTGACGTGAGCAGCCGGAACCAGTTTCAGCTGGACATAAGCTGTACGTTTTATTGTGTTGCAATGGTCTGACACAGATAACAAGCTCCACGCGGTCATCAGGAGGGGTCCAGTCGGTAAATACATTTTAATTGCACATACCCCAGACTCGTGGCAATTATATCAGATCCAAGACAAAAGTCAGAATTTGGGACCCGGATCCCGGGTCGGATCTAGGAATTCCGGGTCTGTTAGACCTATGCAGACCTCTAGCACCAACTCCTCTGTAAAGTACAAATGAACAATAAAAGGGGACATGAATAGCCATGCTAGCCCAATGACGCCCAATGACGAGAGAAAAGTACAGCCACTAGCTAGCATGTACAGCATTCACAAATCAACAGATACAAAGTTAATGACTGACAGGAATGCATATCACAATATCATGGTGGGAAACCATTATAAAACACTGTCAGTAATATCAGGAATGGAACTATTCAGATTCTGGAACTATTCGGATTCTGGAACTATTCAGATTCTGGAACTATTCAGATTCTGGAACTATTCAGATTCTGGAACTATACAGATTCTGGAACTATACAGATTCTGGAACTATACAGATTCTGGAACTATACAGATTCTGGAACTATTTAGATTCTGGAACTATACAGATTCTGGAACTATTTAGATTCTGGAACTGTTTAGATTCTGGAACTATACAGATTCTGGAACTATACAGATTCTGGAACTATACAGATTCTGGAACTATACAGATTCTGGAACTATTTAGATTCTGGAACTATACAGATTCTGGAACTATACAGATTCTGGAACTATTTAGATTCTGGAACTATTTAGATTCTGGAACTATACAGATTCTGGAACTATACAGATTCTGGAACTATTTAGATTCTGGAAATCTACAGATTCTGGAACTATTTAGATTCTGGAACTATACAGATTCTGGAACTATTTAGATTCTGGAACTGTTTAGATTCTGGAACTATACAGATTCTGGAACTATACAGATTCTGGAACTATACAGATTCTGGAACTATTTAGATTCTGGAACTATACAGATTCTGGAACTATTCAGATTCTGGAACTATTCAGATTCTGGAACTATTCAGATTCTGGAACTATTCAGATTCTGGAACTCTACAGATTCTGGAACTATTTAGATTCTGGGGAATTATATCAAATGAAATTCAACACGTGGACTGTTTCAACGTATTTCTGAAGTCTCCAAAAAAACAAACATTTCCATTTATTATACAAAAAATGTCAAGGGTTTGTCACACAGTTCCTTGACTGTTTAATGGTAAAGCAAGCATGTATCCAGGTAAGCATTGACAGATTCCAATGGCAAATATAAAGATGGCAGAATTCAGATATGACGTCATTATTTTTTCCACTGAGTTTGTAAACTACAGTTCAATGTGCCAATAAATCAGCACAATAAACTTTTTTTATTTCTTTATTTTTGGGGCGTCTTGAAGCTAAAATTGTTGATGACGATACAAAAAAAAGGAGTAACGTGGAGGAATGTACAATACGGCCAATTTAGCAAAAAAAGGAATTAGTGGTAAGTGCAGAGGGCTGCCATCTCTATGCGTCTCCGCCATTGATATTGATGGTATAAAGGTACAAATATTATGAAAATTATAAAAATCTTGAAATCAGTCATGACAAATAAAGGGACATTCCGTAGACAAATAAACAGTTTCCGTCCAACGTTATACACAATAAGCATTTATATAAAATGTTTCTAGTAATCCTGTTTACGGACTGATGGCTGATTCTGATAAATGCAGAAAATTGCCTTTTCAAAATAAAACCTCTACCACAGCGAGCATGTTATTTTTCAGAGTTCAGACATAGCTCAGTTGGTAGAGCATGGCGTTTGCAACGCCAGGGTTGTGGGTTCGATTCCCACGGGGGGCCAGTGACTACAATGTAAATAACGTTTTTATGTGAAATTGACTTCTAAGACAATTTACATTGTTGTTCCCAACTCACTTCATTCACGCTAAACAGGGAGGCTCGCTTGGCTGGTGCTGGATCACATGATCAAATACATCACTGGATCTATCACCTGTTCTAATCACTGTTCAACTGAAGACCCATCTTAACTTAACCCCTTATGTACCATTCTAGCCCCATCTTAACTTAACCCCTTATGTACCATTCTAGCCCCATCTTAACTTAACCCCTTATGTACCATTCTAGCCCCATCTTAACTTAACCCCTTATGTACCATTCTAGACCCATCTTAACTTAACCCTGTATGTACCATTCTAGCCCCATCTTCACTTAACCCCTTATGTACCATTCTAGACCCATCTTAAATTAACCCCCTTATGTACCATTCTAGCCCCATCTTAACTTAACCCCTTATGTACCATTCTAGACCCATCTTAACTTAACCCCTTATGTACCATTCTAGCCCCATCTTAACTTAACCCCTTATGTACCATTCTAGCCCCATCTTAACTTAACCCCTTATGTACCATTCTAGACCCATTTTACAGGGATTACCCATGAATCATGACTATCAACCAATCAGCATCCAGGATTCACATTTACGGTTTTATAATGAGGGATCTAGTCTGGATTAAACTTCATAGGAAGAAGAGCAGGAGATTTCATTTAGATATCTCTCTGTTTAACTAAATACTCTGTCTTTGGCAGGAGAGAGACCAGACTCTCATTCTGACAGACGCAAGAAGAGTTCTTCGGGGGAACCAGACCCAGAGACGGCCAAACCAGTGAGACGACACCACTGCTCCCAGTGTAGTTTGAGTTTTAAGTGGTTATGGAAGCTTATACAGCATGAGGGGACACACACACGGGAGAAACCACACCCCTGCTCCCAGTGTGGAAAGAGATTTACCCTGTTAGGGAACCTGAAAAAGCATAAGAGAATACACTCTGGAGAAAAGCCTTACCACTGCGCCCAGTGTGGAAAGCGTTTTACCCAGTTAGGGAACCTGAAAAAGCATAAAGGAATACACACAGTAGAAAAGCCTTTCCAATGTTCCCAGTGTGGAAAGAGATTTTCACGATCAGACCACCTAAAATCACATGGTAGGACACACACTGGGGAGAAACCACACCACTGCTCCCAGTGTGGAAAGAGATTTTCCCAGTTAGGGAGCCTGAAAAAGCATAAAGGAATACACACAGGAGAAAAGCCTTTCCAATGTTCCCAGTGTGGAAAGAGATGTACAGGTTTACAGCACCTAAAATCACATGAGAGGACGCACACAGGGGAGAAACCACACCATTGTGCCCTGTGTGGAAAGGATTTTACCCAGTTAGGGAACCTAAAAAAACATGAGATGAAACACACAGGCGAAAAGCCTTTCCAATGTTCCCAGTGTGGAAAAAGATTTTCACGATCACAGGAACTAAAATCACATGAGAGGACACACACGGGGGATAAACCACACCACTGCTCCCATTGTGGAAAGGGTTTTACCCAGTTAGGGAGCCTGAACAAACATAAGAGAATACACTCTGGAGAAAAGCCTTACCACTGCGCCCAGTGTGGAAAGCGTTTTACCCAGTTAGGGAGCCTGAACAACCATAAAATAATACACACAGAAGAAAAGCCTTTCCAATGTTCCCAGTGTGGAAAGAGATTTTCACGATCACATTACCTAAAATCACATGAGAGGACGCACACAGGGGAGAAACCGCACCACTGCTCCCATTGTGAAAAGAGTTTTACCCAGTTAGGAAGCCTGAACAAACATAAGAAGAAAATACACTCTGGAGAGAAATCTTAACATACTTTCCTGGACAGAGGACCTTAAATCACATGACAGAATAGAGAGGCTGTGTTCTGACTTATTTATTTATTTTTAAATGAAACCATATTGTTTATGATATTGTCCCCTGTAGCTCAGTTGGTAGATTATGGCGCTTGCAACGCCAGGGTTGTGGGTTCTTTTCCCACGGGGGGCCAGTATGAAAATGTATTGACTCACTAACTGTAAGGCTCTGGATAAAAGCATCTGCTAAAATGACTAAAATGTAAAAAATATGAAATCTTACTCAGAAATAGACTTTACTTTTGTTTGAGTTTTTTCCTCTCGAGACATGATCATGTCTAAAATCAAATTACAATTTTAAAAAGTTTAATTTGGATTGATGGAATACAAGTACTGTATGAACCCTCAGATGTTCATTATATGATTTGGATATTTAAAACATGTAAATGATTAAATTGATGAATACAATGTGTATTTCTTGATTTTAACCTTGAAACCTCTTTAATTATTTATTTTGTTTCATTGACTTCATTTGTGTACTAGTTTTCAAGCTAAAGATGTATGAAAACTACTGTTCTGACTTATGTTTTTTATGTTTATTTTTATTAATGAAATCATGTTTATATGAAAAATAGGCCTACTTTTGTTTTAGTTTCCTCTCAAGAATGTCTAAAATCAATTTACTATTTTTATTAATAATTTGGATTGATAGAATACAAGTACTGTATGAACCGTCAGATGGTCATTAGATGATTTTGATATTTAAAAATTTAAATAATAAAATAGATTAGTGGAATGTGTATTTCTTGATTTTAACCTTAATCTCATGAATGTAGTTGTTGCGTTTCATTGAGTTAATTTGTGTAGTTCTTCTCTTCAAGATAAAGGTGTATGAAAATTTTATTACGTTGTTCTGATAACGTTGACAATTTTTTGACATGAAGAACACTCACTACCTCATGGATGTTCCCAAAAGTATTATTCCAACATGTAAGAGGTGCTGATTGTATAAAGCATTTTATTAATGCAACTTATTTTTTAATATAAATCTGAAAATAAATAGCATGTGGAACGCCATTAGTGAATGTTCATTATATATATATATATATATATATATATATATATATATATATATATATATATATATTATATACATCTATCTATTGTTACAGTGGCTTGCGAAAGTATTCACCCCCCCTTGGCATTTTTCCTATTTTTTTTGCCTTACAACCTGGAATACAAATTGATTTTTTGGGGGGTTGTATCATTTGACTTGCACAACATGCCTACCACTTTGAAGATGCAAAATAAGTTTTGGGGTGAAACAAACAAGAAATAAGACAAAAGATTCTCGATTGGATTGAGGTCTGGGCTTTGACTAGGCCATTCCAAGACATTTAAATGTTTCCCCTTAAACCACTCGAGTGTTGCTTTAGCAGTATGCTTAGGGTCATTGTCCTGCTGGAAGTTGAACCTCCGTCCCAGTCTCAAATCTCTAGAAGACTGAAACAGGTTTCCCTCAAGAATGTCCCTGTATTTAGCGCCATTCATCATTCCTTCAATTCTGACCAGTTTCCCAGTCCCTGCCAATGAAAAACATGAATGGATGGTGTTCTCGGGGTGATGAGAGGTGTTGGGTTTGCGCCAGACATAGCGTTTTCCTTGATGGACAAAAACCTCAATTTTAGTCATTTTAGTCATCTGACCAGAGTACCTTCTTCCATATGTTTGGGGAGTCTCCCACATGTCTTTTGGCGAATACCAAACGTGTTTGCTTATTTTTTTCTTTAAGCAATGTTTTTTTTCTGGCCACTCTTCCGTAAAGCCCAGCTCTTGGAGTGTACGGCTTAAAGAGGTCCTATGGACAAATACTTCAATCTCCACTGTGGAGCTTTGCAGCTCCTTCAGGGTTATCTTTGGTCTCTTTGTTGCCTCTCTGATTAATGCCCTCCTTGCCTGGTCCGTGAGTTTTGGTGGGCGGCCCTCTCTTGGCAGGTTTGTTGTGGTGCCATATTCTTTACCCTGATCTGTACTTCTCCACAACTTTGTCCCTGACCTGTTTGGAGAGCTCCTTGGTCTTCATGGTGCCGCTTGCTAGGTGGTGCCCCTTGCTTAGTGGTGTTGCAGACTCTGGGGCCTTTCAGAACAGGTGTATATATACTGAGATCATGTGACAGATCATGTTACACTTAGATTGCACACAGGTGGACTTTATTTAACTAATGATGTGACTTATGAAGGTAATTGGTTGCACCAGATCTTATTTAGGGGCTTCATAGCAAAGGGGGTGAATACATATGCACGCACCACTTTTCCGTTATTTATTTGTTAGAATTATTTGAAACAAGTTATATTTTTCATTCCACTTTACCAATTTGGACTATTTTGTGTATGTCCATTACATGAAATCCAAATAAAAATCCATTTAAATTACAGGTTGTGATTCAACAAAATAGGAAAAACGCCAACGGGATGAATAATTTTGCAAGGCACTGTACGTGTTAGACCTAAATGCTTATTATCTGTCTGTTTGACTGAATGAATCAGAAATTGCCTAAATACAGATGTGTAGTAGATGTTAAGTTTGTTTTAAATTCTCACTCATTAAAAATGTTCATTTATCAACACATGCTTCTCTTTATACATCTCAATATAATATTGTTAGCTACTTAGTTAAATGGAGAAAAAAACAAAACAGTATTGTCCCATCGCTGCAACTCCCATACGGACTCGGGAGAGGCGAAGGTCGAGAGCCATGCGTCCTCTGAAACACGACCCCCGCCAAGCCGACACTGCTTCTTGACACACTGCTCGCTTAACCCGGAAGCCAGCCGCACCAATGTTTCAGAGGAAACGCCATACAACTGGCGACCATGTCAGCATGCATGCGCCCGGCCCGCCACAGGAGTCGCTAGAGCGCGATGGGACAACGACATCCCGGCCGGCCTAATCCGGACGACGCTGGGCCAATTGTGCGCCGCGTCATGGGTCTCCCGGTCGCGGACGGCTGCGACACAGCCCCGGGATCGAACCCGGGTCTGTAGTGACGCCTCAAGCACTGCGATGCAGTGCCTTACAACGCTGCACTGGAAATTAATAACTTTTCCATCAACTTCCGGGTCAGTAGCTTCAGCCCAACATCACTCACACACACACACACACACACACACACACACACACACACACACACACACACACACACACACACACACACACACACACACACCAACTGGCACTCACAAGTGCCTGAATGACGTATTGCCCCAATTGCTTCATATACACATAAAACCTGCATCACAGACATAGAAAACACAGGAGACTCTACAGTTCACACCTGGGTCTCACACATTATGGAAAATATACAATACTTACAAATATCTGAGGTGAGCTTCATACCAAAAGAGGCAATCTGCAGTTGCTACATCCATGTGTGGACTTATAAATGAATGATATAATAGCCATTTGATTCTTGAAGAATATAATTTATAAATGCCTCATGAGCTTAGTCCAACTGTCGTACCCCGTCAGCACCCAAAATATAAGTTTGTTTTATACCAATGTTTGTAAACAAAGTAAATGTAAACAAACACTGTAAAACCTTAAAACATGGTTAAAACCAATCATTGTGATATCATGGACGGTCAATCCTTGCATCTGTCTATGAATTTGAGTGGTTCCATTTCTCCAGGGTTGTCCCTGAGCTTTTCACCGAAACAGTGGCGGAGAACTTGTTTTTGCTGCTGATTGCCCCTTTTAAAGGTACCATTCCATTGGTTCCAAAAGGAGAGAATAATATATTTATAAGTATTGGACATAAACAATAATAAATAAACTCAACTGCGTTACCCACTCCTGTCAGCAGATGGCGATGTGCGTCTTTCAGGCGATGCTGTCAGAGTGTGACGTATAATCTAGTGGACGGAACGCTTCTTCAACAACAGCTAGTTAGCCAACTCCGTAGCTTGTTAGCTTCAAGCTCTTAGACGCTTTCGTGTATATTATCCAGTGTGTTTTAAAAGCACTCCTGTCACCTTATGTCGTATAGCTAGCTAGTTACCCCTTGAATGTAATATTTATGTTGCTATAGCTAGCTAATGCTAACATCTCCGACCATGAGCTCACTAAGCTACTATCCTCCTGCTAAACAAGAGGAGGTATGCTGGACGGAGAAAGAGGGTCTTTGGCCGAACATTGTCGTGAAAGAGGAGAAGGATGAGGAGGATGTCACAGTAAAACAAGAAGTAGAGGGTGAAGCTGTTACCGTGAAAGAAGAAGTGAAAGACGTTACAGTGAAAGAAGAGGAAGACGCGTTCAGAGTGAAAGAGGAGGAGGATGTTACAGTGAAAGAAGAGGATGCCGTTTTTGGAGTGAAGAGGGAGGGAGAGATAACTGTCACATTGAAGGAGGAGGAGGAAGAGACTGAAGGTCTAATTAACACCAGTAAGTGCTGTCTTAAAAATAGTATCACTAACTGTTGTTGAACTGAGACGTGGTTTTAAAACGGCATTCAACTGAAGTGATACATGTGATTATGTTCTTTTTTAATGTAGAAATTGTAAAAACTATATTAAGTAGCCTAATAATGGACTGAAGGAACCGTTTGAACCAGAATCTGGGCTTACAGGAGACGTTCAATATGGAGATCCTCCTTTTCAAGCTTAATAATGTCAAAATACGTTCTGGACTAAGCAAAGAATTGAGTTTCGCTGAGCAACTATGATCAGCACTGCTGTCCCACCGGTATGTACTCCCAAAAAAGGTTTAAATAAAAAGTTACAAGCAACCAAAATAATACCTTAAATACTTTGTCTGGAAAGAAGTGTTGTTTTTGAGCCCCAAATCCACCTCTTCTGCACCCAGGAGGATCCAATTGAGATCTTCCCTGTATGTAGCCTCTGCTTCCAGGCTGATGAGGTGAAAGCCTGGTGGACACTTTACTCAGTACTTTGTTGAAGCACCTTTGGCAGCGATTACAGCCTCGAGTCTTCTTGGGTATGATGCTACAAGCTTGGCACACCTGTATTTGGGGAGTTTCTCCATTCTTCTCTGCAGATCCTCTCAAGCTCTGTCAGGTTGGATGGGGAGTGTCGCTGCACAGCTATTTTCAGGTCTCTCCAGAGATATTAGATCGGGTTCAAGTCCGGGCTCTGGCTGGGCCACTCAAGGACATTCAGAGACTTGCCCCAAAGCCACTCCTGCGTTGTCTTGGCTGTGTGCTTAGGGTCGTTGTCCTGCTGGAAGGTGAACCTTTGCCCCAGTCTGAGGTCCTGAGCGCTCTAGAGAAGGTTTTCATCAAGGATCTCTCTGTACTTTGTTCTGTTCATCTTTCCCTCGATCCTGACTAGTCTCCCAGGCCCTGCCGCTGAAAAACATCCCCACAGCATGATACTGCCACCACCAAGTTTCGCCGTAGGAATGGTGCCAGGTTTCCTCCAGACATGACGCTTGGCATTCAGGCCAAAGAGTTCAATCTTGTTTCTCATGGTCTGAGAGTCCTTAAGGTGCCTTTTGGCAAACTCCAAGCGGGCTGTCATGTGCCTTTGACTGAGGAGTGGCTTCTGTCTGGCCACTCTACCGCAAAGGCCTGATTGGTGGAATGCTGCAGAGATGGTTGTCCTTCTGGAAGGTTCTTCCATCTCCACAGAGGAGCTCAGTCAGAGTGACCATCGGGTTCTTGGTCACCTCCCTGACCAAGGCCCTTCTTCCCCGATTGCTCAGTTTGGCCAGGCGGCCAGCTCTAGGAAGAATCTTGGTGGTTCCAAACTTCTTCCATTTAAGAATGATGGAGGCCACTCTGTTCTTGGGGACCTTCAATGCTGCAGACATTTTTTGGTAACCTTCCCCAGATCTGTGCCTTGACATTATCCTGTCTCGGAGCTCTACGGACAATTCCTTCAAGTTGTAGAAACATCTCAAGGATGATCAATGGAAGCAGGATGCACCTGAGCTCAATTTCGAGTCTCATAGAAAGGGTCTGAATACTTATGTAAATAAGGTATCTCTGTTTTTGTTTGTTTTTTTATAAGTTTGCAAAACCTTCTAACAACCTGTTTTTGCTTTGTCATTATGGGATATTGTGTTTAGATTTATCAGAATAAACAAATCAAAAAATGCATTTAAAAATAAGGCTGTAACAAAATGTGGAAAAAGTCAAGGGGTCTGAATACTTTCCGAATGCACTGTATTATTATCAGCCTAAAAACATGACATTATCTATTATTATAGAGCTCTGATCAGCCTATAAACATGATCTATTATTATAGAGCTCTGATCAGCCTATAAACATGACATTATCTATTATTATAGAGCTCTGCTCAGCCTATAAACATGACATTATCTATTATAATAGAGCTCTGCTCACCCTATAAACATGATCTATTATTATAGAGCTCTGCTCAGCCTAAAACATGACATTATCTATTATTATAGAGCTCTGATCAGCCTATAAACAAGACATTATCTATTATTATAGAGCTCTGATCAGCCTATAAACATGACATTATCTATTATTAAAGAGCTCTGCTCAGCCTATAAACATGACATTATCTATTATTATAGAGCTCTGATCAGCCTAAAAACATGACATTATCTATTATTATAGAGCTCTGATCAGCCTAAAACATGACATTATCTATTATTATAGAGCTCTGCTCAGCCTATAAACATGACATTATCTATTATTATAGAGCTCTGCTCAGCCTATAAACATGACATTATCTATTATTATAGAGCTCTGTTCAGCCTATAAACATGACATGATCTATTATTATAGAGCTCTGATCAGCCTAAAAACATGATCTATTATTATAGAGCTCTGCTCAGCCTAAAAACATGACATTACATTACATTTTAGTCATTTAGCAGACGCTCTTATCCAGAGCGACTTACAGTTAGTGAATACATATTTTTTTATACTGGCCCCCCGTGGGAATCGAACCCACAACCCTGGCGTTGCAAACGCCATGCTCTATCAACTGAGCTACATCCCTGCCGGTCATTCCCTCCCCTACCCTGGACGACGCTGGGCCAATTGTGCGCCGCCCATGAGTCTCCCGGTCGCGGCCGGCTGCGACAGAGCCTGGATTCGAACCAGGATCTCTAGTGGCACAGTTAGCACTGCGATGCAGTGCCTTAGACCACTGCGCCACTCAGGAGTACATGACATTATCTATTATTATAGAGCTCTGATCAGCCTATAAACAAGACATTATCTATTATTATAGAGCTCTGATCAGCCTATAAACATGACATTATCTATTATTAAAGAGCTCTGCTCAGCCTATAAACATGACATTATCTATTATTATAGAGCTCTGATCAGCCTAAAAACATGACATTATCTATTATTATAGAGCTCTGATCAGCCTAAAACATGACATTATCTATTATTATAGAGCTCTGCTCAGCCTATAAACATGACATTATCTATTATTATAGAGCTCTGCTCAGCCTATAAACATGACATTATCTATTATTATAGAGCTCTGTTCAGCCTATAAACATGACATGATCTATTATTATAGAGCTCTGATCAGCCTAAAAACATGATATATTATTATAGAGCTCTGATCAGCTTATAAACATGATCTATTATTATAGTGCTCTGCTCAGCCTAAAAACATGACATTATCTATTATTATAGAGCTCTGATAAGCCTAAAACATGACATTCCATGAGAGCAAGATTAGATTTGAAGCTCTACATCTCAAGTTTATTTTTTATTGTGTTGTGAAGATTGACTTCAGTCTATTGTGGGATATAGTCTGGATTAAACCTCATAGGAAGACGGTTTTATCATGTGGAGGTTTCATTCAGGTCGCTGTTTAGCTAAATGATATGTCTGTCTTTGGCAGGAGAGAGACCAGACTCTCACTCTGACAGCGGGAAGAGTCCTTCAGGGGAACCAGACCCAGAGACGGCCAAACCAGAGAGACGACATTAGTGCTCCCACTGTGAAAAGAGTTTTACTCATTTAGGGAGTCTGAAAATGCACGGGAGAATACATACAGGAGAAAAGCCTTACCACTGCTCCCACTGTGGAAAGAGTTTTACTCAGTTAGGGGCCCTGGTTGGGCATGAGAGAACACACACAGGAGAGAAGCCTTATCACTGTTCCCACTGTGGAAAGAGTTTTATGTGGTATGGGAGCCTGAAGGAGCATGAGAGGACACACACAGGAGAAAAGCCCTACCAATGTTCCCAGTGTGAAAAGAGTTTTACCCATCGAGGGAGCCTGAAAATGCATGAAAGAATACACACAGGAGAAAAGCCCTACCAATGTTCCCAGTGTGAAAAGAGTTTTACCCGATCATGGGGCCTGAAAAAGCATGAGAGAACACACACAGGAGAAAAGCCCTACCAACATACTAAAACACAGGAGGAGAAGACATACCACTGCTCTCATTGTGGAAAGACATTTTCCCAGTCAGAGGACCTGAAATCCCATGAGAGAATAGAGAGGCTGTGTTCTGATTTATGTTTTTGACTTTGGTAGCTTGCTAGACAACATAGCCAAAACATTATAGCTCTTGAGATTATTTCGGTGTATATTAGTCACTGTGTTTAAGAAAATATATGTTGTATAGATAGTTCCCCCATTTATTTCATATGTAAGTTACTAATCAGCTGGCTGAATAGCTAGAATAGCCTACCACTAGGCTAGTAGCTCATCTTAACTAGCTAACATCCTCCTATCTGGCTAAGGAACACTAGGCTAATGCTAACAAGCTAGCTAACATCCTCCTATCTGGCTAAGTAACACTAGGCTAATGCTAACAAGCTAGCTAACATCCTCCTATCTGGCTAAGTAACACTAGGCTAATGCTAACAAGCTAGCTAACATCCTCCTATCTGGCTAAGTAACACTAGGCTAATGCTAACAAGCTAGCTAACATCTTCCTATCTGGCTAAGTAACACTAGGCTAACGCTAACAAGCTAGCTAACATCCTCCTATCTGGCTAAGGAACACTAGGCTAATGCTAACAAGCTAGCTAACATCCTCCTATCTGGCTAAGTAACACTAGGCTAATGCTAACAAGCTAGCTAACATCCTCCTATCTGGCTAAGTAACACTAGGCTAATGCTAACAAGCTAGCTAACATCCTCCTATCTGGCTAAGTAACACTAGGCTAATGCTAACAAGCTAGCTAACATCCTCCTATCTGGCTAAGTAACACTAGGCTAATGCTAACAAGCTAGCTAACATCCTCCTATCTGGCTAAGTAACACTAGGCTAATGCTAACAAGGTAGCTAACATCCTCCTATCTGGCTAAGTAACACTAGGCTAATGCTAACTAGCTAGCTAACATCCTCCTATCTGGCTAAGTAACACTAGGCTAATGCTAACTAGCTAGCTAACATCCTCCTATCTGGCTAAGTAACACTAGGCTAATGCTAACTAGCTAGCTAACATCCTCCTATCTGGCTAAGTAACACTAGGCTAATGCTAACAAGCTAGCTAACATCCTCCTATCTGGCTAAGTAACACTAGGCTAATGCTAACAAGCTAACTAACATCCTCCTATCTGGCTAAGTAACACTAGGCTAATGCTAACAAGCTAGCTAACATCCTCCTATCTGGCTAAGTAACACTAGGCTAATGCTAACTAGCTAGCTAACATCCTCCTATCTGGCTAAGTAACACTAGGCTAATGCTAACTAGCTAGCTAACATCCTCCTATCTGGCTAAGTAACACTAGGCTAATGCTAACAAGCTAGCTAACATCCTCCTATCTGGCTAAGTAACACTAGGCTAATGCTAACTAGCTAGCTAACATCCTCCTATCTGGCTAAGTAACACTAGGCTAATGCTAACTAGCTAGCTAACATCCTCCTATCTGGCTAAGTAACACTAGGCTAATGCTAACAAGCTAGCTAACATCCTCCTATCTGGCTAAGGAACACTAGGCTAATGCTAACAAGCTAGCTAACATCCTCCTATCTGGCTAAGTAACACTAGGCTAATGCTAACTAGCTAGCTAGCATCCCCGACCATGAGCTCACTAAGCTACTCCCCTCCTGCTAAAGAAGAGGAGGTCTGCTGGATGGAGAAAGAGGGTCTGTGGCTGAACATTGTTGTGAAAGAGGAGAAGGAAGAGGAGGATGTCACAGTGAAAGAAGAAGAAGAAGAGAGAGAGGAGGATGCCGTTCTTGGAGTGAAGGAGGAGGGAGAGATAACTGTCATGTTGGAAGAGGAGAAGGAAACAGTACTTACTTGAGGGAGTGTGCAATTGGCATGCTGACTGCAGGAATGTCCACCAGAGCTGTTGCCAGAGAATTTAATGTCAATTTCTCTACCATAAGCCGATCCCACAGACCACGTGTAACCACACCAGCCCAGGACATCCACATCCGGCTTGTTCACTTAAGGGATCGTCTGAGATCAGCCGCCCGAACAGCTGATGAAACTGAGGAGTATTTCTGTCTGTAATAACGTCCTTTTGTGTGGAAAAAACTAATTCTGATTGGCTGGACCTGGCTCCCCAGTGGGTGGACCTATGCCCTCCCAGGCCCACCCATAGCTGCACCCCTCCCCAGTCATGTGAAATCCATAGATTAGGGCCTTATCCATTTATTTCAATTGACTGATTTCCTTATATATATATTAACTGTAACTCAGTAAAATCTTTGAAATTGTTGCATGTTGCATTTATATTTTTTTCAGTGTACTTTTTATGAGAAAATGTGCAAGAATTGAAGGTGCCAACAAATGTTATAGTCATCATAAGAGTATTTTGCTGTCATAATACAAACAAATCTGCTCCTCCTCGATTAACTTCACTCTTTTCAGCTTCTGCCCACCATTTAATAACACAACCACACCACAGATAGAACAATGAGCCAGATATTTCACCTGATGTATAAATGTTAAGCATCCGGTTGACGTTTCCACTCACTACCAAATATGGTGATGAGAGGAAGCCCAGTGGCGGGAGAAGATGGAGATCGAGTGAGACATTCTGCACATTTTCTCCTCGATTAAACATTTAATCTCAATACAGTTTTATGTTTCCAAAACTTGAATCTATAATAAACACAGTGGTCTAGGTTTTGTAGACTTTACCCTTTGCCACTGTAAAAAAAAATATATAATAATAAAGGGCGAATTGCCTGCCGTTCTGTACTTTTTGGACTCTGATCTGGATTATTGACCTCTGCCTGCCCTAACACTGCCTGCCGTTCTGTACTTTTTGGACTCTGATCTGGATTACTGATCTCTGCCTGCCTTTGACCTGTTGTTTACCTGCCCCCTGATTTCGTAATAACCTTTTGTTACTTCGACAATGTCAACATCTGGGTCTTCTCCTGAAACGTGATACAGTGAATGGGAGTATATTTAGGTGGTTTAAATTATTAACTTTCCTGCTAACCTTCTAAAAGTTGACGGTGCCAAAATCTTGCCAATGCATTCATTATTCTACTAACTATGACTGAGTGTGAGACATGTTTTCCATAATGTACAGTACCAGTCAAAAGTTTGGACACCTATTCATTCAAGGGTTTTTCTTTATTTTTACTATTTTATTTACATTGTAGAATAATAGTGAAGATGTCAAAACTATGAAATAACACATATGGAATCATGTAGTAACCAAAAAAGTGTTAAACGAAGTCGGAGGAGAAGGGCCTTGGTCAGGGAGGACACCAAGAAAACAATGGTCACTCTGACAGAGTTCCTCTGTGGAGATTGGAGAACCTTCCAGAAGGACAACCATCTCTGCAGTACTCCACCAATCAGGCCTTTATGGTAGAGTGGCCAGACGGAAGCCAATCCTCAGTAAAAGGCACATGACAGCAGGACAACGACCCTAAGCACACAGCCAAGACAACGCAGGAGCGGCTTCGGGACAAGTCTCTGAATGTCCATGAGTAGCCCAGCCAGAGTCCGGACTTGAATCCGATCAAACATCTCTTGAGAGACCTGAAAATAGCTGTGCAGTGACGCTCCCCATCCAACCTGACAGAGCTTGAGAGGATCTGCAGAGAAGAATGGGAGAAACTCCCCAAATACAGGTGTGCCAAGCATGTAGCGTCATACCCAAGAAGACTTGAGGCTGTAATCGCTGCCAAAGGTGCTTCAACAAAGTACTGAGTAAAGGGTCTGAATGCTTATGTACATTTCATATTTCAGTTTGTATTTGTTATACATTTGCCAAAAATTCTAAAAACCGTACCTCTCCCAGAATCCCATAGGCTCCTCTGGACCATACCTCTCCCAGAACCCATAGGCTCCTCTGGACCATACCTCTCCCAGAACCCCATAGGCTCCTCTGGACCATACCTCTCCCAGAACCCCATAGGCTCCTCTGGACCGTACCTCTCCCAGAACCCATAGGCTCCTCTGGACCGTACCTCTCCCAGAACCCATAGGCTCCTCTGGACCATACCTCTCCCGGAACCCCATAGGCTCCTCTGGACCGTACCTCTCCCAGAACCCATAGGCTCCTCTGGACCGTACCTCTCCCAGAACCCATAGGCTCCTCTGGACCGTACCTCTCCCAGAACCCCATAGGCTCCTCTGGACCGTACCTCTCCCAGAACCCATAGGTTCCTCTGGACCGTATATATGAAGCGATGTATGTAGAAAAGTTATTCAAGCAACCTTTTCAGCGAGCGGTTGATTGGACTGGTAGTGGACGAAGTGCACACTGTTGTTCACCGGTTAGTCTATATTTCAGTCTACATGTTCAGATGAACTCCTGGCTAGCTCTTGCCGCTAGCTAGCTGTATCATTCATCCTACTTCGCTATCAACTGGCCAGCTGCATCTATCATTCATCCTACTTTACTATCAACTGGCCAGCTGCATCTATCATTCATCCTACTTTACTATCAACTGGCCAGCTGCATCTATCATTCATCCTACTTTACTATCAACTGGCCAGCTGTATCTATCATTCATCCTACTTTACTATCAACTGGCTAGCTGTATCATTCATCCTACTTTACTATCAACTGGCCAGCTGCATCTATCATTCATCCTACTTCGCTATCAACTGGCCAGCTGCATCATTCATCCTACTTTACTATCAACTGGCCAGCTGTATCATTCATCCTACTTTACTATCCAGCTGCATCATTCATCCTACTTTACTATCAACTGGCTGGCTGCATCATTCATCCTACTTTACTATCAACTGGCCAGCTGTATCATTCATCCTACTTTACTATCCAGCTGCATCATTCATCCTACTTTACAATCAACTGGCTGCATCATTCATCCTACTTTACTATCAACTGGCCAGCTGTATCTATCATTCATCCTACTTTACTGATCAACAGGCTAGCTGCATCTATCATTCATCCTACTTTACTATCAACTAGCCAGCTGTATCATTCATCCTTCTTTACTATCAACTGGCCAGCTGCATCTATCATTCATCCTACTTTACTATCAACTGGCTAGCTGTATCTATCATTCATCCTACTTTACTATCAACTGGCTAGCTGTATCTATCATTCATCCTACTTTACTATCAACTGGCTAGCTGTATCTATCATTCATCCTACTTTACTATCAACTGACAAGCTGTATCTATCATTCATCCTACTTTACTATCAACTGGCCAGCTGCATCATTCATCCTACTTTACTATCAACTGGCCAGATGTATCTATTATTCATCCTACTTTACTATCAAATGGCTAGCTGCATCATTCATACTACTTTACTATCAACTGGCCAGCTGTATCTATCATTTATCCTACTTTACTATCAACTGGCCAGCTGCATCATTCATTCTACTTTACTATCAACTGGCCAGCTGCATCATTCATTCTACTTTACTATCAACTGGCCAGCTGCATCATTCATTCTACTTTACTATCAACTGGCCAGCTACATCATTCATCCTACTTTACTATCAACTGGCCAGCTGTATCATTCATCCTACTTTACTATCCAGCTGCATCATTCATCCTACTTTACTATCAACTGGCTGGCTGCATCATTCATCCTACTTTACTATCAACTGGCCAGCTGTATCATTCATCCTACTTTACTATCCAGCTGCATCATTCATCCTACTTTACAATCAACTGGCTGCATCATTCATCCTACTTTACTATCAACTGGCCAGCTGTATCTATCATTCATCCTACTTTACTGATCAACAGGCTAGCTGCATCTATCATTCATCCTACTTTACTATCAACTAGCCAGCTGTATCATTCATCCTTCTTTACTATCAACTGGCCAGCTGCATCTATCATTCATCCTACTTTACTATCAACTGGCTAGCTGTATCTATCATTCATCCTACTTTACTATCAACTGGCTAGCTGTATCTATCATTCATCCTACTTTACTATCAACTGGCTAGCTGTATCTATCATTCATCCTACTTTACTATCAACTGACAAGCTGTATCTATCATTCATCCTACTTTACTATCAACTGGCCAGCTGCATCATTCATCCTACTTTACTATCAACTGGCCAGATGTATCTATTATTCATCCTACTTTACTATCAAATGGCTAGCTGCATCATTCATACTACTTTACTATCAACTGGCCAGCTGTATCTATCATTTATCCTACTTTACTATCAACTGGCCAGCTGCATCATTCATTCTATTTTACTATCAACTGGCCAGCTGCATCATTCATTCTACTTTACTATCAACTGGCCAGCTGCATCATTCATTCTACTTTACTATCAACTGGCCAGCTGCATCATTCATCCTACTTTACTATCAACTGGCTAGCTGTATCTATCATTCATCCTACTTTACTATCAACTGGCTAGCTGTATCTATCATTCATCCTACTTTACTATCAACTGGCTAGCTGTATCTATCATTCAATCTACTTTACTATCAACTGGCTAGCTGTATCTATCATTCATCCTACTTTAATATCAACTGGCAAGCTGTATCTATCATTCATCCTACCATCCTACTTTACTATCAACTGGCCAGATGTATCTATTATTCATCCTACTTTACTATCAACTGGCTAGCTGCATCATTCATACTACTTTACTATCAACTGGCCAGCTGTATCTATCATGTATCCTACTTTACTATCAACTGGCCAGCTGCATCATTCATTCTACTTTACTATCAACTGGCCAGCTGCATCATTCATTCTACTTTACTATCAACTGGCCAGCTGCATCATTCATCCTACTTTACTATCAACTGGCAAGCTGTATCTATCATTCATCCTACTTTACTATCAACTGGCCAGCTGTATCTATCATGTATCCTACTTTACTATCAACTGGCTAGCTGCATCATTCATTCTACTTTACTATCAACTGGCTAGCTGCATCATTCATCCTAATTTACTATCAACTGGCCAGCTGCATCATTCATCCTACTTTACTATCAACTGGCCAGCTGCATCATTCATTCTACTTTACTATCAACTGGCCAGCTGCATCATTCATCCTACTTTACTATCAACTGGCCAGCTGCATCATTCATTCTACTTTACTATCAACTTGCCAGCTGTATCTATCATTCATCCTACTTTACTATCAACTGGCCAGCTGCATCATTCATCCTACTTTACTATCAACTGGCCAGCTGTATATATCATTCATCCTACTTTACTATCAACTGGCCAGCTGCATCATTCATTCTACTTTACTATCAACTGGCCAGCTGCATCATTCATCCTACTTTACTATCAACTGGCCAGCTGCATCATTCATTCTACTTTACTATCAACTGGCCAGCTGTATCTATCATTCATCCTACTTTACTATCAACTGGCCAGCTGCATCATTCATCCTACTTTACTATCAACTGGCCAGCTGTATATATCATTCATCCTACTTTACTATCAACTGGCCAGCTGTATCATTCATTCTACTTTACTATCAACTGGCCAGCTGCATCATTCATTCTACTTTACTATCAACTGGCTAGCTGCATCATTCATTCTACTTTACTATCAACTGGCCAGCTGCATCATTCATCCTACTTTACTATCAACTGGCCAGCTGCATCAAGGGTCTTTAGATGCCAGGGGGAGAAAAATATCTAATATCAGAGAGCTCTTACCCAACTCTGTGGAAACCCAAGGGGCCTCCAGAGTTATCCAAGCCTGAGACTGGGTTTGGTCATTTGTAAGTCTAAATTGAATTAATGATGATAGACACATTGCAGTTTCTGAATGACATCAACAGAGCCAAGCTCAAATTCAAGGTACAGTACAGAAGCTATAAGGATATGGATGGATCTCAATAGTCTGAACCCAAGGATATGGGTGCATCTCAATAGTCTGAACCCAAGGTTATGGGTGCATCTCAATAGTCTGAACCCAAGGTTATGGATGCATCTCAATAGTCTGAACCCAAGGTTATGGGTGCATCTCAATAGTCTGAACCCAAGGATATGGATGCATCTCAATAGTCTGAACCCAAGGATATGGATGCATCTCAATAGTCTGAACCCAAGGTTAAGGATGCATCTCAATATTCTGAACCCAAGGATATGGGTGCATCTCAATAGTCTGAACCCAAGGTAGATAGGCCGTTGGATAGGTAAGAGATAGCAGGAACATAATCAAACCAGACTCAGAGCTGGATAGGTAAGAGATAGCAGGAACATAATCAAACCTGACTCAGCGCTGGATAGGTAAGAGATAGCAGGAACATAATCAAACCAGACTCAGAGCTTGATAGGTAAGAGATAGCAGGAACATAATCAAACCAGACTCAGAGCTGGATAGGTAAGAGATAGCA
The DNA here is from genome assembly GCF_964263955.1 of Coregonus lavaretus. Lineage (NCBI taxonomy): Eukaryota > Metazoa > Chordata > Actinopteri > Salmoniformes > Salmonidae > Coregonus > Coregonus lavaretus. The sequence continues at coordinate 23,405 of NW_028158792.1, read as the reverse complement.
GGAACATAATCAAACCAGACTCAGAGCTGGATAGGTAAGAGATAGCAGGAACATAATCAAACCAGACTCAGAGCTGGATAGGTAAGAGATAGCAGGAACATAATCAAACCAGACTCAGAGCTGGATAGAATAAGTGTTCTTCCTAACCAGTCCCTCAACAGCTCTCTGACTGAGCTCCACCCTCACTGGGTCTTCAGAGGAGAGGAAGGCTGAGGAGGGATGGAAGGATGAATGGATCACACAGGACACCAGATAAGACCCCTCCCCAGTTCTTTAGCCAGAGAGCTGTTGAGGGACTGGTTAGGAAGAACACTTCTACAGCCAGAGAGGTGTTGAGGGACTGGTTAGGAAGAACACTTCTACATCCAGAGAGCTGTTGAGGGACTGGTTAGGAAGAACACTTCTACAGCCAGAGAGGTGTTGAGGGACTGGTTAGGAAGAACACTTCTACAGCCAGAGAGGGGTCTTATCTGGTGTCCTGTGTGATTTTAAGTATAATCCCTCTAATTCTCCTCTCTCTCTTTCTTTCTGAGGACCTGAGCCCTAGGACCATGCCTCAAGACTACCTGGCCTGATGACTCCTTGCTGTCCCCAGTCCACCTGGTCGTGCTGCCGCTCCAGTTTCAACTCTTCTGCCTGCGGCTATGGAACCCTGACCTGTTCACCAGACGTGATCCTTTGTCCCGGACCTGCTGATTTCAACCCTCTCTCTACCGCACCTGCTGTTTTGACCTCAGAATGCTCAACTCCTGAGGTACTGACCTGTTGCACCCTCTACAACCACTGTGATTATTATTTGACCCTGCTGGTCATCTATGAACATTTGAACATCTTGAAGAAGGATCTGGCCTTAATGGCCATGTACTCTTATCTCCACCCGACACAGCCAGAAGAGGACTGGCCACCCCTCAGAGCCTGGTTCCTCTCTAGGTTTCTTCCTAGGTTTCTGCCTTTCTAGGGAGTTTTTCCTAGCCACCGTGCTTCTATATCTGCATTGCTGCTGTTTGGGGTTTTAGGCTGGGTTTCTGTATAGCACTTTGTGACATCTGCTGATGTAAAAAGGGCTTTATAAATACATTTGATATGAGGCCGCAGATGCTTTGTGTTTTATATAATATGACAAAATGTGTTTCTTTCTGTGTTGCAGGGGCAGTCAAGAAATGGAACAGCAAGGCCACAGAACATGGTGTTGAATTCTAACTTGAAATGACCTTATTCATGTTAACATATTAGTACTGGAGGTATGGAAATCTACTGAGTGAGATGTAGAAAAGTGTAGATTCTGCCAGAACATGTTATTGTTAAATCTCATGTATCCTCTGGAGAGGAGAAGGGCCACGGTCTGGTTTCAGTCGACAGATAAGGTAGGACAGCCGTGAGTTGGGGAGGAGGGAGGAATTTGGGCCGAGGTCAGGTCACATGAAGTGAGAAAGAACAGTCACCTCTAAAGTCCTGTCTAGCAACAGAGATGGATTGGCTGTCTAGAGGTGGTACAGTGGGGGGAAAAGTACTTAGTCAGCCACCAATTGTGGTATATGTGTTTGTGTGTTTTTGTACATTTTGTTTTTGTACATTTTAGTCATTTAGCAGACACTCTTATCCAGAGTGACTTACAGTTAGTGAGTGCATACATTTTTTCATACTGGCCCCCCATGGGAAACGAACCCACAACCCTGGCGTTGCAAGCGCCATGCTCTACCAACTGAGCTACACGGTCTTTTCAGCTTTTTGACCCAGTGGGTGAATAAACTTGGTTTGAGTGTTTTACTCTGTCCGTCAGAACCTAACAATGGCATACGCAGAGCTGTGGGAGACCACCTCAAGCATGCCCCTGGTAAAGCCCAGGGTGGTGTTTACCACGATACCACGCCTTCAGCAGGCTTGAAAGGTGGGATTCATCTGTTTTGATCCATTAGTTTGTTTCAGTAGTTGAATCCTATTGTTGATTTCAACATTTTTCATTTTCAACAAAAATGTCCTGGATTGGTGTAGTGTCGAGTCAATGTTGCTAATAATGCTGTAACAAAGGAGTCCGCCCATACTGAACTTTGATCATAAGTTTTATTCATATCACAAGATTTCAGCATAAGTGTACAGATGTCTAGATCACCCGGAGAGCAGTGTTTCCCAAATTACAATGTCTGCTCTGCTCTTCTTCGTCTCCATCCAGTACTTATAATATTCCCCAAAATATGGGTGGCTCCCTCTACTGTCCAATCCCCTGTCTACAACACACACTCCCTCTGTCCTATGTGGCGTCACACTAAAACAATTCCCTCTGACACTAAATAAACATCCTCTCAGGTTCCACTTAAAAACATTAACAAAGTCATAATCTTAATACACTACATTCCCCCCTCGAGGCTAACTAAAAGTCTCGAAAACAAACAGAATAGGATTATGACCAGTAACAATTTATCTTATTGAGTATCTTTAACATTAAACCAAAAAACATTTTTCTCTAGAGTGTAAATACCTTTCTATGAAATATGAACAACTGTTTATGGAGTGTGAATACATTACTATGAAATATGAACAAATCTTTATGGAGTGTGAGAGCGAAAAACTGTCTGGCAGCCTTCTTTCCAAATATCCATCCATCAATCAAGACAGTAAAATTCTCTCACGGTTCCTCTGCCCCAGGCAACCACCTAGATACTCCAGATAAACTCATAAATCCTTATCAATGCATTTGAAACTATGATGCAATTAAATACACATGTAAGCCCCTGCAAACAAAATACTATCCAAAAAAAATGTCCACTCCCAGGCTGGTCGACCCATCGGACCCTACGGTGGATTATCTCTATCCCTGCCTAGACTCCATGTCCCTAAGCTTCCACGAAATAAACAAAAACATCTGAGATCCCCACATGTATCCAATAACATCAAATATCATTCTACAAAAATTAATACCTAAGAATATGACACAAATTATGTATTTACACATGCAAATATGTCTATATTTCATTGCAGACACTGGAATGTAGTCCACTACACTTCATCTCCTCCGTAGTCTCCTCTTCCAATGTATTGTTGATGATGGAATGGGAACCCTTCCACACCTTCCTGGTTCCATCTCCTCCAGTCATTGTCCTTTCATATTGTCATTTCTTTGAGTATTTCAATCTTTACATTTTCCCCCAAACGCTTCTGGAAGAAAAGAAAAGACCAAACAGTATCTTTTGCAAAACGAACACTTTCAAATTAAACATCAAGATCAACTACGAATATAAAAATGATATATAAATGATGTATGAATCACATTTTCCCATTTCCCCCCTTTGATTTATAACATCATACTAAAATCACACTAATATTGAAAAATATTTGAAAAATGATCAAATAATCAAAAAGGATATTAATCCATCAATACTCCATCCAGACCCCCTTGTCCATCTTCATCCAGATCAGGAACAGTCAACAACGGCATCTGAGTGTTGTCTCCAGGCATCACAACTCCAACCTATCTCAATATCATAGCTTTCGCAAAGGTCAGTAACAAATTACAAACATCACACACAGTGCTATCAAAGCTGCTATTAAAATGTAATCCATCACTGCTCCTACTGGCCTAACTGATCTTGCAAACAAGACTTCGCTGACCATCCAGCTCCTTCAGATCTACCAAACGCATCCCTTATATTCTTCAATGCATCTATAACTATCTGGAATCAAAGTATAGGTAATATTATCAAGATGATCTGCCAAAAATGTTACACCATACCATGGAAAACGTCCCCCCTTCTCTCTTAGACTTATCCTCCAATGATAGGCTTCAAGACTATGAAATGTCGCCATGTCTCTTTTCACCCTATTTTCAACTCTAGCTTCAGATTTATCTGTGTCCGGTGCTACCCCTCTTTTAATGGTAAAAGCCTCATATGGAAGCTTCAACGTTGACATGTAACAATATCCTGTCCATCCATAGGGTAAGAATATATATGCTTTATCACCACAAACCCACCAAATATCTCTAAAATTCCCAATAGTCACATTGCCAGGCAAAAGCTGATCTTTCACCATCAAAGTCCTGCTCTTCTTACTAACTGGTACATAAAAAGTTACATTATATTTGTCCTCTCTAACCTTATGTTCATTCTTACCCAAAGTCATCATATAATCATCACAATCTGATATTCCCATGAACATACCCCTTACATCATATGTTTTATTAGAACAAAAACAACTTTTAGCCCTCACTGGTTTCACTTCATATCGTTGTACAAACTATACTTCCTTTGACTAGGTACAACAGCTTCTACATCTGGTCCTGATAACAATACTTCTTCTCCCTAATTATCTCTCCATGTGGGAGGAACGTCCCCATCCTAACCCTAATAACAGTCTTTTCCTCTAAAATTGGTGCTGTATTGGTTCCCTTATAATCAAATGCGATATATTTATGGCTTTAATAACTATCAATGTTGAAAGAGTTAAATTGCTTCTCCCTGTTGTTTTAATATGCTGAAGTGTTAATGTCATTATTGTTACTTCATCTAGTTTCCCCAAAGCTTTTGATTATAAAAAATACACCCACAATTACCTTGATCTTCCTGCTGGGAACTGTAAGTATAGATACTCAATCACCCTCAATCTTCTCTTATCATTCAGCAACGCATACTTTCTCAATGCATTTGCTCCTAACCGATCTAAACTCCTACCATATCTATCTTCCCACTAAACTCTAAAAATGTCCTTCACCACTGTTCTCTCTCTCTCTTACTACTACCTAACTTTGAAACTTAGCTTACTGTCTTAGAGTTCCTTCAACCCTAGTTCTCCTAACTTTTTTTAATCTAATATTTTCTCCTAACTTTTAAAACCTTTTCCACTGATTTATTCACAAAATCCTTTACCACCAAATTTTTAGAATATGTGATTGGGAAGTCCCCACCTGCTTCTGACTTCTTTACACACAGACTTGGTAAACGACTAAACATCCCTTAGCCTAGCCTGAAATCCCTTGGTGTAGGAATGTAACCAAGAATAACAGTCACCCCTTTTAACTTTATTCTTCAGACAGATTGCCTAATAGGCAGTCTAATAGATTATCATCCTTCCTATGATATTATCTTTTTAAGCAAATATGATTCCCAAAAACCCTATTCTTTTTAAAATCTTTAATTTCTCTTTGATTTTTATAGCAGAGCCCAATTGGTTCCTTAAGAGTAATCAGCTGTTTTACTACCTCAAATCCCTATCCTAACTAGTTAATTTTACATAGTGAGATGTTTAACCTCTTTAGGCTCAACCCAGATAAAAGGTTTTCGACTATTCACCATCACTTCTCATAGTCCTCTGTTTTTACTTCAATTGTTGGATATTTTCCCTTCTTCTCTAATCGGTGCTACCAGCTGACACCCCCCTTTCGGATCTTCTAGGCACCTCTAGAATCCTTAGGGTTCACCTGGAGAACAGGTGATTTTGACTGGCCCCTGTATCTTCCTCTGAAATTCCCTCTGATGTTTCCTCCTGACTTATTGCATTCACAGGTAAAGTGACCAACCTGTCCATAATTATAACAGTCTTCTGAAAGTTGCTGGAAGTTTAGCTGAAATCTTCCTCCTCCTTCTAAGCCTGTAGGGGTTCACCGGTCCTCCAGATGATCTTGACTGGCCCCTGTATCTTCCTCTGAAATTCCCTCTGATGTTTCCTCCTGACTTATTGCAGTCCCGGACATAGTGACCACCCTGTCCACAATTATAACACACATCTTGAGATTGCTGGAAGTGTGGCTGAAACCTTCCTCTTCCTTCGAAGCCTTCTCGTCCTCTTCCTCTCCAATTCTGTGTCTGTCCAGAATTTGGCTGTGGATATGAAACAACTGGTACCGCCATTGGTGGCTGGTACAATTGCCGTTGGAACTGTTCTGGTTGAAGCTGTGGCAGTGATTGTTGATTTGGTGCACACTGATTCTGCATAACCAAAGCTTGTTTCTTCTCCTTCTTATTCTCCCCCAGTTGTAGTTGATTGAGTTTTCTGAGAGTTTCTTGGTCCTGTTCTTTCTGGTTGTGTTCCTTTTTCCTGTACAGATCCACTTGATGGGCTATATGATCGGTATAGACACCTTTTGTCATGCTTCCAAGTCCAACCACCTCTGCCAGTTTGCTCCTTACTGGTGAGGGCAGTCCCATTTGCAGTTTAGCTCTCAAAATTGACTGCTCAATTTGACTCACATCTGGATCATTTCCAGTAATATTTCTCCACACTTGATGAACTCTTGACACATAGGCTCTCGGATTTTCTTGTTGTCCTAGTGGGTCAATCAGAATATTATCAGGATGCACATTTTTTGGAAATGTATCTTTCAGTGCTCTCCACAGACGATTCCTACTTGCAGCCAACAATTCAGGATCGTTCACTGCAGTCCCTACATATCTAATGAGTCCAGCTCTCTGAAAGACTTCTTCCATATCTGGAATCCCAATGAGATTAGCCAAAAGTCTCTTAACGTCTCCTATGGCTGACTGTGTTCCCACCGTAATTTCTTCCAATTTCGAAATCCAAGGATAGGCCCCATCTTGAAGAATAGGCAGCTTCTCAAGTATATTTGACATATCGGTATTTTGCAACGGCTTATATTATAAGTTTTGACCTCGAATGATAACTGGCATCATTTTACTCGTGGCCCCTTTCCTTGGCCTCAATGCATATTTTCCCTCAACTTCTTTGGATTCTTTTTTCCGCAGTTTCTCCCTCTGTATCTTCAGCGTCTTGAGCTGTTCCTCTAGCTCTCTTACCTCTTCCAAAGTCCTCGCTTTATCCAGGTCTGATACGCATCGGTCTATATCTCCTTCTATTTCTTCTGTGCCAGTCCTTGTAGGATAAACTCCTTTTGAATACACAGCACCTTTAGTCTCCTCTGTATCGCTGTCTTCATCTTTGCTTTCATCAGAACTAGAATATCTTGTATCCTTCTTCTTCAAACCTTCCTCACCCCTTCTCTCCGTTCTGGCCCAACACAACTGTAAACAAACTCAAGTGATGCCCAGAAACTCCCAAATGCAGTTTTTAATTAATCAGTATTTGCCAAGCCTATGTGAAATTGTCATAACATCAAATATCTTGTAGGGGAAGATTTTGCAAACAGAACCAGCCTCAAAACCTTTTGACTCGATCCTTCCCTTGTCACGTGATGTCACGTCAGCACCTTTCTTTCTCCCTCTCTCTCCTCTCCTCTCGTCCTATCGTTCCTCTCATATGACAAAAGAACAGAGACACAGAAAAATATTTTAGTAGTTAATGCAATCACTGAGTTATATACATTCAATATTCCCCCACTCACATTCGCTCTAAGACTTAACTCAGGACTAAATAGCTCAATAATCTTTTTATTTATTTTAATCGTCATTTAATTTAATTTATTATAATCCGTCAACATATATCTAATTTATAAATTCACTACATATCAACAAATAGTTTCATTTTCAAACAACAGCCGCTTTAACAACTAGAAGATTCGTGTCCAAATCTCTCTTTGGCTGTGGCTATTTCTCTGTCTCCCCCTGCAGTCCAGCCCAACAGAAATATGACACTTTACCCACAATCCCCCTTTTTGTAGTTTTAGTAAACAACGTGTTGTAGTTTAGTACCGTAAACCAACGTGTCATAATCTCGTGCCATAAACTCCCACGTATTGTTTTATTATTTATTTATAACTCCCATTATTATTTATTATTATTATTTATTATTTTGTAATGTAGTGTCGCAAAATTAAACGCGCAATACGATTCCCAGACAATAGAACGCTAGCCTTCCGCTACAGCTTCTCTATTTGACCCCTTATAATCAAACAATAACACTTAACAGAGCTCACACTTGCATAGAACTCTGAATTCTACACACACAAACATAATTTAAGAGGCTTTATTCCATCGCAATGGCCCCCTAAGGACACCCGTTAGCAAGTAGCACGCAACACAATTAGCATTAGCCGTTATGTACAATGTGGCATGAAACACAACTAGCATTTAGCATTAGCATTAGCCTTTAGCTAACCTGTGGCTTGCAACACGCAACAGGTACCCTGCATTGCCCTTTCTTTTGTCTTCTCTACCGTTTGTGATGCCGTGAGTTCAATGACCATCTACTGAGAGATTACCCCGAGCAGACACCCCGTCAGATGAAAGATGAGCAATAATCACAATCAGATAAATTCCATCAACCCGAGTTTTTTAGAACACACCAAATGCCCATCTAACGCGCAAGAGGATTTTCGGCCCATTCTGAATGGCCCCCCTGGGGTCTTACACGGTGCACTGCCCTAATGTATACATACATCTGCCTTTATTCACTACCAATCAATTGTTCTAGACTTCCTATTATTTGCGCCGTTTACCAATGCAACCAAATTTTAGAATAATTATTACAGACCCTTAGTCGACAGCAATAACACCGCATCAGCACAAACCTAAGTAATTTTCATGGTACATACTATCCAATTCCCCTCAATGAGCCAGCGAAACAACTAATTCCCAAATTGTGTGAGAAATCTCACCTTAGAGCCGGCTTGAGCGGCTCAGGAAGGGAACCAAGAACGATGCAGTCAGTATCCCAGACGAGCCCCCATTGTGTCGTGTCGCGTCGAATTCTGGTGATTATTGCTGTCAAAAAAAAGAGTCCGCTTAGGCTGCACTTTGATTAGAAGTTTTATTCATATCACAAGTTTACAGCATAAGTTTACAGACCCATCGTGTCTGGAGAAGCAGTGTCCCAAAATAATCTGAATGATTCTAACACCCCCTGCCTCCAGCATATACTTATAAACAATGTAAAAATATGGGTGGCTCCCTCTGCTGTCCAATCACCTGTGTCCCCTGGGGCGTCACCCCACAAATGGCTATTTTTGAACTAAGATACCCATCCTCTCTTTGTTCCTCTAGAATAGTCATAATCTTCATACACGACACTGTCAATTTTCATGAAAACACAAATGTAAGGTTAGGGTTATTTCATGTTAGGGTTAGGCATTAGGGTTAGCGGTGTGGTTAAGGTTAGGGTTATTTCATGTTAGGGTTAGGCATTAGGGTTAGCAGTGTGGTTAAGGTTAGGGTTATTTCATGTTAGGGTTAGGCATTAGGGTTAGCAGTGTGGTTAAGGTTAGGGTTATTTCATGTTAGGGTTAGGCATTAGGGTTAGCAGTGTGGTTAAGGTTAGGGTTATTTCATGTTAGGGTTAGGCATTAGGGTTAGCAGTGTGGTTAAGGTTAGGGTTATTTCATGTTAGGGTTAGGCATTAGGGTTAGCAGTGTGGTTAAGGTTAGGGTTATTTCATGTTAGGGTTAGGCATTAGGGTTAGCAGTGTGGTTAAGGTTAGGGTTATTTCATGTTAGGGTTAGGCATTAGGGTTAGCAGTGTGGTTAAGGTTAGGGTTATTTCATGTTAGGGTTAGGCATTAGGGTTAGCAGTGTGGTTAAGGTTAGGGTTATTTCATGTTAGGGTTAGGCATTAGGGTTAGCAGTGTAAAGTAACTGAAAGTAATCAGATTACGTTACTGAGTGTCAGTAATCCAAAAGTTAGTTACTGATGAGAATTCTGGACTGTAGATTTAGAAATTAACCTACCCAGGCCTCCCAAGTGGTGTAGCTGTCTAAGGCACTGTGTCGCAGTGCTTGAGGCGTCACTAAAGACCCGGGTACGATCCCAGGCGGTGTCACAGCCTGCTGTGACTGTGAGACCCATGAGGCATCACTACAGACCCGGGTTCGATCCCAGGCGGTGTCACAGCCTGCCGTGACTGTGAGACCCATGAGGCGTCACTACAGACCCGGGTTCGATCCCAGGCGGTGTCACAGCCTGCCGTGACTGTGAGACCCATGAGGCGTCACTACAGACCCGGGTTCGATCCCAGGCGGTGTCACAGACTGCCGTGACTGTGAGACCCATGAGGCGTCACTACAGACCCGGGTTCGATCCCAGGCGGTGTCACAGCCTGCCGTGACTGTGAGACCCATGAGGCGTGATAACAGACCCGGGTTCGATCCCAGGCAGTGTCACAGACTACTGTGACTGTGAGACCCATGAGGCGGCGCAAAAAAAAATGGGCCTCAAAATTGCCGTCAGGATCTCGTCACGGTATCTTTGGCATTTAAATTGCCATCGGTAAAATGCAATTGTGTCCGTAGCTTAAGCCTGCTCATACCATAACCCCACCATGGGGCATTCTGTTGACATTAGCAAACCACTCACCCACACGACGCCATACACGTGCTCTGCAGTTGTGAGGCCGTTTGGACGTACGGCCAAATTCTCTAAAACAACGTTGGAGGCGGCTTATGGTAGAGAAATTAACATTCAATTCTCTGACAACAACTCTGGTGGACATTCCTGCAGTCAGCACGCCAATTGCATGCTTCTTCAAAACTCTGGTCATCTGTGGCATTGCATTGTGTGATAAAACTGCATATTTTAAAGTGGCCTTTTATTGTGCCTAGCACAAGGTGCACCTGTGTAATGATCATGCTGTTTAATCAGCTTCTTGATATGCCACAGCTGTGAAGTGGATGGATTATTATGGCAAAGGAGGAGAAATGCTCACTAACAGGGGTGTGAACAACATTTGAGAGAAATAAGCTTTTTGTGAGTATGGAAAATGTCTGGAATCTTTTATTTCAGCTCATGAAAGATGGGACCAACACTTTACGTTGTTGCTTTTATATTTTTGTTCAGTATAATTTATTTATATAGCACATTTCAGACATGAAATGCAACGCAATACACAGGAAAAAATGAATAAAAACTATGAAAATAAAAACGGAAATATTTACTAGACAACAAACAGTGGATAAAAAACTAAAGAATATCAATAAAAGCTGAAAGACTAAAGAGCATCTAAGGAAATAACATTGATTAAAACAGTAAGAATATGATGTAATATCCAGCCCAAAATATAAGCTGGTTTTACTACACTGTTTGTAAACAATATAATTGTACAACAACAAAAAATCTGTTAATCACATAAATTATTATGATTACTAACTGTTACATAAAATGGAAATATTATGAAATATCAAAACCGAATGTACACCCCTTTGTTAATATGTATTGGCAATAATTCATTTCCAATAGGGAGGCATGGAATAATTAAAAATGTATATTTTGTCAGGCTGGATGTTTGAAATATGAGTAGGTGATTTGAGTCATGCTTCTTCAGTAGTGGAATAAAGACAATTAGCACTTGAATGTTGTAAAGAAATACTGGAGTGATGTAAGATAGTTAATAAAACAGTTCATAGACGCATGTGTTATCCTGCGTCCATGTTTATAGGCTGCAAGTACGTTGAAATGAAGTTGTTTTTAAGTCGTTGAAACAACGACCTAAAAAATACATATTTTTAACTTTAACTTTCAACAAAAACCAAAACGTAGATTGGACCTCGAGCTTAGTCTTCTTTTCAACCACCTTATTAACATCACTGGTTGGAGGACAATTTGTAGAAAACAGCTAGCTACATTTAGAAGTGTTGCATTTTGATTCAAGTGGGTCGCCAACGTGGTAAGTGTAACACAACTCATTTCAGAGCCTGGATTTTCCCCATGATGAGGCTAATATCCATATCACGCTGAAATCAATAGAACAGGGGGAAAACGGTTGGGGCGGCGCACAATTGGCCCAGCATCGTCCAGGGTAGGGGAGGGAATAGCCAGCAGGGATGTAGCTCAGTTGGTAGAGCATGGCGTTTGAAACGCCAGGGTTGTGGGTTCGATTCCCACGGGGGGCCAGTATGAAAAATTAAAAAATAATGTATGCACTTACTAACTGTAAGTTGCTCTGGATAAGAGCGTCTGCTAAATGACAAAAAATGTAAAATGTAAATGGTTCTACATTGTGAAATTCATTACAATACTCATACGACAATGTTAAAACATTGTGACATTATTTAATTGATATCATGAAACAACTCCTTCATGTATGTACTTTCTGATGTTTAATCAGAGTTCTTTTACCAGCGTATCTCTTGCCACATTGATCACAGCTATAAGGTTTCTCTCCAGTGTGCGTTCTCAAATGTACCATCAGGATGCTTGATCGACTAAAACTCTTCCCACATTGATCACAGCTATAAGGTTTCTCTCCAGTGTGTGTTCTCAAATGTACCATCAGGTTGCTTGATCGACTAAAACTCTTCCCACATTGATCACAGCTATAAGATTTCTCTCCAGTGTGTGTTCTCAAATGTACCATCAGGTTGCTTGAATCACTAAAACTCTTCCCACATTGATCACAGCTATAAGGTTTCTCTCCTGTATGTGTTCTCTGGTGTGATTTTAAATATTGGGAGGAAACAAAACTCTTTCCACAGTCAGAGCAGTGGTAAGGTTTCTCTCCTGTGTGTGTTCTCTGGTGACTAGTCAGATGGCTAGATGTAGTAAAACTCTTCCCACATTGATTACAGCTATAGGGTTTCTCTCCTGTATGGATTCTAAAATGTATTTTAAGGTCTGCTGAAGAGTTGAATATCTTCCCACAGTCAGAGCAGCAGTGAGATTTCTTCCCTGTGGGTTTCCGCTGGTGTTTCTTGAGGTGTTCTGATCTGGAGGGACTCTTCTCTGCCTCCTCAGCTTCATGATGTTGTTGAGGCTCCCCAGAGGATCCACGATAGTCACGTCTCTCTTCTGTGTGAACGACAAAGTCAGACAGATGGTTAAAGGGCCACAACAGCAGAAATACTGTTTATTTGAGGTAAAAGGTGATGACCAGAGTGTACCCATGAAGCTGTACAACAATTGACATCTGTTAAATTATTTGACAATTGTCTTAAGACAGTCAAGTGAGTAATAATAGTAATATCTTGTCTTGTTTTCACATTAGTAGTAACATCGATGATTGTAGGCTAGAAATATTAATACCCACAAAACATATGAACAAAATCATCCACTGTGAAAGTTGATACTTGCAGGCACTTTATATGTAGGCTATGAGCAGCACTTCGTTAAATTGATCAAATCAGTTATTGTTTTCTTGATCAAACCGTGAGCAACACCTGTCAAACTAATTTCTCTCAAAACACAGGGATGTCGATTCCCACTGGACTAGTATTACCAGAGGACCTTGGAGTTCGCCAAAAAACAGTAGGTTATTCTGGCTTGAATTGTTACTCTCCTGCCATGTAAAAATGACTGCCATGGCATATTCAGACGGGACTAAAATTACAGATGTGGTGTTTTGTGCTTGTGCATATAATTACATTCAGAACCGCGGACAGCGACAGTATGCAAAGCGGGAGAAAGTACATTTGTTATAAAATAATATTAGATGTATTAGTGTTGCATCATTTTTTTGTACATAATATAACCATATACAATTTATGTATCACATGTCTTAGAGCGATGGACTGTGCCATCTCCGTGGCCTCCACAAAGTCTTGTGCACCAGCTGTTCCGGACGACTGTATGATCACTCTCTCCTTAGCCGATGTGAGTATGACCTTTAACCCCTGTAAATCTAAGCCGTTGGGGGAGGGGGTGTAAACTGACATATGGAATTGTTTTAAGATGGTCGTACTATGGATTACTTCAATTACTTAGATTGAAGCAAATTTGCATCAATTGACTCCAAGGGGTTAAACAGGTTAATCTTCACAGACAGATTACCAGGACGCGTACTCAGAGCATGCACTGACCAGCTGGCAAGAGTCTTCACTGACATTTTAAAACGTCTCCCTGACCGCGTCTGTAATACCTACATGTTTCAAGCAGAGGCATTAATATGGAGTTGGTCCCCCCTTTGCTGCTATAACAGCCTCCACTCTTCTAGGATGGCTTTCCACTAGATGTTGGAACATTGCTGCGGGGACTTGCTTCCATTCAGCCACAAGAGCTTTAGTGAGGTCGGGCACTGACGTTGGGCGATTAGGCCTGACTCGCAGTCGGCCTTCCAATTCATCCCAAAGGTGTTCGATGGGGTTGAGGTCAGGGCTCTGTGCAGGCAAGTCAAGTTCTTCCACACCGATCTCGACAAACCATTTCTGTTTGGACTTTGCTTTACGCACAGGGGCATTGTCATGCTGAAACAGGAAAGGGCCTTCCCCAAGCTGTTGCCACAAAGTTGGAAGCACAGAATCGTCTAGAATGTCACTGTATGCTGTAGCGTTAAGATTTCCCTTCACTGGAACTAAGGGGACCGAACCATGAATAACAGCCCCAGGCCATTATTCCTCCTCCACCAAACATTACAGTTGGCACTATGCATTGGGGCAAGTAGTGTTCTCCGGGCGTCCGCTAAACCCAGATTCGTCCGTCGGAATGATCACTCAAGAGAACGCCTTTCTACCGCTCCAGAGTCCAATGGCAGCGAGCTTTATACCACTCCAGCCGACACTTGGCATTGCGCATGGTGATCTGGGCCTTGTGTGCGGCTGCTCGGACATGGAAACCCATTTCATGAAGCTCCCGACTAACAGTTATTCTGCTGACATTGCTTCCAGAGGCAGTTTGGAACGCGCTTCAGCACTCGGCGGGCCCGTTCTGTGAGCTTGTGTGGCCTACCACTTCGCAGTTCAGCCGTTGTTGCTCCTAGACATTTCCACTTCACAATAACAGCACTTACAGTTGACCGGGGCAGCTCTGGCAGGGCAGAAATTTGACGAACTGACTTGTTGGAAAGGTGGCATCCTATGACGGTGCTACGTTTAAAGTCACTGAGCGCTTCAGTAAAGCCATTCTACTGCCAACGTTTGTCTATGGAAATTGCATGGCTGTGTGCTCGATTTTATACACCTGTCAGCAACGGTTGTGGCTGAAACAGCTGAATCGACTAATTTGAAGGGGTGTCCACATACTTTTGTATATATAGTGTATTTGCGACTGCTCGACTAAAAAAATCTCAGTCTAAAAAAATCTCTGTCGACAAAACAGCCTATCAACCAAACAATCGACCAGTCGACTAGGGTCAGCCCTAAAAAATTTGTAAATACATTTGCAGAATATTATACAATGACTTATCAACAGCTCCAACAATTTGACCCCCACAGGAAAGCCTCACTGGCAGATATAGAAAGACCCATAAACTGGATAGTCATTGATTCCTGAAGAATATAACTTTTAAATGCCTCAAATGTTTCAACTGTCTTACCCCATCAGAAACCAAAACATGAGCTCATATAACGCCACTGTTTGTAAACAAACACTGTTAAGTCTCAATTTGGTTAAAACTGTGATTTTGACCTTATGGACGGCCAGTCCTTGTATTCATAGTGTAGTGAATTCCAGGGGTAGCCCTGAGCTGGACTCAAACCTGGGTCCAGAGACTGTCAAGCCAACACCTTATAACTGTTATACCAAGATGTCTCAACTTCTTGATGAGGTCGCTAGGTTTTGGGTTAAGGTTGCTACAATAGCTTTCTCTATGAATTTGAGAGTGGTTACATTTCTCCAGCCCCCATCCCTCAGCTGTTTACCAAACCAAGACTAAGAGCAGCCATTTTGTTTCTGTTTAAATCCTAGGTTGTCCTTTTAAAAAAGCCACATCAATCAATCAACCAATCTGCAGTTCAAACAATAACAAAGCTGTCATTCCACCACTGTTTTGGTAATAAGATGATGATGGGGCTGGAGAAATGTAACTACTCTCACATTCATAGACAGACCTATGGATGGAAGGACTGACCATCCATGACATCAACATTATAGTTTTAACCATGTTGAGGCTATACAGTGTTGGTTTACATTTACATTGTTTCTAAACATTGGAGTAAAAAAATCTTACTTTAGTTCCTGATGGGGTAAGACAGTTGAACTAAGCTCATGAGGCATGTGTTATATTCTTCAAGAATCAATGGCTATATATAAATAATATAAAAGTCCAAATATGGATGTAGCAACTGCAGATTTCCCCTTTAACACCACACATCAGTTCAACAACTGCAGAGTTTGTGCCTCTGTTTTTAAGACAGTACTTACTAGTGTTAATCAGGGCCCGGTTTCTCAAAAGCATCTTACTGCTAAGTTCATCATTAGAACCATTGGATGCCTTAAGATGCCTTTGGGAAACCGGAACCAGAAATCCAGTTTCCTCCTCTTCTTCCTCCTCCTTTTTCGATGTGACAGTCATCTCCCCCTCCTCCTCTTTCACTCCAAAAACGGGAGCCCCCTCTTCTTTCACTGTAACATCCTCCTCCTCTTTCACTCTGAACGCGTCTTCCTCTTCTTTCACTGTAACATCCTCCTCCTCTTTCACTCTGAACGCGTCTTCCTCTTCTTTCACTGTAACGTCTTTCTCTTCTTCTTTCACGGTAACAGCATCACCCTCTACTTGTTTTTGCATTGTAACATCCTCCTCTTCCTCCTCCTCTTTCACTAGAGCTTCTTTCTCCGTCCAGCAGACCTCCTCTTCTTTAGCAGGAGGAGAGTAGCTTAGTGAGCTCATGGTCGGGGATGTTAGCTAGCTAGGCTAGTGCTAACTTAACCAGCCAGCTAGCTGACCAATAACAACAACACCGTAAATATGAAATTAAATGGGATAACTAACTACACGACAGAAGTGGGTTGAAAACAGATGTGATCCTCTGTAGCTCAGCTGGTAGAGCACGGCGCTTGTAACGCCATGGTAGTGGGTTCGATCCCCGGGACCACCCATACACAAAAAAAATGTATGCACGCATGACTGTAAGTCGCTTTGGATAAAAGCGTCAGCTAAATGGCATATTATTATTATTTATTATTACTAATATACACGAAAGCGTCTAAAGAGCTTTATTGGTTGGGCTATTTTGTCTAGCAAGCTACCGAGGTGTCTGACTAACTGTTGCTGCTGTTGAAAGAAGCGTCCCGTCCACTAGATTATACGTCACACTAGCAGCATAGCCTTAAAGTCCCACATCGCCATCTGCTGACTGGAGTGGGTAACGAAGTTGAGTAAAATGTAGATTTAATTTTCAGACAAAAGGTTAAAGGGTAGGAAGCATGAGTTTTTACTCACCAATGTAACAACACAGTGTGGTTAAAGACTTAGGAACTTAGTTGTAGTCACGATCTGGTTACCTATTAAGTACAAACAGTTATGTTTTTACGTTATTACATATTTATTAACTTATTTCGGGATATCTTCTAAACTACCCACAATGCACTATTTCTCAACGTCATATGGGGGATCTACTCTGTGCTACCGAGTTTGTATGCTAGCTCGGAAGCTAGCTCAAGCTGGCTAACGTTAGCCACGCCTCATGTTTTTCATGCACTGTGTGGTTGTGTTACCTAGTGGGAACCCGTTAACACGGTTCAGCTCTGGTACCTTCTTGCGGTGGGCTCAAAAGAAAAGAGAAAATCAGACCTGCTTGTTCCTTTTTGTTTTGTTAACTTTTCAGTAGGGATCTTAGATTTGATACCGGAGCTACAAGGAATGCGTTGAAATCCCTAAGCAGTATACTTCAAAGCAGTGTGCCGATTCCTGTATCACTTTATCAGCAGCACGTGATCAATGACGTCTGAAGCTTCATTTCGTCAAACAACCACCTGATTGGTTTAGTAATAGGCTTGTTCGACAATGCAGCCGACAAAATGCAGGCGACTGCCGATTGACTGATCTACAAATCACCTTGCATCATAAATAACTACTCATTATATTATTTATAAATCAGTCAACATTTACCCACAATGCAGCATGGATTTGATGCTCTCCAACACGGCCAGTGGTTTAGTAGAAGACATAAAGGCTACGCTGCACAGTCAGTAGGGCGTGTGGGATGTCGTCTATAAAAATGTGGCTGTTCTAAATTCTGTGTTGCTCAAAGCCTTGAGTAATGAACCTATTTTTGACCCATTTGGCTGGAAAGCGTCGATGCTACAGGAAGCTTCGTTTCCCCCCTCATCACTACTTCTCAGCATGTTCTCTGGGAAGTAGACTACGGGAGTTTTTGTAACTTTTTCCCACTTTTGGCTTTACTGCATAGCGCGCTAGCTGACTGACATCTGGAATCTATCTATTTTGGATGTTGGGGATTTTCCCCTGCCATCATTCTGTATGTCTCTGCTCTTTTGATCTGCAGTTATGTTTCAGTTGGGTTTTGTTAGTTGGGTTCTAACTGGGTCTCCGGAAGTTGGGCTCCAGCTCGTAGACCATAGCTAGTTGGCTAAATAGCTAACATTAGCTGGCTGGCTAAGATAACTGCATATAGATAACATTATTTGATATGGACCATAGCTAGTTGGCTAAATAGCTAACGTTAGCTGGCTGGCTAAGATAACTGCATATAGATAACATAGCTAGTTGGCTAAATAGCTAAAGTTAGCTGGCTGGCTAAGATAACTGCATATAGATAACATAGCTAGTTGGCTAAATAGCTAAAGTTAGCTGGCTGGCTAAGATAACTGCATATAGATAACATGATTTGATATAGACCATAGCTAGTTGGCTAAATAGCTAACGTTAGCTGGCTGGCTAAGATAACTGCATATAGATAACATGATTTGATATAGACCATAGCTAGTTGGCTAAATAGCTAACGTTAGCTGGCTGGCTAAGATAACTGCATATAGATAACATGATTTGATATAGACCATAGCTAGTTGGCTAAATAGCTAACGTTAGCTGGCTGGCTAAGATAACTGCATATAGATAACATGATTTGATATAGACCATAGCTAGTTGGCTAAATAGCTAACGTCAGCTGGCTGGCTAAGATAACTGCATATAGATAACATAGCTAGTTGGCTAAATAGCTAAAGTTAGCTGGCTGGCTAAGATAACTGCATATAGATAACATAGCTAGTTGGCTAAATAGCTAACGTTAGCTGGCTGGCTAAGATAACTGCATATAGATAACATGATTTGATATAGACCATAGCTAGTTGGCTAAATAGCTAACGTTAGCTGGCTGGCTAAGATAACTGCATATAGATAACATGATTTGATATAGACCATAGCTAGTTGGCTAAATAGCTAACGTTAGCTGGCTGGCTAAGATAACTGCATATAGATAACATGATTTGATATAGACCATAGCTAGTTGGCTAAATAGCTAACGTTAGCTGGCTGGCTAAGATAACTGCATATAGATAACATGATTTGATATGGACCATAGCTAGTTGGCTAAATAGCTAACGTTAGCTGGCTGGCTAAGATAACTGCATATAGATAACATAGCTAGTTGGCTAAATAGCTAAAGTTAGCTGGCTGGCTAAGATAACTGCATATAGATAACATTCTATGATATTTTGGTTAGATGGCGTTATGTATTTCCAAAACGTTGGTTTTCCACCATTGGATGCCCTATTATGCACATGCAACATGGTCTAGGGAAAGGCGCCTGTTCAACGTCGCACTGAAGACTGTTTCAGAACCGTGGACAGCGACTGCTATCCAACGAGGGAGAAAGCGCATTTGTTATGAAATAATATTATTTTTTATTAGTTTTGCACCATTGTTCTAACCATATACAATGTCTTAGAGTGATGGACTGTGCCATCCCCACGACCTTCACAATGGATCAGTCCACTCAGACAGGCCTCCACAATGGATCAGTCCACTCAGACAGGCCTCCACAATGGATCAGTCCACTCAGACAGGCCTCCACAATGGATCAGTCCACTCAGACAGGCCTCCACAATGGATCAGTCCACTCGGACAGGCCTCCACAATGGATCAGTCCACTCGTACAGGCCTCCACAATGGATCAGTCCAAAGACCCGAAACACACAGCCAGGGCAACTAAGGAGTGGCTCCGTAAGAAGCATCTCAAAGTCCTGGAGTGGCCTAGCCAGTCTCCATACCTGAACCCAATAGAAAATCTTTGGAGGGAGCTGAAAGTCCGTATTGCTCAGCGACAGCCCCGAAACCTGAAGGATCTGGAGAAGGTCTGTATGGAGGAATGGGCCAAAATCCCTGCTGCAGTGTGTGCAAACCTGGTCAAGACCTACAGGAAACGTATGATCTCTGTAATTGCAAACAAAGGTTTCTGTACCAAATATTAAGTTCTGCTTTTCTGATGTATCAAATACCTATGTCATGCAATAAAATGCAAATGAATTACTTAAAAATCATACAATGTGATTTTCTGGATTTTTGTTTTAGATTCCATCTCTCACAGTTGAAGTGTACCTATGATAAAAATTACAGACCTCTACATGCTTTGTAAGTAGGAAAACCTGCAAAATCGGCAGTGTAGCAAATACTTGTTCTCCCCACTGTATATACATGTGTAAAAGACACCTAGGTCTCAATATATCTTCCCATGACTGTGTTTTTGTATTTTAATGAGTATATGTTTGAGAACAAGTATTTGATACACTGCCGATTTTGCATCGGTACACTGTGTCCTTAGCCCCGGCCTGCCGAGCACTGCTTTACGCCGAGGGAATGTAGCTAGCTGGCTAACCTCGTCCCACACTGCGTGGAAGTGTCTGGGAAGGAGATTACTAGCTAGCTAGCACAAGCTAGTGTAGCCCTAGAGCACATGTGTCAAACTCATTCCACGGAGGGCCTAGTGGCTGCGGGTTTTCACTCCTCCCTTGTCCTTGATTGGTGAATTAAGGTCACTAATTAGTAAGGAACTCCCCACACCTGGTTGTCTAGGGCTTAATTGAAAGGAAAAACCAAAAACCTGCAGACACTAGGCCCTCCATGGAATGAGTTTGACACCCCTGCCCTAGAGGAAGAGAGAGAACCAACTCACGGGAATATCTCTCCTTCCAGCAGGTGGAGTTTTTGTATGGAGGTCAATGAGCTGGTCCAAGTTGGTCAACTAAATGAATGGCTTACGTGCTACGTGATGTTTACTTTGATCGAATAGAAGTTTCGTGATGCTTAAGTTGTTCTGAGTGTACTGATAAGTAGGACAGGTGACATACCGACAACTTAGAGAAAAAAACACTATAGGAGATGGTTTTGGAAATTCATAACATGATGCTAGTAGCATAGCATCTCTCACCATTGAATTGACGAGCGAACTCCAAATATCCAAAGTGAAAAACACATTTAAGGCGGTACTTACTGGTGTTAATCAGATCTCCTATCTCCTCCTCTTCATCTTTCAACGTGACAGTAATCTCTCCCTCCTTCTTCACTCCAAAAACGGCATCCTCCTCTATCTCTTCTTCCTCTTCTTTCACTGTAACATCTTCCTCCTCTTTCACTCTGAACGCGTCTTCCTCTTCTTTCACTGTAACATCCTCCTCCTCTTTCACTCTGAACGCGTCTTCCTCTTCTTTCACTATAACATCCTCCTCCTCTTTCACTCTGAACGCGTCTTCCTCTTCTTTCACTGTAACGTCTTTCTCTTCTTCTTTCACGGTAACAGCTTCACCCTCTACTTGTTTTTGTATTGTAACATCCTCCTCTTCCTCCTCCTCTTTCACTAGAGCCTCTTTCTCCGTCCAGCAGACCTCCTCTTCTTTAGCAGGAGGAGAGTAGCTTAGTGACCTCATGGTCGGGGATGTTAGCTAGCTAGGCTAGTGCTAACTTAACCAGCCAGCTAGCTGACTAATAACAACTTAATATTAAATTAAATAGGTTAACAAGTAGATACGACGGAAGTGTGTTTAAAACACAGTAGCTAATATACACCGAAAGCGTCTAGAGCTTGAATCTTTCGGCTGTTGGCTAACCAGCTACGGAAGTGGTTGACTGTTGCCTCCCGTCCACTAGATTATACGTCACGCTTTAAGCATCGCCTGAAAGACACACATCGCCATCTGCTGACTGGAGTGGGTATCGCGCTTGAGGAAAATATTTTATTTTCAAAGTTTATTTTAAATGTATATAATTAAATAATACTATTATATTGAGACGTACAAAGACAGGGATGTGTTGATTGATTAGTGCAGTTTCATTAAGTCAAACAAAATCTAAATAAGTAACTATCTAACATGCTGCTCCAACATGGTGTAACAATACATCATATAGATGTATATAATGAACAGACTAGGTCTATACTGCTCCTACATGGTGTAACAATACATCATATAGATGTATATAATGAACAGACTAGATCTATACTGCTCCTACATGGTGTAACAATACATCATATAGATGTATATAATGAACAGACTAGATCTATACTGCTCCTACATGGTGTAACAATACATCATGTAGATGTATATAATGAACAGACTAGATCTATACTGCTCCTACATGGTGTAACAATACATCATGTAGATGTATATAATGAACAGACTAGATTTATACTGCTCCTACATGGTGTAACAATACATCATATAGATGTATATAATGAACACACTAGGTCTATACTGCTCCTACATGGTGTAACAATACATCATATAGATGTATATAATGAACAGACTAGATCTATACTGCTCCTACATGGTGTAACAATACATCATATAGATGTATATAATGAACAGACTAGATCTATACTGCTCCAACATGGTGTAACAATACATCATGTAGATGTATATAATGAAAAGACTAGGTCTATACTGCTCCTACATGGTGTAACAATACATCATATAGATGTATATAATGAACAGACTAGGTCTATACAGCTCCTACATGGTGTTACAATACAGTGCATTCGGAAAGCGTTCAGACCCATTGGCTTTTCCCACATTTTGTTACGTTACAGCCTCATTCTAAAATCGACTAAAATAAAATAAAAATCAACATCAATACATAATTACATAATGACGAAGCAAAAACATGTTTTTGTTTTTGTTGCTAATTTATATAAATAAAGAAATAATGAAGTGTCACATTTACATAAATATTAATATTAACATTAATTAATTAATTAATTAATAAAAACGTTAATATATCATTTACATATGTATTCAGACCCTTTACTACGTACTTTGTTGAAGCACCTTTGGCAGCGATTACAGCATCGAGTCTTCTTGGGTGTGATGCTACAAGCTTGGCACACCTGTATTTGGGTAGTTTCTCCCATTCTTACATTTACATTTACATTTTAGTCATTTAGCAGATGCTCTTATCCAGAGCGACTTACAGTTAGTGAAAACATATATATATATTTTTATACCGGCCCCCCGTGGGAATCGAACCAACAACCCTGGCGTTGCAAACGCCATGCTCTTTCAACTGAGCTACATCCCTGCCGGCCATTCCCTCCCCTACCCTGGACGACGCTGGGCCAATTGTGCGCCGCCCATGAGTCTCCCGGTCGCGGCCGGCTGCAACAGAGCCTGGATTCGAACCAGGATCTATAGTGGCACAGTTAGCACTGCAATACAGTGCCTTAGACCACTGCGCCACTCAGGAGACAAGCTTCTCTGCAGATCCTCTCAAGCTCTGTCAGGTTGGATGGGGAGCGTCGCTTCACAGCTATTTTCAGGTCTCTACAGAGATGTTAGATCGGGTTCAAGTCGGGCTCTGGCTGGTCCACTCAAGGTTATTCAGAGACTTGTCCCGAAGCCACTCCTGCGTTGTCTTGGTTGTGTGCTTAGGGTCGTTGTCCTATTGGAAGGTGAACCTTCAACCCAGTCTGAGGTCCT